>NW_008751746.1:601070-690739 GCF_000715545.1 Opisthorchis viverrini
TTGTGATGTATTAGCCAAGATGAACAATCACAGAAAACAAGCTCTGTTCGCTACCTTCTTTTTTCTCATGACTACAATGGGTATATTCATCCGCCTGTCACGATCCTACAAGTATGTCTGTAAAAGAGCCCTTGCAACTGCATTTTAGAGACGCACCTTACTAAATGTGCTTTTAAAAAATACCCATAACCAATATTGTATTTGGACCAATCACAGCTCATATCTAGAGTTAGCTCAGGTCAAATTTAGTTGCGACTTTACAGGATCGTGCAGATAGATAGTACCTTTTTTCTGTAGGTTATAGACATTACTTCTTATTTTGCACAGATTTAGCAATCAATAACTTGAAGAATCATTTTCGTAACTATCCTGGATTGGGGAAACACAAAGTCATATTAGACACCTTCAGTAATAACTGGCACGGATCAAGTTTTTCTACGTCTGGTACGTATCAGATTCCCCCATGGAGAGCATAAAAACCCGAAACGACATAGAAAAATCTCTCAAGTAGCAGCTTTCTAGGAATAAATTTGTGGCCTTTAATTGGCTGCTTAAATGTGACGTCCTGTACCGTTGCTACATCTTCAATCGACAATACCTTCTCAGGCGTGAATGTCTCCAAATTTAAGGATTTTTTTCCTTAAGCTTATCTGCCATCTTTTTTCGATGATATCATAACATAGATAAACAAAATTGGTTACAATCGTCACATCAAAGGTTTGAGATGGAGATTGGTTTACTGGTTTCTTCGAAAGGCGAATACAACTGATATACTACCATGACAGCAGCACCGGCAGCCTCAGCTGAGTGCTCAGATCTATACGTTTTGGTACTCTCAGTAGTACGATATATCACATTTGAGAGAAGGATGAATCAGCGTTTTGATCGCCATGGCTGACTTTCGATGGGAATAAAGCAGCCAAATTCACCCACATGGGGGAGAACGAATCAACTTCGCCAGACTACAACCTGGCGGGCTTCCAAGCCCTTGGATGAGTGGTTACGTCGAACTAGGTGTGCGTGCTGGCAAGCTAAATCACGCCTGTGTCCACTAGCATTAGTAGGTAGATACGTGTTGACCATCACTAGTGTAGCCACTTTGATAGATTCCCCTTAACCAATCCCATGCGAGTCATGTGACACTGGTTCAAAATACATCTCGATGGTGATGACTTTCAATCCAGTAAGAGTAGAAAACCTTTATTTCAGTACAGTCATCTTTATTTTCGTCGACCAAGCTCTCCTCATTTTAGTGAAGCAAGAAAAAGTTGCTTCTTCTAAATATGAATCTCACAAGTCTGTACTGAGATTCAAACTGGCAACCTCCCATTTCTAGTTGAAGACTAAATCGTTCGTGGACGGGAGACCGATCAGCAGTGAGAGCAACTGGTGTTCAGGGAAGATATAGATCAGCGAGAGGAATAATTTTTAGAAGAGTCCATCTAGAAGCTGTGATCTGGGAATTCATTCAACAGACAACCATGTAAAATGGATTCTATGATTCATAATTAAGTGGTACTACGTTATGTCTAAGTGAGTTAATCACACTTCTGATCAGGTTCACATGGTCCAGCGGCTTGGTCTTAAAATGCTAGCTCGAAGATCATGGATTAGAATCAAACTGGAGTTTCATGAGGTGCACACTGATCATGATTCTCAAAAAGGATGTGGCAGCGGTTTTCCGTCGTTGATTGATTTGATTGTCGTGGTGAAAGCTCGGGTAAACATTCACCTGCAAACCTGACACAATCGTCAACAGCAATCGTCACATCAAAGCTAGTGCATGTTAAAATGAATAAGAATTGCTTTTATTCCACACTGAAAGATTTACAAATAAAAGACATGTTACTGTAAGCTTTTTTGCAGGTTTAACATGGGTAGGAACTCCAAGGTTCTGATGAATGGTAACCTGGAAAGCTCAGTTCTGAGCGCTCGCATGCATCTAATTAAAAATGATTGGCATATGCACTAATCAAAGCATTTTGATTTTTTCATTAAGCTCGTATGTCCTCGGTCATCCCCAAGGAATTCTCCCGATTTATTAGTTTCGTTTCATATCGCTTGCATTAAATGAACAAGCGGTACGGGCTGCAAGTGAAATCGACTGTAAATGTGAGAGAAATACGTAAAGCTTTTATTTTTCAGTTGCAAAACCAGCTAACATATAATATAGATCAAATATTGGTAAGCATTTAGAAACCATTCGATTTTCTTTTAACTTAGGCCGCACGCGGTTATCCAAAAGCACGTTGGTTGTGCTCTTTTTGGCAGAATAGAATTTTCAAAATAACTCACTGTAGCAAGAGATTTTGGCGACCAAGTATACGCTTGTTGCCAAACAACGTCTCATTTCTGACAGAAAACTTTGTTAGGCCCAGAAAATGCGTGACAAGTTTGGTCAAAATTTAAGGAAGACTTAGAACTAAACGATGAGGACTCAGTAGAATCTGGGGCCGATGTTAGGACTACGTTTCGACTGTGACTGAGATATAGAACAGATGTGTTGGATAAATATTCTCAGAGTATTCTCACTATCGGGTAAGGAACAGACGTGTTCAGCGGAGATACCCAAATTCTGTCAAACCAAGAAGAGCAGCAATATAAATCAAGGTATCTGACGCAGGTACAAGAAATACTGTTTTGGACAAACTGTAACTACTCTGTATGCGTGAATACAGGAACAAAATACATCCACCAAAAGACGTGACTCCTTTCTTACTCTCCATACATGAAGACCGCGAAGATCACAAATTCAATTTGGAAAAAGTGAAAACCTCAGCACCTGAAGATTCAAGACAGTAACTGCTAGACTTAAAAGTACCCCATTACGTGTCTGAATAACGAGCGCATCGAACCGGGACAAAATATCTATGCACAGCAGATGATCAACGATTAACTTGGAATAATTCAATGAAACCCATCGCTGGGCCCTGCGAAGTCACATCAGCGAGGCTCACAGCATGGAGCTCAGTTGTCAAAAATGGGACCCAACTGAACGCTGATCAGTAGATCGAAGGGACAGAGGCGCAGCTCAAAGTGGATGTTTATCGACAAGAAAGTAAAGCATCATCATCAAAGACAGCAACATCAGTGTTGACAGTGATACTTTACTGTCGTGCAACTATAAGTGTGGTCGATTTATATTTGAATCCTTGGAGTGAAAAGTAGAGAACAAAGAGCGCATGAGGGAGAGGACCTAGTGCTTGCCTATGTCAAGCGTTCTGATGTGCCTACACCTCCAGGCGCTCAATCAAACAATCTGGAATGAGACTGACAGCACACACGCCACTGACGTCAATTAGCCGCCACCCAAGCACAAATGGGATCACGGCAACACCATTCTGGAAGGCTTACAAGGCCATCAATACCCCCACTCTTCGTAATCTCTTTCACTCCCTTCTTCCAACTCATGCGTTGTCCACCTCGCGGTTTGCGCCATCCTGAAGGAGGCACGCAGAACAACGCTCGTCTCGGTGTAATATTTTGGGATGCGGAGCACACGATCATGCTGAATGTTTTCCCCAACTAAAGTACCTGCAACGCAGCCAAATAACCGTTTTCTAATCACCTCGTTACCACCACACTGATGCCATCCAAAACCAGCCACGCTTCTGAAGTATAGGTGGTCGAAAACCTGAAGACGTCTCACATCATCTGTCCGCAGAGGCCATGTCTCGCACCCATACAACAACACAGCCCTTACTGTAGCCTGGTGCACACGACCCTTAAGATCTGGTGATTTGCCTTTTTAACGCCACAAGTGAGGCAAGTTGTCAAACTCGATTTGAGCCTTTGAGATTCTCGCACTGACTTCATCAGACGCACGTCCGTCAAAGCTAATACAACTACCGAGGTTTACAAAATTTTCCACAACCTCCAATGATTCTCCTTGAATTGTAAGTGATAAGTTCAGAGACCGCACGTTCTGAAATATGACTTTGCACAGCAATGCGCGTGCCAAAAGATGGTATGATGACGGTCAGCTTATTCAACAGGACTTATGCTTTGCTTTGGTCTTCAAAAATGAGGGTAATGTCGTCTGCACATTCCAGATCGACAACGCTCTCACCAGCAACAATGTGAACACCGGGATTTTGAAGACCTTCCAGCGTTCGCCTCATTACTTCATCAGTGATGAATTTGGACAAGAATGGAGAAAATGGACATCTTTCTCGGACACCACATTTTCTAGGAAAGCTTTTGGAGAGCTCACCACACACTCTCACCTACCCAGAGGTATCTAAATATATGGGTCAGATTATGTTTACAAACTTCTGGGGCATACCCTGTTGAGCGAGTTTAGTTAACAACATTATTCGATCGACAGAATCGAACGCACCCTCGATGTCAAGGAATACAATGATTGTGGGTTGTCTGTACAAATAGCGTTGCTCTAACACCTGACGGAGTGTGAAGATTCGGCCAACACAGCCTCTACCCGGTCGAAGTCCCGCTTGATTCTCACGAGCCAAAGGTCCGTGTGCCACCGTAAGACGTCTGAAAATCAGTGACGTCAGAAGCCTTGTCACAACGGATGTCAAACTAGCATCTCTGTGGTTAATACATTCACTGCGAGTACCCTTTTTGAAAATGGGTACCACTATCGATTCACCCAAGTTTCCTGGGACGGTGTCTTTCTGCCAGATAAACCCAATCAGGCTGAACAGGTACTGGCTGAGGAGCCCGCCACCATACTTGGAAAGAGCAGGTGGACTGTCGTCAGACTCGGCAACACGACACTTCTGAGGCTCAATGTGGCTAGATATTCACGGCCTACCCTTCGGCTGAAGGCCAGGGTTCTGAATTGAGGTAGCAGTTGGCCAGCTGAATTGCTGCTCGAAGTACTGTACCCAGCGGTTCAAACGTTCTGCTTTTCTGCGTATCAGGGGGCCATTTGGTCTCTGATTATTTTTCCGACAGAGGCTTTTCCACGACCAATCGAACGAAGAAAGTTGAATAGCTTGCGGACCTTTCCAGCATCCTTCGGCCTTTCGAGTCTACCAAGCTTCTCGGTCTGTACAGACATACAATAAACAAACAAACAGACATTCCGGCTTTGAGTAGCATATCTTACCTAGTGGCCGTTTACATCCGACATCGTACCGTCCGACAGGCGTTCGAGTAGCTGGTTCCGGTAATTTCGTTTGAGTTATGGGTCCATTAGCTTTTCAGTGGCCGAACGTAGTGTGTGCGTTTTGCGTAAGCTTGAAAAGCACAATCGAAATCAGCAGCGTGCATGATCGGAACAACGCTGGTGTTCCAGAAGGAGCGGCAGGCCGTGATCAACCCTCGCCACCGACAACTGACGGCTATGTGGTCAAGTTGAATTCGGCGCTGGTTTGTTCGTGGACACCACGTTGTCAAGCGATTTCTGCTGTTCCAGAAATTCGTACTGCAAAGGAACAGTCTGTGCTTGGAACGTGTCTGGAGTAGGCGATCCCAGTTGTCCGTGCTTCCGGTGTCCAGTCCAAGACGACCACCCAATCGGGCCTCAGCAGCGCTTAGGATACCTACCTGGGCGTTCATATCACCAACAACCACAACGATATCTGAGCTTTCAGCCAGCTATAGAAGGGCAGCTAGAGCGTCATAGAAACTATCTTTGGCAGATTCAGAGATACAGACAGCTGAGCCATAATCAGACACAATAAACAAGGTGCAACGGACCTCACTCAAGTTTCTCTCACAGAGGTTGCCAAACGAACCGCAAAGAAGCGACTATCAAAGGGTATCTAATCAAGCAGAGAAGCTTCCGCTCGGTCGCTCAATACAATACCCACCCAGCAGCAGCCCCCACATCACCAGAGGTGCGCAGCCGGAATCTGGAAGAGAGCGAGGGGGCATTACTTGCGTCATGCATCTTTTTTTCTGACAGACAGCGCACATCAATGCAGAGCGAATCCAGAGCACGAGAAGGATCCACCTGTTGTACTGCTTGCTTCAGTGTGCGAATATTAAAGGCAGCCAAGTGGACAAGTTTTCGGCATTTTAATGCACACATCCTGGATCGGTGACAAGGCATTACAACCAACTTGCAACGACTAATATAAAGTAAACAACTAGTATTCAATCCATTTACAAAGTAGAAACCAATTTTGTGGCTGATGGGCTTAATAAATTTGTGCTGACAATTTTAGTGAAAGCAAGTTGCGTTCCCAGTAGCGATGCACCCAAACAAGGTAAAACTTTCGAACTGTTGTTTGTTAATAGGTGTTTATTTGTATTAAGGAATACGCTGTACAGCATATATGGACAGTGTCCCAGTTAGATAATTTGGCAGAAAACCAACCGACAAGCGGAAGTTCAGTGATTCGAGTACGTTCCATGCGTATCTTTTGGTTCATGCTACCTAAACCTGGACCCCGCATCTCAAGATCTGCCAGATCCCCTCTTACCTTCTATCAGTTGTGACATCTCAGACAAAACATATGAAAATAATATCGTATATAGGTGTTCAAATGCTTCTTTGCGACAACTTTGGAGCACTGACCGCGTTATTATTACGGTTAGCTTCATTATCCAAAGTAACTTGGTTAGATAACCGGCAATGACCGCAGTTTTGCTTTACGTAACTGCACAGGAAGAGCGAATGTCGCGCTGTGACACATCATTTCATGAAAACGGGTTTCCTAATCAGTTGTGCGTCAGTGGATATGGTCAGAAAAATTAGCCGATTTTAACAACAAATTCCTAGGTAGTAGGAAATGAGTTGTGCTGTCACGATGAAACAAAGAGGTTGGTTAGTTGGCGTAAAACAGCTAGCTACTGGTGAGAAGTAAGCCCCTACCTGAGGCCGAATTACTCATTGTGCAACTCAAGCTGTTCGATTAAAAGCAATCGGATACAAAAATGTGCATGAAGTTTGAGAAATTCAGTGTGTTCCATTTTATTTCTGGGTCTTGCTGGAGGTCGTTTGGATCTTTCACGTGATCGAATGGCTATTTCAGTAGCCTTGGATTTTTAAAAGTATATTGGTCGCAGATTCATCGACGGCACACACCGTTATCATTGCAAATTGAGATTATTTTATTAACGCCTTGTGTCAATAGGGGTCGTTTATCAGGGTTCATTTCTACATGTTAGTTCCCGGATAAAAGGGTAGGCTCTAACCTCTTAAGTATGTGTACCGACCTCCACTTACTACGGATGTAAACACCATTAATTGAGGTCACTTACTAGGTATGTGCTAGATAAATGAAAATAACTGAGGCTCTGAATGACAACTACTTAGATATAGGTGGCCCGTTTTTCAAACATCCAGGAATGTGCCAGCTGGCTGATTCACGGATCGAGGTGGTCTTATTTTTACTTCACTGTACATAAGTATTAACTTCATTAGTGCACACTTCCAAGTGGTACGTTCACTGAACCAAATACCTCAGAGCACATTTTTCCTACCTGTGAAGAACCACGCGTCTCCTTAGTAGAATGACCTGGTTACCGCGAAGGATAGAGTAGTTCAATGTTTACCCTGTACACTAGCTAAGCCCATAAGGGCGATGACGTTTGTTCGGTAATCTTAGACCATTTAATTTTACGGTAATGGTGCTAGATTAAATAAGATCCTTTAAAACTGTAGTTTCCAAATCATCGCCTGCTTAGCTGCTCATCAACAGCGTTACCTTTCCCCCTCCATCCCATTTAGAATTGGTGGACACCAAAACGAAACAGATTAACTCGTTAATTAATACAAGATCTTTTACTGTAATACTTTAACAGACAGACTCGTTGACGTGGATACCACTCCTCGACCCCCAAAAATGTACCTGACTCATGAACGAGCACTAAAATCTATCCAGAGGGTATTAACCTGCACAGAAAACCATGAGAAAAGCAATGTTGTTTGGTAGATGAAAAATGAGAATTGCTGTGAGATCCCAAACTAGAAATCGATGACGTATCAGGTGATCGGCACTGCAAGGATTACATAAAGGATCCTAATTATCAGAGATAGAAGAGATGGTGTGCTCTCGGAGGATGACGGATTAGGTTAAGTGTTTCTTGGTGTCTTCCAGTTTAATGAAGTGTGTTAGATCACAGATCATATCAGAGCTCATTCTGCGTGAATCTGGTAAAAAAAATCTAACCAAAACCAAAAGGAAACGTTTTACATTCTCTAAATAACATACCACTTACAAAGTTTCCAAAGACTCTTCGACAACCAACTTTGCCCTCATCGAGTAGTACCCGTCAAACTTATCGCTACTGTACTACTTTCAACCAAAAACCAACTAATCAGCTGTAAATCGTGTACCATAGGCACATTGATTCCAGCTGTTACAGTATCGATCACCAAGAATGTGGGGCATACAGCCATGCCGTGATGGCGATTGCATGTTTGATTAGTACGGTAAGTGGGCAGCTACGCAATACAGGCGATAGCTGTGATGCATGTAGCACCATTGACTGCCTGACTGGGACATTTCTGCCAGTGTCATTAACCACTGGTGAGTTGAGTTAGAGAAATCACATCCACGGAGGTGGCACTTAGCCGACTAGAGGCGATAGCTGTGATGCATGTAGCACCATTGACTGCCTGACTGGGACATTTCTGCCAGTGTCATTAACCACTGGTGAGTTGAGTTAGAGAAATCACATCCACGGAGGTGGCACTTGTCAACCCGACTAGGTTTACCGGTTGATGTTCTCATACTCCGTTGCCAGGTCAAACAAAGTTCATCTCTTGGTCGGCATAGCGAAAAGAAGCTGTGCGAGGCAGATGGTCTTCTGGCATGTGGACTACACGTTCTAACCAGCGTAATCTATCGTCCTTCCTAGGACCATCTGGAGTATCTCAACAACACTAATTCGATGTTCCCACCAATGCTTCGGAGATACCGATGGTCAAACACTGAAATCGTTCCTATACCCCCTGTCCGCACATGCTACGTCTCTGTTCCATAAAGTAGTATGGGTCACATTGCTACAGACCATCCCAGTTTTTTTAATAAATTCAACACCCCCAAGCTTTATGTAAGAGGTGTTGCACAATAAGGCATACATCTACTGTCTACATAATGCATGCAGGGTAAATCAAATCGGAACATCAGTAGGCATGTTTTTGTCGCTACTCACCACCTATCGTGATCACCTCTGATCTACCCTTTATGTGCAGCATTCCGTTATCTCCCCGTGAGAGATATCTTTCTCCCTGTAAAACCTAGTTCCATACAAAACACTTAGATTCCAAGGCTGCCCGTCAGCTGCACTGGTGGATCCAACACTGCTGAGGCTTGTCGCCAGGATCCGTGCATCGGCATCACCGAGTAAAGACACTCAAAACATCGATTCACCCAGATGAAGACCGCCTGAATAGCTTAAAGTATACAAAGTATGCACGGATGGATCATCTGCATCGGTGACCCTCAATACGCTCGACTCTTAAGACGCACTGGGCTGTTGCTGAGCCTTGAGCAGCGTAACCGTACTACCTATAATTGACGGCTTCCGTCTGTCAGTGATAAAGTGTCTTAATGTCCGGAATCTATGAGGTTCTTTTATTATCTGGTCAAATGAGGTGACCAGGTGTTGAGTAAACCATTCTTCACTAGGCAAAAGGGGATTGGTTGCCTAAATTTTACCACAATTTTGCATTAGCTTACAATTAATTTACCGTCCGGAGCTATAAACACGGCTGTCTTGGTGTGTGGTTTGGCCTGTAGACACGTGCAGCCAGCTAAAGAGGAAGCAATCCGTGTTTCAGTAACTATAACGTTGGCGTGTGACTAAACAAAAAATGATAAATTTTTAAATGCCGCGCCGATATCTGACAGTGACACACCAAAGGATCTGAGAGAACATAGTTGTCAAGTAGAATTTCTGGGGATTTGGCATGACATTCAATCAACCAGTGGAATGTTCTCATAGTTTTCAGGTTCAGTTTACTAGCAAGCCAAATTCTTGAGCAGAGCAAAACTCTGCGCTCTTCCCTACTCCTGACAGCGACTTGGTTGTTTATTGAAGAATTATAAGTGCACTTTCGGCATCGCTTATTTCCTTGGGCTGATAAATTGCATGTGAAAGAAAATTGACGCGCTGGTTACCTAATTTTGGAAATAACAAGTTTTTCCTGAAGAAGCAGTATTTTTTCAGTAGCCAATTTATAACCCTATAATTTCATTTCTTGTCTGGTTCACTGTATATCTGACCCTGTCTGAACCAAAGATCGAAAGGGATACAAACTAACGGGTCCCAGGAGGATTTTACTGAAGCCTTCGGCCCTAAAGGTGATCAATATTTACCCCAGATTGATGAATAATTGTGAAGGAAAATTCCAGTAACTGTCCCTCTCACAAAAGACGAATTACAACCGAGTTTTTCAGTGTTTTCGAATTTTTAAGATAGGAAAGTTTCTATGGTAAAACATTGTTTTGCAGACTGATGAGGCAGTCTGGCTAATATATAGTCATCTGTCAGCTATGCGACTGAAACGCAAAAAATATTATCTACTAATCGCACCCGGGACGCTCTCGTTTTGAAATCATCAAGGCTTACTGGGCTTCTTTTGACACTGACAGGTAATGGTATGTGTAATTGACTGGAACGGAGGACGCTATTTAAGAATTCGTCGAAAGCATTAAAAACCTATCGTTTGCACGGCGACAATAGACTTTACACACATTGTCTGGCAGCAAACAGCTTTTTGATGTTTCATCACCAAAAACTACTGGTGGAGAAGATTGAAGAAGCAATTGCATGCACAAGGAAGTTCGCTTGCCGCGGGAAACACGTGGCTTGCAAAAAACTATGCACATACTCTCACGAACAGATGGGATGCAAAAATAGTTACGACCAGCTGGACAAGTCTGTTCTCCTTTAGTCATCGATTCAATCTCATACGCAAACTTGCTATTACCGTAAAAAAATTACCCTGGGCTGTATTGGTATGCTAATCCCAGTTATTTTTCAGAATATTTATTTGGAAACTTGTTGCGGACTGCTCCTTTATGAAGGTAGGAGAATAAAATCAAGAAATATCTTGCAAGTAAGCCACACCATTTATGTCAGATTGAAGATTGGTAATCTTCTAGAAAGGACACACACGTTGACTTACGTCTTTTTCCCAGATGATGCCTAAACACAGTTTATATCATGAAATATTGAGTTAGCTCAGCTGTTAGTCGGTCATCTAGTCGGTCGTCTATGTTAACCATTATTCAACTCTCCACATTAGATGACTCTGTTCCTTCACATGATTGGTCTGTCTATACATTCTATGCCAGAGTTCCCCAATGTAGGACCTTCCCTACCGGTGTGTCTTGGCTCCACATAATGCGCACGGCAGCCGTTTGTAGCAGCATCACAACAGTTTCGATGTGGCATCTTTCCATCTTTGATGAGCTATTCGCATGAGAGATGAGGGGCTGAGGTGGTCATGTGATTAATCAGCTGAAGCGACACCGAGAAAATACGAGCCGAAAAAATGTGCAGATCGATAGTATTGGTGCCTGCGTTTTTTCGTAAGTTAGTAAAGCATGTTTAGAATTTGAAGAATTATACACTACAACACCGTCCTTCAAAATCAGCGTCTTTCAAGATAACACTAGATTTTCAGTTGAAGCTGTGGCTTGTACGTATCCTTACTTCATATGACTCTCATCCTCTCTGATCCATCACCCTTCCGTTGGTATCCAGGGAGTTGCGACTGAGAAAAATGCTGCCCTGAGGATTGCAGTCTGCAGGCTTTTGTTCCGGTACGGCTATAAACAACTCTGTATTATCCTTTGCAAGAGTCATTGCGAATAACCGTTCTCAGTTGTCACTGTTCTGTCTGAACAGTGAAAGCAGATTTTATGGATGCTCTCAGCTCCAAATTCTGGTAAACCCACGTAATTGTAACTGGAAATAACTTCTTTCGTGTCCGGATGCCTGGTCCAGTAGATTTATTCACATTGAAATCTCTAAACTGGTCTTTAAAATGTCTGTCTTGATAGGCGAATCAAATTGCCGTATAACTGCGCGATCCAGCAAAATTGTACACAGGGAGATACGCGATAGAGCCGTCCCTAATTCGCCTCCCCCCTTAAAGGCTACAATTTTCCTGAATCTTCACAAGTGTCACTTCATTTAGAAAATAATGGTATAAATCTTTGAAATGCATTGTTAACAACAGTTAATAACTTCTGGCGTGTTTCGAATGTGACTTGCGGCCCCAAACAAAACTCCTGAAGATGCTCCGCTGATCAGAAGTTTTCCAATCTGCCACAAGATGTTCACGACAACCCCCATGGTCAGCTGAACTTGTAAATGTCACCACACATCATTCAGCCGGAAACTGCAAGCAACACTTCCGATCTAACTGTCTTTATTTTTTAGAAAACACCAGATAACAACATAGTTTTAAGACACACTGTTTTATGCTATAAGTTGCAGATTTCCTGTTTATCTTGAAAGTTTCGTGCACCAAGCGCTTGACTGTCAGCTGTCGAAATGTACTACACGGCTGAGACACTCAGCAACCACATCGATCGTACGAACAGTAGGTGACCAGAGGAGGACTGGCCTTTGGTTTCTATGTGGTTGAAATGAAACGTAAAAGCGGGCAATGGGCTTTTGAAGAGTTTTCCACAGTCGTGTGTCGATAAAATACTGCGATCTCTCGAACATCAGGTCAAATGAAACACGAGACAGCCTTTGTTTAGAAAATTGGGTTAGAGGATACCATAAACGAGGGATTTCGCTGGTATTCAGAATGATATCTAGTTAACTTGAAAGTCAGTTTTCAGATAAGTGTGTTTCGCCAGTTGGGAAACGTTATGTTTGAGTAGAACATGAGGTAGTTGGAAGCTTAGGGAATACACCTATCTGAGGAGCCCAAAGAACTGCGAAACCAGTAGTAAGATATCGAAGGGCTTCAAACAGCCCTATTAATAACGTGTTATCTCAACAACGTCAGTTGTACTTTTTACCCTTCATTTTCCTCGAGAATTTTATTGGCAATCCTGATGACTTTTTCTATTTTTTATTTGTTTTATCGAACAAGCAACCGAAACCCTTCAAGCCCTATTTCATAGTTGGTTTATCGAACAAGCAACCGAAACCCATCCTTCAAGCCGAAAAGTAAAGTTCTAACCAAGCCTGGATCCACCCGTTCGCCTTCCTAGTTAGTCTCGACAAAACTTTGTTCTCTAACATGCACCCAATTGATTACAATACCGGAAGGGGGTGATGCACTAAAAGTACAAGCCTGCTGCTAGGCGGAACAAATAACCGTAAGCAATTTTGCCCATCTTTTTGAGGCCTCCAGAGGACTAAAATGCCACGATGAATTTCCCTGTGGCTACGCTCTTCGTGAGCACACTGGTTTACGACGCACATCCTCACAAATACATAAAAAATGCCTGATACCAGCAACAGATCCAAGGTTTTATGGCCCGTCGGGACCATGTCGAGAGCCAGCGATAGTTGCAATCAAGCTTGTTAAGCATGATAAAACACCGAAGGTCTTCTTTGGTTAGTTAGACACTCGGTCGGACACCAGCTGACCTATAGATTTGCTTGCAGGTTGTGTTTTATGACAAAGCTGATGCAATCGCTCTGAAAGTGAACGATGTGTCCTCAGTAAAACAAAAGGAGCTGCATTGTCTCTTATTGTAGGTTAAGTTCAAACAAAACAGAAGTTGGTGGATAGGTATGCGTTCTTGGAACCCCTAGCTGTTACACAATAAGGCCACAGGAAGTAGCAACCACAGAACCACAGATAAAACAATAAAGCAATAGTTTCAGCGGCCAGGTATCAGTATGGTCTTAGATTTATTCAAGCGCGGCATGTGATACGCATGGTGTCGATTAACCTGGCATGGCTTGCACTGGGCCTGTAACCCACTGGCCCTGTAACCTAACCGGATGAACATAGCTTCAGTTCCAGGTAAGTCGCCAACAACCTACATGTCTGCAAATGAATTTAAATGACACACAATAAAACTATTGGACCACCATCAACCCCGGAGCATATCACTGTTAAAAACGTATCAATAACATGGAGTTTTCGTTAAACTAGCCAGAGAATTTCAATACTGTCCCTAATTACTATGGGTAAATTCATGCAAGCTGAGCTGAAGAGACGGGCGATGACAGAATAGATCGATTAAATACAGTTTGAATAGTTCTACAACGACTCCTAAAACCGGATTCGCAATGAATACTCCTAAAGAAGATCGATGAATTTATCTAGTCATTGAGCGCCCGCAGTCCATAGCTGCACCCAGCCTACACTGACATCTATTGCTGAGGTTACCGATACGGAACTTTGGGTCAACTGTAGATTCGACGATTTTGAATACCAAAAAATAAGAATCGGGTTCGGAAGTCTATGATACTATGAACGAGACGGCCTTTGCCGCGGAGTGAATGGCAAGTACAGATGAGCAAGACAAGTGGAGTTCAAACGTACATGGATGGACTAAGCAAATGAATGGGGAGACCATTATGAGGTCACCTTGAATTCAACAATAATAAAACTAATAAAAGTCCATTCGGTGCCTAGCTGCTATACCACTCGAAAGAAGCACGGGGGCTGGGATACTGTCAGTTTGCCTAAGCCTAGACAGGAGAAGTCGAGAGGCAGAGGTCTTGTTCGAACCACAGACCTACGCGCTTTAGCAAGTTCCCTTCATTATGGGTACTTGGATTCAATAATGAAGTGAACTTGCTGGCATTCAGGGAATTCTACAGAATATGCGTCTCAAACTGGTGAACTAAGAGATTGAATTACTATGCTGTTTCGGCTACATTCGCTCAGCTTTTCAAAAACTTGACAAGAATACGGTATTCACTTGCTTTACAGATGCATAGTGAAGTTTTCCATGCTCTGCAGAACAGACAGGAGAGAGTAAACTACTACCATTCGCCGACAAATATTCTCATTCGTTTTATCCAGAGACTCTATCCAATCCAACCAGATTTCTATTTTGTAATGATCTGCCTCAACTGAATGTGCCGCAGCAGGCCGTCTCATGTTGCACTTGGCACGATTTATTGGAATGTCTTTTTGTCTAGACGTAACACATTACTCATAATGTTGCTGAAAACACTTTAACAGCCCGCAAAAGGTTTCGCTTCTCTTGGGGCTCACCGGGGAGGCGCAGCCTCTGCGTTCGTGGGCTATTTGGGAGTTTCCAGCATCCTTATGGGTAGCCTGTCATGTCTAAGTACCGTCATCCTTGTTATTTCTTTTTTGTCAGTACTACAACTATACTGTTTTTGACTCTTTTTGCGACTGCTCAGTCTGTCACAATGACCGATATCACAAGCTCGCCAACAATTCAGCCCATAACAACCACTACGCTCATTTCAGCCACCCTGCCACATTAAACGCGAAACAGTTTGTCACACAGCCCGAGCAGGCAATCGCAATGACTTAGGTCAACGTCAAAGAGGAGATATGTTCCGAGGTCAAAAGCGATAAATCAAGTTAGCTCAGCTATTTCAAGTGCAGTAACACTAGCCGAACCGAATTGCTCGTGTGTTGCTTTCCGTTTGGTGTGTGTGGCAGCGAACCTTTTCACAAATTAAAATCAGCTCAGAAGGGCGAATAATTCACGCGAAGCGTGAACCTTCAATCTGGGAAGTCGTCACTCGAGCAGCCATTCAACATCTGACTATGTGCTGTGAATTGCCTAGCTCGTGGTTGAATAATTCTATATACTCTCTAAGTGCGAGTTAATGGCACCGCTAATCGGCTGACCGAGACCGAACTACCGGACGAAAGTTCGCGAATTCGAATATGTAAGATGCACGTTGATAATTATTCCAAACAAAGGTGGAACAGTTGTACAGCTGCCGCCGACTCCACGGACTGAGTTCGTTTATAAGACGAAAACCCAGACACGTCAACAGAAGCCGAGATAAAACATCCTGGCCCGATTTTTTTCTTCAGGACTCACCTCAGATGTTCACGCGCATGCATATTCGTTTCTACTTGATTTCGTCCTCGTAATGTATGTGGAGCCAAACAACAATCAGAATTAACCAATATATGGGCAATAAACCGACCAAATGGCCGCTTCAAAACACACATGCGCAGTGAGCGGGGTAAATCTGAAGCGGAAACCTGAGAGCTTCAGGAAGTCTCAAATACCCGTTGGAAGGAACAGGATCAAAAAAACAAAACACTTTATCCGGGATCGGATATCCGATGGTCTATCAGGAAGTGACTATTTCGTCATAAAAGTAATACTGAGATCGTTCACACATTGGTACGGTTTATCTACATACCTGAGGACATCACACACATCACATCCTCGAGTACGTTATCACTCAGCGCATTGCTGTTGTCGTAGCCCATTCCCAGATGAGGGCAAAATTTGTCCAACCACCGAAAGAATCGAGTGCGTTTCCTATATATTCCCCCAGCTGCATTAGGCTGCTCGTTGTTTTCGACTTCCGAATTCGGTGTCTTTTTTGTGCACTGTTGCGGCAGTTAAACTGCCGCACACATAATTCCTGGAATAAGTAGCTGGTTACATATTGCTCGTTTGAACGATTTTGTTGTTGAGAGTGGTGGTTACATCATGCTTGTGTAGCGCAAATTGTGCATCCTGTTAGCTGAGTGTCAAACTTTTGGTTCTCGATGCCTTCTTTCAAGGTAGACACAAATTAGGAATGAAGTGGGACTGTTAAAACCAAAGAACCAAATCGCACAGTCAGAAAACATAAACAATGGCTCGGGTGGGGGGGGGCATAACTCGATGCAAAGTGACTTGCATTTTAAAGGCAGAATATTTCTATCTTGTTCTTAGTCTTAGACTACCTCTGTCTTGTTGGTCCTCATGCATTCATTTGGCCTTGATCCGTTAATCCTGCCCGCTGTAATAACCCAGTGTTGCTCATAAGTTTAGCTGTCTATATTTTGGACATCTCAGGCAATTTTTTCAGACTTGCTTTTCAGTTCATACACCTTTCAGATTGTCTGGCTTTGACCAGAAAGAGTGTAATGTCATAGACCTCAGAACTAACAGTGATCACGCACTGGACATATGAGCACACCATCCCGTCGCTCTCTGGGTCGGTCTTGTTCTGTTACCCTAACATCACATTTTTGTGAATACACCGACTATAGCGGACACCAGCATCACCGATTTTCCACTGAAACGTTAGAGGTAGAATATTTCTAGAATGGTACTTCCCAACACCTTCTGGGGGAAAACCCTCAAGTGGCCTTGAAACTATGACTACACGCAACGCACGGGAACTCCCTTAGAAACTTGGGTTTGTAGTTTGATAGTGTTGTTCCTGAGCTAACTAAGAACGAAACCACTGGAGAGTTTCTGAGACTATCTTCTAGTAACTGCAAATGTAATTTAATTTCCTGGGAAATAAACAGGAACTGCAGTCCGAAGCGCAGTTGCAGACATGCATTCTTATGCGCAACTCAGGTTTTCTACGATAACTGATGTCGCTCCCGGACTACTGTTGAAGCATTGCAATTTAGGTGGCCACGTTCGATTTTTCAGTATCCTAAGAATGGCTACCTAACTGAAAGTTGGACGCCTTCCAAAGAGATTCCTGAAACGAGCCAGAAAACTAGCATACGGTCCCTGCTAACTGAGATTTCTTTTAAAAGTATCGTTTCCTCCGTGAAAAAGTGAGTGATACGACACGAGCCGCATTGTTTATTGCTTATTAGTATTTTTCTAGTAAAAACTCGTTTGACTAGCCTTCCGCAATACATTAAAAAGGATGCGCGGAGCAAAACGGCCTGGTGAGTCTAGCCGGAACAACGTTTCAATGAAAAGGAATCGAAAGTACTTCGTGAGTGTGTATCTGTTGATCCCAGTGAGCGAAGCGCAGATAAGCTCAGTTGGATTTTCCTAAACGTGGTAAGATAATGAATTAGCTTCGACAGTTTCTGTTGCTAAACACGCCCACAGAATTCAGTCCGTATCGCAGAGCCGAGATCTTCTCTACCGGCACACTGAATCTGTGATCCCTACCTCATTCCCCACCACATTCAGCATGAACTAAAAAGGTGGCGCTGGTGCTTTTGGACACAGTTCTGGAATCAACGGGCTATACACGTACATCAATGGCATGGCGACCGGTTTTCTGTCGTCTGATGGCTCTAGTCCATCCAGCTAAAATTCCCTTCGGGTCATTCACACTGTCAACCGAAACTTGATGAACTGTCCCATTAAAAACCAGAACAGGATTAGCATTTAACGAATCTGCTTCAAGTGCTTTTGGTACCAAATTCAGTCAAGATGAACGTCTAGTAAGAATGCATTCAAACATTCAGTCATACAAAGTGATCTCTGAGCAAATAATTGGCTAAAAATGATACATTCCGAACTACTCAGAATATTCAATCTAGAATGAACACCATGAGAAAATAATTTTGGACAATCCCAACCAAACCAAGCGTTAAAATCAAACGGTCATCGTGTGACCACGTAACATGGTTGGAGAATGACCAGTACTATCTTCATGCGAGATAATCGCTGTGCTGATGAGCCCACCCGTGGCAGAACAGTTAGGTCTTCAATCTAATAGTCGAGTGGTCACGATCCCGAAACTTCTGGGGTTTCATGAGTGGCTCACACTTGATGTTTCCCAATAAGCATAAAATGTCTGTAAAGTGATACTCGTTTTTTCAGCATAGATTAGCTTCAGTTGCAGAACGAAATCTCCAATAAAAATTACTTAATCCCATCCACAAAATAGACACATTTAGATAAATCGAAGCAGGAGACCTTGTTTCTCACGAAGAAGTTGCGTCACTTGTGACGTAATTACGCGGACGGGTGGATTTGGTAGCGAAAATTCAAGGCTAGATGCAGTAAGTATATATATCAACAGGGATCAAAAATGAACATTTTAATACGTATCGAATATGAAGAGTTCCCGCTGCATTCTTTGGCGAAAGTAAACGCATAGATATGACTAGCCATCCTGCTTCTTCATACGTTGAGTGACGATTAGGAGTTTCCGCTACAACGTGTCCGGAGATTCCACTATATCTGGCGTCTCAACAGACACGCTTGAAGGAAACTGATACCAGTGAAACTTACGGATGACATTTTCAGAGAGAAAAGGGTACATAACAGTTGTTGACAATTTTGAGTACCGTACATGGTCAACATCCCTTAAACACAAACACCTAAGCCTAAACTCATCCGATCGCATCCGCGCAGCCGCTATCTACTGTGATCAGTTCAATTCGTTCAAGAAACCCACTCCTCAGGCAAAAAGAAGAAGGCATTTGGGCTCTCACTGCTCGAAAGAGTTGGTCTGATATACAAAGCTTGTGTTTGAAGAACTATCTTGAGCGGAGATTACCGCATGCTCTGAATACATCTATACACTAGCTCAAATCAACTTGACTTGCCTGGTGTTAGGAGCGATGAAATATATCTCGGTGGGGGACACTGGCCTCCAGATATACCGAACACCCCGTGATACTATTCGTCCGGGAAAAGTCAGTGGTTCCACCAGCATAATCGTCGTGTCAAATAGCAAAGCTTCCAAGAAATACACTCATTTGCAAATCAATTTGTTTTCGTGAATTGCCTGGTGTTAGGAGCGATGAAATATATCTCGGCGGGGGACACTGGCCTCCAGATATGCCGAACACCCCGTGATACTATTCGTCCGGGAAAAGTCAGTGGTTCCACCAGCATAATCGTCGTGTCAAATAGCAAAGCTTCCAAGAAATACACTCATTTGCAAATCAATTTTGTTTTCGCGAAACCAGTCGTGGGCTGTCGAAGAGTTTTCAGCAACCTTGTGAGTAGTTTTCTTTATGGAAAGCATAGCTTCCATTTCAGACGCAGGACTCAGAGTGAAAACGTGTATATGACACGATGAAGTGAAGCCTGATAAAGATTGCTCCTGACAGAATACCGTATGTCAATTACGGTGTATATAAGTAAGACTCACACGGTTAAGATTGCCGCCAACCATTTGAGGAGCTAAAAGTCAACAACTTTAACCAATATATTCCGGTTTACCTCTCCCTTTTCACTAATTTGGCTGGAGTTTCGTTTCAATTGAAACACCTAGTCCGCTGAATTAACATTCAAATGGAGATGCCGATCGGATACACCAAAACTTCATGTGAGTATTTAGGCCTAAAACAAGAGCTTGAGTATCCGACGGGGGTTGCCGCAAAAGGAAACAAGACTTGGTTTGAGGGGGGAATATTCAAGATGCACAAGGTAACAAAGAAATCCAGGTAAGAAACGTGCAGCGGTTTGTCATCTTAAAGAGTTAATTTCAGACGGTACGAGATGTTCGTTGTGACAGCCATGGCGAATGGGGATCGTCCGCAGAGGCACCACGATTTGTGTCATCAGTAGCCTTGAAAAATGGCATAAAATTTATAGAATCGCCCAAGTAGTCACATTGGGAGAAGCCAGGAAGTAGCGTGGTCGAGGAAGAAGCCGCCCTGCAGTCGCCGGGAAGATCTGAAATTTTTCAATTCTTCAGCGTTTCGCCACTGTATCTCGTTAGTCAAGAGCCCATTTTTCATGGAGATGTAAACGGTGTAGAACGCACCCAGGCCAAACGAATGGGTTAAAACGCTCTGTGCTTAGAGGTACTGGTTCAACTGGTAGCAAATCTTCAAATCGTTTAGATGCTACTTGTGTTTTGTAAGTAGCCAAACGAACAAAGTAACCGAACGAGGTTTTTACCAGGTGTAGAGCATCACACTGCATTCTTATTTAGAAGCCAATTTTAAATAGGCAGAGTTATCATACTGAAGCGAAGTTTGCTTTTGACTGAACTTTTCAAACTACCTCTCTTTCTGCTTGTGTTGTTGGTCTCGAAACACTACAGCTTTTCTTCGTTAGACATTCGCGCTTACATTCAGATTTTGTAAAGGACACGAAATTCAGAGTGGATTAATGATCATACGCCTAAGGATTATTATTGTGTGCTAACTTTCTAGTTATTCGCGTTAAAAGCGATCACATAGTGCCTTATCGTTAAGTTATGGCGGAAGTGATTCGGAGAATTTTCCCGCCCTAATGTTGTATCATCCATTTACGACGCTCTTCCGAGACTATCATCGTACCCTCGCTCGTAAGGCTCTCGTTGAGTATAAATACACATAATTCTGAACTGGAATCTGAAACTGGCCAGTAGATCAATAGGGGTTTTCCGGGGACTGAGCACGATGATACGTTCAAGCGGTTGCTGCCAATGTAACCCGGCGTACCAACACCCAGAATTGGTTGAGGCATCGGCCAGCTTAACTGCGATTCCATAGAGAACGGCAGCATCACTAGTCCTCAAACAAGAAGGAGGCCTTTTCTCTTGGTACTTTCCCATGTTTTAAAAAACATCCAAAGAAGTCATCAGCGAGATATTTTCTG
The DNA here is from genome assembly GCF_000715545.1 of Opisthorchis viverrini. Taxonomy (NCBI): domain Eukaryota; kingdom Metazoa; phylum Platyhelminthes; class Trematoda; order Opisthorchiida; family Opisthorchiidae; genus Opisthorchis; species Opisthorchis viverrini. The sequence continues at coordinate 622,385 of NW_008751746.1, forward strand.
TCTTATTCCCCAGATTTCCGGAGTTAACTTACATTGCACCGTCCAGCTACCACCAAGGTTTCCAGCTTTGTTTTGCACTATCACAAACAACGAACGTGCATGTGTGCACATGTTCTAACGTGACTTAGTCAGTGGCAGTCAACAGGGAGGAAAAGGCTTTTGCCTGTGAGCACAGACTACATGGTCGGAGAAGAATTTGTATTGTTGTTGGACACAACTGTACAGCGCCTAATGGGGCAGAAATATATCACCAGACAGTTTTCTACAGACGAGAGTCGCAGAATACTAATGAGCATCGATCCACCGGGCGGGTTGATTTTTTTAAAATTTTACCAGACGAGTCTGTATAGAGATACTGTGAGTTGTCCGAATCCTCACTAAAGATCCCATATATAGACAGACCACCGAAATTCTCCTGCAACTATACAGAAATAAAGAATGGCCAGTCATATTTTGATTAAAGTGATCAAAGTCACTGACGAAACACATTGATTTGCCAATAAGGTTGATGTTAACGGGAGATAAAACCGAAATCTCCCGTTTGTGACAGTAGTGTTACCAGCAGAGGTGGCCTTTTTTTGCAATTGCACACGATGAAAAATTCTTGTCCCTTTAAACTGAGCCAACCACGTCCCTCGAGAAAGCATAAATACAGTTGAGAAGGCCCAATTTCAACGTGTTTCGAATTACTGGAGTTCCTTGTTCTTCGCAGACAAGTCCCGGAAGACCAGGTCGTGACGGCTGTGTAGATAGAATGTTCGCGCCCCCTCGGACACAAGAAAAACGCCAAAAATATTACAGAACAACAGTTAGTGTGGTTCGCCTTCGTTTCTGTGCCCCAGAAGGCTCTATGGGAATGCTCAATAGGAAAGTGGCACAAAGCATTGTTTGATAATTCGGGGACTAAGTCAACAAGCCTTAGGGAAGGTCAACCCTACGACAGACTTTAGCTCCCGCTTTACCTTCACGGAGTATGTACAGATTTTCCCCTTATATTCGTCTCTCTCCCCAATTTCTTGATCGATGACATCATCCACAGCGCAATGGAAGTCCGACGTAGTCACGGCATAGAACAGGAGATAAGCCTGCCGACCAGGATGCTCGTAGCTGCTACCGTACTTCAGATGTTCAGAAGATGCGACCTAATTGAGGCGGCCCATCAATCGCGGTGGCACAATTTAGTTCCTCACATTAGAATGAAAGATGCTAGCCCAGGATTCATTGAGCCTGCCCTCACCATAGATAGGAGAAAGTTGAACCTAGGCTACGGCAGTGTTCACTTGGGAGATTGTGCCTTCTGGTGGGTGGGAGGGAACCGGGCAGGCGAAGTATCGCAACCAATTTCGAGATACGCAGTAGCTTTCGCCGATTTACGGGAACGAAGCGACATCCATCCTACTTTAAAGGGAAGGATGTGGAGATCACACAGTGCGTGCTACCTTGATTTACGAATGAGAAACCTGGTCACATTGTGTGTACCGCTGCTAGCAAATCAGTGCTTGAAGTTGATGATGACATGTTGACAACCGCGTAATCCTTCATATTGTGTTGGGTTCAGTCAAGCCTCTTCGAAGGTTGCGATTTTGCTATAACAGCTGAGATAGCTTTCGGACATTTTGTGCATACCCACTCAGAGCCTTCCACGTCACACGGTTTGCGCATGCTGGAACTGGAGGGCGACACATTCAGGACATGACATGATGGTGTAGAGATAAGGAATACTGCGGCAGAACCATCCACAGTTGTTTTCTGGTTTGGGGCCCGCCAGACGCTGATGACAACTACTGGGTGCAGATACTAGACGTATCTCGGCATCGTAACCAATGGTAAGCGTGTTCAGAAGCTCGTTGGTGACCGAAAAGAACAAACAAAATCCCGTCACCAAAACACAGAAAAGTGCATCTGACTATACTTGTCCTCCTCTTGCCAACTTCGTCAACAAACCAGATGTCCGACCGCAAACACAGAGCTTATAGCTCGTGTATACATCACTTTATCGTTCCATACAAACTCAATACTTTTAGTTCCCTACTTTATCGTTCCATACAAACTCAATAACTGTTAGTCCCCTACCCGTGCCTGTCTACATGTACCTGCCGAACCCAAAACTGGTATTTTGAAACGTACAGTCTCAAGGTCTTCGGGTAATACACTGTCCACTGAATGGGCCTGCGTTATCTATGAAAACCGAATTTATACTCTTCGAGATGGTCACGCCCAATTCTAATTCGTGATAGTCAAAAAAAGCCTACGGTTCAGAATGAATCAAAAAGTCAGCGCGAAAAATTACCGTTGTAATGACAGGAAGGATCACAAGTAAAAAAGTGATTCACCTGCCTCAGAACCAGAACTTCGGGTTATGTTATTCTCTCCACTCCCAGATAACAGAGATCCAACTGCGATTCTGCGGACCACCGAAACGATAAATAAGTTAACACCGTCGTAAAATGCTGTGGAAGATAATTTCACAGATTAACACAAATTCACACCCTGTGGTGAAATCTGTGACAAGCATCCTGGACAGTGGTTCAGGTAATGAAAACAACGCTTTAGGACGTGTATTTGAGTGAATCTCGATGACCGCCTGAGGTTTCGTGAGACAGAGGCCTTTAGAAAAATCGCCCTGTTATCAAATCGCGTTTGGCCGGGGAAGACCACCGTTACTGCTCTCAGAAATTTAGCGATCCAGCTCACATAGGAGTCTCTTCAAGCTTTCTAGATTCCATGTAAAAGCAAAGTATAGTTTGGATCATTTATTACAATGGCAGTTGTATTGGTTTCTGAGTAAGGTAGAAAATTGAACACCGTTCAGGTCAGGGATGTAAAGGCAAGAAAAAAGTCTGACTATTTGGTTGGTATGGAAAATCATGTTGAACCAGATCATTCGTCATCGGATCATAGTTAGTCAAATGGTCGTTCTCGTCAAAACCAAAAACGGGGGAGGACAAACAGGAAAAATATGAATGTCGCCGACAGCATTCCTGAGAAAAAGTCAAACGGACAAATGGGATGGAAACCAATATGACGCCACTGGTCAGATATGTCCGACTCTTAGTTTTAAGCAAAAGAGAAAGTAAAAGAAAAAAAACAATGAAAGAAAGAAAGAAAGAAGTACAAGTGATGACAATTCAGCAACGTTGGCTGGGGTCACGGCGAGGTGAAAAATTGAAGAATATGGATAAATCATCAAAGGAAAGCATCGTGCGACATCAGCAGTGGTAGTGGTAGCGTGATATCGCAAGAATAAAAAAGAACACATGGGCATAGAAAAAAAGAAAAATCAATCGTTTGTTGACAAAATGAAAAAATTCAAACTTACTATCATGGGATGTAGGGGCCTAAATAAAAACAGTTATGTACAGATCATATCACTTTAGTAAGGTAAGAACGCACACCGATAGATAGGAATAGTAAGTGGCGCGTCAGTAGAGGAGTGTAGGGTCAAACGAATGCACGGTGACACCTGACGGGGTTAGATTAGGATGCGCAAAGACAGGGAGAATCAAAGGCTGTACAGACTAATGAGAGAAAGGTGGGCGCAGCGTATGTTGAGTCGCAGACGATGCGATTGGCAGAAAGTGCCAAGGGAAGTAGCGAAGTAGCGGCAACCAATTATTGCTGATCCATTCGGAGCTGTGCGATCCCATTGGTTAGTGGAGAGGCACAAGAATAATGCGACTCCGCTTCACGCGTGTGTGAGCCCGCGTCCATTGGCAGAACTCTAACCCGCTGTTCCAAATCTATTGCCTCTGAGAAAGACCTATTTTAAGCAAGAAAGAGAAATGGATGTCTGTTGTTGGATTGCAAGAGCACCCCCATAACGAAAACGGTAAACTTTCAGCGAATCATATGACAGTGCAGTGATCCACATGTTGAAGGGCCTACACAAGTTTCCACTATCAGCGCACCTTTCGAACGCGTGCTCAGGCGCTGAAATATGGGTATTTCATTTCACTAAATCCTCGTTACTAAACTGATGCGCGCGAGGATCCCCAACGTACTGTATACATGTAAAAAAAACGTTTCACATTCCAACCGGGATACAAATAAACTATGGTCGGAGATACCTACGTCAGTGTCGATCAGACTGTTAATTTCTATCCTGACTACCTGAGTGGCTACTACTGGTGAGGTAGGCAACTTGGATGTTTTTGGACAGGCCAAGTGCACTGCAACCCTCCATCTTTATTATTTTTAGCAAAGGGCTTTGTATAAATAAATTCACATGATTTTATGATAGTGAAGTGTCGGTACGTTACATAAGAGTTGCTGTCATTGGTACCAATGTAGCTAGGCCAGATAAAAACAAGCACAACAAAACCATACCATTGCTTTTATCGAGAAAATCTACCTCTACCTGTGGCAAAACATGGAACGTGTAGAAAGGAATAGTCCCGCCATTATCGTCTACTGGAATGCACAATACGCTGAATGGAACAGAGCCGTGGTGCCAGATCTAAGGAACAATGAGCTACCTAGTCTGTGTGGACTAAAAATAGAACCAACCAACAAAGTTTGTATATCTATTGGTACGTGTGTGTGCGTAGGTATCTGTGCGTGAGAACTATGCTCAAACACGAGAATAAAGGCGATGATATTTACAGTCAATAAATAACTCATCAAAGGTGCTGAGCGAGATAAAAAGGAACCATGCAACATTCCAGTTAAAAGCAGGAATTTCTTCAACTGGACCCAAATGACCCAGTTTCATCACGGCCTCCGAAATTCGGATACAAAACACTAGAAAGTATAATGTTGAGTTCACCTAGGTACTGAATATGAGCATCAGGTGGTCCTAACGTTAATCATTGTGGAGGTTTTGACACCTTGGATACCTCAGGTCTTGACCAGACCACTGAGAAGTGGAGGTTCACCGGAAATCCGAGTTCCAGTCAAGAACTTTCTAGCCGTGTTGCATTCGGAAAGAAATGGTGACGGCGTTAAAAAACGAAAAAGATTACTTATTTTTTGCCTTGGACTTGGTAACTCGGAAATGTGTGCATAGAAACGGTTCGAGCGGCTAGCTGAACATCTGTAGACCTCGGTCACAACCAGACATTTAGCTGGTCCTAGTAAGTTATTTTACTAATAAAACAGTGGTACAACCAAATTACATAAAAATCACGTCAACGAGTCAGTAGGGCTCCATATCAGTACTGTGCAGCCGGTTAATCGAAGTTAAACAATAAGTACACCGTTTCAATAACCACCAGAAAGAGTGAATTTTCGACCAGTGTTCATCGACTGGAAAATTCGCCAAAAGGAATTGTAGTCTACGGTGTGCAAACTGATGCTTATGTCGCCCACGGTAGTCACTTTCGAAAACATTAACCTGATTTTTTCAGAAAATCTGTGCAGGACTCTCTCCGGAAGATATGCCACATCCCAGAAAACGTGTTATTTGTGGTGCCCTCTCGCTGAGAGGATCAACAATGAAAGTTCATCGCGTGTTATCAAATGGCGCAGGAGTATGAAGGAGATCACGAAACGCTTGGGTGTTGTCGGTGCTACTCGCCTTCCAGGATGGGGACCGCCTGATCCTCAGTGTGCCTGGTTGGAGACACCAAGATATGGCTGCCAACCGATGTCAGTGGCGTTCTTGTTGTCAGTTTCTGTCCAGATTGCCTGAATGAATGTCTGGAGGTGTAGGCACCTCGGAATGATTGTGTTAAGCTAGCACTAAGTCCCTCCCCCATCCACCTTTATTCTTTTCTTCAAATAAGTCATGGTTGTACGGCAGTGAAGCATCCGTGTTGAACACTGATGTCATGCTGTCGATGATGATGTTGATGATGATGTGTTATCAGATCGCCGCTGAATATGTGGAACCAAAAGGGTCAAAAATGTCCACGAAACGGTCATGCGACCAGCATGACCCATCGGCATTTATCTAGCCCAGAACAATTCTAACAGCATTGAAGCATAGAATTTCAGAATCCAAAAATCGTCCAAGCAGAAGTTTTCCTCAACTTAGTGTAGGTAGACCATGGGTGGATAGAGTTCCCCGACTACACTAAAGTGTGATCGCGACCAAACTGATTCAATGCCAGGTTGGGCGATAAGATGGATGCTGGGATTCAGTGAAACTCAACAGAGTTGTCGAGCGATGGTACAGCGGAACAACAGATCAGTACGTTTATAAGAATTCGACTAGTAAATCAAGTGAGTCAAGATGTAGTGCAGCTGCACCGAGAGAACAGATCAAAACAAAAACCAGTGAACTCTGAGAAAATGAAGTATGAATACAGCTAGTTCACTTACGTCTCAGTAAAAAAGCTTATCCAAGCTAAACGTTTCCGAGATACTTATAAAATAATTTTCAAGCTACCGTAGGTACTTGCTCACTCCTTACTCACTCATTCACTCACAAACCATTTGATCTGCTTAACCGATTAATTAATTATTCAACCATTTCATCAGGCTTCGCTTATGTTAACAAACTGGTTAGACAAACCTCTAGCTTCCGTCAGATCAGAGATGGAAGTGCCTTTTGGTGGGCAGAATAACTTCAAGTTAGATGATCTTCTCCTTTGGAAAGTATGATGCTGCACTATCCCATAACGTCGTGTTGGCGATTAGAAGGAACTTTTTACCACGATGCAGTTGATGAAACATAAAATCAACACCTGTTCTGCTAATTGTTGACGCAACCCATCTGCAAAACACCACATTGGTCGGTGACCAGCAACCTCCAGCTAACTCGTCACCTTTCCGGGTCACCGTTTGATGGAATTTGCCACTTGTCTACGTCCAGAACAACCTGCTGATTGATGTAAACTTGAATTTATGCTCAGTTCTCGCTCCTTAACTTTGATAGTACCTAGTTTCGTCATACCGTCCGCATCACACAAGTCGGTTAATCACGTGGGTCGTTCAACGTAGTAAACAATCAGTCAGTCAGCCAGTCAGCATTGTGGCCTAATTGGCGTTGTGTAGCTTATTCTTACTACGGCCTGAATTGGTGGAGGAATAATGTATTACTGTGCAGTATTTGATTGGCCACACTATGACAAGCAGTTCTTGAGAGTAAAACCCACGGATGCCAGCGCGCTTCTGCGCTGAATTTACTTAAATGGAACTTGTAAGAGTTGAGCGCTCGAGGTAAAGTTCTGGACTCTATCGAATTTCCTGTGTGCAAAAGCTGAGCATATAATACCATGCAAATACAGGTACAGCACTAAAAAAATCCAATCTAGTGACCATACGGTGATTTTTCTTGAACATTTTCAGATACGATTAGGTAACCTCTAACCGAGAGATAATCATGCAGTGCGATCGCTTTGGTCTAAAAACATCTCATACTGGAAGTAGCTGAATGTTCGTTCGTTGTTTACGTGGAGTATTCAGTTGTAAAAAAAATTCCATTTCCTGAAGGTACTTCCACAAGGTAGATACGCAGGTAGCGACCTGTTACTTGGAAAGAATGCAACAATTTATGGCGATATACATAGCTTTTCTAACCATTTATATCAAGCCTGCGTTCGTTCCACTATTTTAGAAGTAATCTCCAGCTGAAAAGAGTATTCTTCTCTAAGTCCGCAAAACAAACAGCTGGCATAAATCAACAAACCAAAGGAGAAGGCGCTGCATTATGTTCTTGTTTTCACTCGACGATAACGGCACAAACATATCTCGCTGTTGAGGATTGATTTGCCAGCGGACAAAAAGAACCGGAGGACAACCTGTTTATTCAAAGAAATCTAAGTGGACGAAGTGTCTGGCCATTATCCAAACCGCCTGTGATCCTTACGCCTAAGACACCCGTAGGGACGATGACTTGACTGAAATTGGAGAACTGAATAAATGACGTATTTTCCAAACAGTAGATTGCAATACACACCCAGCTATTTGAATTGCAGTTGAGCAGGTGACAAACACACATAAAAAAAACAGATTGGTAGGCCAATCAGATGTTCGTCGAGACAAGGAATATAGAGAAATTTCAACACAAACAGTGATTTGCGTATCAGTTCGGGTTTCGCGGGAGACTCGAGTGAATCTCTCGTTTATGATATTCTTCAACTAAATGTGCTTCACAAAGGCCGTCTTATGCTTCAGTTGATACCGTATCTGGGCTGTCGCAGTATATTTTCCTAAAGGCAACTACACAAGGTTGCTGAAAACTTTCCGACAGAGCATGACCAGTTCCATTCCTCATGGTGCTCATAAAGTATGCGAACTTCTCGAGTTTCCGTCAACTTCATGTTCTGCTTAAAACCAAATGGGATAGATTTTACTTGCAAAGCAATTTGATTTTCATGGGAGACGCCTACTTGATGAGCCCCAAGAAGGGCGAAACCGACTGCGGACTGTCACAGAGAGTTCAACAATCTTGTGGGTAGCTTCCTTAGTGAAAACATAGAACAGCCCTTTTGAGAGTTAACAGGAAGGCCACAAAACAACCGTACGTACTTTGGAGGGCTGTTCGGATAATGTGCTGATCACGGTATCTCCACTCGTTTTGGTTGGGATCCACTAATTCAGCTCTAGAGCATCTCTGCGTACTTGGGGTGGGGGGAGGCGATAACCAGGCTGAAAGCGGACCGCTCCAAAACTTGGATGCCATGAAAAACCAGTCTGCTTTTGGTGAGGTAAAGGCTGTGTACTACAGACGTTATCTTGCTGAAATATGACTTACTCATGTCTAGCAAAGAGAACAAGAATCAATTCAATATCTTTACCGGTCATTCGGTGTTACAAACCCACTCATTCCAGAGAATGACGCGAATTTAATGAGTCAAGGCCAACTTTGAAGATCGTGAGAACAACCCGCCTTGGAAATTTATTTAAAAGCAATCGTTGTCAAAACCGTCCAAACAGGACGTGAAGTATAGGTGTGCGGATTGGGCTCGATGGATGTTGAGTGGTTGCACGTAAATGGTTGGGTAGATCGGTGTGGCTCTATTATTTTCTAGCACCAGATATGGGGTTTTGTGAACTCGCTCATTATCCTATCGGCATAACAAACCTGATTCACAGATCTAGAACTGTAATCAACCTCAACCAGAGGGTTGTGATGAAGCATCGAAGTGGTCCAGTAGTTCCGTCGAGGTTAGTTATATGAACCCGAAGCAGTGAAGCAGTATGGCTATCCACAAAATTACGCGAACGTAGCCGGTCAGAACACAGGCTTGCGTTCGATCCAACAACACTACCTGTGTGAAACACGAACAGCCAATCACAGATGATGACGGTCAGCAGCACATAAGTCAGCGTACTTTCGCCCACGTACCACACTGATGATGTTACCCTGATTGGTGACGAACCAGTTTCAACCCAATTGTCCAGTTTGTTAAACAAACCAACGACCGAAGTCAGTTTCTATTTGGATTATCCGATTGTGTTTGGTAATCTGGTAGTATTTGGTGATACTTATGGTGGATTATCCTTCACCTCGCACAAGTGGACCACAAGCGTAGATAATAACTACAACAGGCGATATCAACAAAATCATTTGCACACTATTATCTTTTGCCGTAANGTAAAACTTGGATTCCCAGTCGCTGACCTACACGACTCCCGAATCCTGAAATCTCAACATGGACTTACGCATTCGCCTATTTGTTGTCACCGTCAGAGAGGCGTCACCCTGCATAGGCCGTCTGTCATAGACCATTCGCAGGTCAACTTATGGATGTAAACCAGCTTCAGTAAACAATAAACGTGATAAAAAGCCGAAGCAAAAGAAAAAAACTTACATTGCTACATTATGACTGCACACATTTTGTAAACACTGCCATCCAGTTTTGGCCTGGTAACGAATGGTAGCGAGCAGATTGGAAACGGCTTCCGGACAGGGAGCACGGTCTAATTCCAACTTAGAAATCCAATCTGAAGCGTTGTGAAATGCATCCAGAAAGGCTTCGGGCGCAGTGCCCATTGGATTCGAAACAGCGGCGCTCCCGTCACCCAAATACGGGATCCACTTTCGTGCAGGCTCGGGGAGAAGTAGGGCATTCAAACAGTTCGTGATACATTCGCTAACAACCACAGGCTGGTAACCGCCCTCCAGTGCAAGCACCACCCGACTATTGGCCAGCGACATACACTAAAAACAGAAGGTCCAAAAGAGGCAATAGATGTTACGATCAGCGGTTATAATTCCTAGAAATATCTGGAATTTTCCAGGTATTTCGTGTCATTTACTACAACCAAAAACACCTGTAGATTTTACACCTTTCCGGATGAATAATATAACCACACAGCAGGGTTTTACAATCTCCAAACAAGACATGTAACTTTGTCAACTTGTTTCACAGGTTCACCAACCACATCACTGACCACCACTAAAGAGCCGATGATAGGATACTCAACCGCTAACCGGCAGGTGGCGGTTTGGAATCCCGCTGGGGATCAGTGGGAACCGCCAATGGTTACCAAAAGGGATGAAAACACTGCACACTGCACCTCTGCTTTTAAGCATAGGTTGATCCCACTTGCCGGAGGGAATCTCAAGAAAGTCTCACGTGCTTGTTCCTGGCCCAAATTCATCAGCCTATTACGAGAGGCGCAGCGTTTCCCATCACCCAGGTTAATTCAACACAAGGAACAAACACGCTGACAACCAAGAGCAAAAAGCCTGCTACATGGAACAGAAGTGAAAACGAACAGACCAGCTGGGAAAGATGAATAAGCTAGTCGGTTACCTGGTCGACGAATGCGAAACATCCAGGGTAAAAAATGTGATAAGTACTACTAGCCCCTAAAGAAATCACACAGCACCATGTATTGATCCGTATTGGCAGCATATATATGAAAGAATGACGAAACTGACAATCTGAAAGACAGAGCGCTTCAGTGATATCACCTACCTGCCGGGTGATCCATGCGAATAAGCCTGGTGAGACGGAATAACCACCGAGTGCTTCCCCATGGCCCCGGGCAGCATCGAATCCAGCAGATATGAGAATCACATCGGGTTGAAATTCATGGCCTACTGGAATGACCACACATCGCATCGCGGCCAAATATTCTGCGTCACTCAAACCCAAAAGTGGTCGGTGTGGCGTAATGGGATCGGCTGCATGTGGTCGGTCAGGGTTTGAACCGGCTGTCCGACAGTCTTCAAGTGCAGTGCTTCCCGAACTGGTCGGAAGGAAAGACGATCCGGAGAGAATAGATGAGGCTATAGAGGATCGTATCGAATGGGATAGACAGACGGAGCATGGTTGGACAGTGCTGTTGTGCGGATGCTCGTTAGCATCCAATCGGCAGTGACACACAGGTAAATCTGTTGGATCGCGGTGTAACACACTCGCCTGGTTCGAAAAGACTGAGCTGGATGATGTCTCCGGGGAGTGAAGGCCCGCGACGATTAAGCGGGAACTGGTTTTACGATACAGTTTTTGTCGTTCGCAGGACTGTTTAGGTTGAGAATAGTAAAAGAGATTAATTGGAAGTATGAGTCCCAATCAACACCGCACAAACAGAAAGAACAAGACAAAAATTCACCTGTCGCCAGATTTCACGCCGATCCACTGCATCTAACATTGACAGAACAGTAGAATTCACATCTGACGCAGATGGGGTTTCCCAGGCAATATTGATCAGTTGAGAACGTCCCTCAGAGCTTGAAGTCAAGTTCAAGTCCCCATGCTTCGGACTAACGGGCCCCTCGTTTGCGGCACCAGTCCCGGGAAAGAACTTCCCTCCATCATACCGATGAATGCTAATGTATAGTAGTCCAGGATGTTGTAATGCAGCCAATTTGGTCCCGTTTCCATGGTGAATATCCCAGTCTAGAATGAGTACACGGGATACCAATTGAGAGCGAAGTAAGCGTAACGCTGTGATCGCAACCGAGTTGAAGTAACAGAATCCCATGGCTTGTCCAGGTTCGGCGTGGTGCCCCGGAGGACGAACTAAGGCGAAACCATTGCGAATTTCATTTTTGGCGACTCTACGTCAAAAGAAGAGAACGATTACACAAAAGGTGGTGACTAAAATAGCCTTTTGTGGTCGATTAGTTTGATATATAGAAGAGAAGTGATGACAAAAAATGTGGGGTTGTTCACGTATGCACAGAATGTGAAAACAACAATAAACGGTACATGAGAACAATGTATTTGGTTTTACAATACTCCACGTTACGCCACGATAGATCACGACCAGCTTCTCACACCAGATGAGCGCATTTCGAAACTCAGTGTGGCTGAGAATATTCAATGATAATAAATGAAAACACGAGTGGAACGGGAGCTCAGTATTTTCGTTTTTTGAACAGACCAACTGTGACAGGTTAGGATACAGAAACATGTGAGATGGGACAGAATCGCCAGTTTCCAGAACTGCATTCGGATGGCATTGGTAGCTGAAAGAAAGCAACGGTCCGAGGGTGTGGCACATGTCTAACAGGGGACTGCAAGCAGTGACGGTGTATATATGCAAGGAAAAAGAGAGTAGACCATCGAAGCCGAAAGTTTAAAATATTTTGCGAATCACACACGCAGGTATTATGGACATCCATATACAGTAATTATTAGGGACGGTGGCAATGACAACTCACTTTGTAGCCAAGCAAAGCACCTGGCCTACGGCCAGTCGTGCCGCACGAGCAGTACTCGACGGATTCCACACGGTGTCTGAATCCACACCGATCCCACCACAGTTCAGCTTGCACAGCCGCTGCATCAGTTTCTGCACAGCGTCTGCGGGCTTTGTGTCTTGCCCCGCAGGGGAAGGATTGAATAGTGATAACAACAGACTGGGTTCCAAAACTGGGTTATGCGGGTTGCCAAACGCAACCACGTAATCTTTGGAATGAAACGTACAAATCTCCTCCTGGACGTAGGCGGGATAGAGAGGAAATAGTCAACAGAATGGGTGGGTAGATTGCAGACGCTATGATGATGACGTTATGAGTCAGAGTTGAAACAGCCCAAGTGTCCCCAGGTGGAAATCTATGTACGACGGTATTGTATTAACGTTCGCCAAACTCAGCTGTGGATGGGAGGGGAACGCGACTGGACTACACAGAGAGATCCTGTACCACGAATAAGAATTCTGCAAAAAGGCTACACTAGTAGCCACTGTTTACTGGAATGCAGTTGGCGCGAAAGCAATGCGCAGGCACATGTAGGCAAAAGACGGGTTTCTCGCTTACAGCAAAATGTGCTTGAATGGAGGATACGAACAACTGATCGAAATTTGCGCAGCACACAGATATTTGTTCGGTCAATGTTATTAGAAACGAGCTCACATAAAAAGAGCAACACAACCTACCTGATGAGCCCTAAGAACGGTGAAACCGGTCTTGGGCTGTCGAAGAGTTTTCAGCAACCTTGTGAGTAGTTTCCTCTATGAAAAGCAACACAACCCAATTCACTTCGCTCGACCATCACAGAACTCGAAGCGCAAATTTTAGAGTCAAAAATTCTCCAAAACAATAGCAGAGAGCAAAAGGAATAGATTCGTGAAGGTGGGAGTTCATTATCTAATTCACACGGCACTTCCATTATGTTAATTAAGGTTATCTAATGATCACCACCATCCCCATTCGTTAATCAGGACCATTTCCCAATCCGATAAAGTTGTTTTTGGCACCACTGCTTAAATAGTTATGGAAAAAATGCACGCCATAACCTATCAGTTTTCGGGAGGGTAACGGAATGGACAATCTGACAGTAATCAATTAATGATGGACAGAAAATCTAATGCAGCTGCACATCAGCCTACTGTGCAGCGGAACACTCATGTGAAACAGTGCCGTGCGATTACACCCACATGTGTGAATCACGTGCGAGTTCACCGTACCGGAGAAAGGTCAAAAAGGGACACAAGAAATTCACGTCCATCCCATGGCCAAGCGCACAGGCGGCCATCTATGATTAACCGAAACAAAGGAACAACACGTTTGTTGTAATCAAACGAGATAACGTGAACAGCTTCCACGATTATCTCAATAGTTTAAACCCACACATTAAGTTTCGCATGGAAATAGAGTCCACCTCGGGTACATTACCATTTCTGGACTGTATAACCCATAAGGTTGGTGGTAAATTGAAAACGACTATCTACCGGAAATCAACAGACACGGGAACCGTCTTAAGCTATTCATCAGCACACCCAAAGTTCGTGTACGCCAGTATTGTCTCATCGACGTTTCGTCGAGTTAAATCGCTGTGCACAGAAGAGACCGACCGGACGGCAGCTTAAATCGAGATTGCCAACAAACTTCAAGAAATAGGATACCCAGTGAGTTTGATTAGGCGTCAACTAAGGAAGATATTGGATCCAGTATCTACACCCAGTAAGGAATGGATTGGCACAGCGGTCATTCCAGGAACGAACATCGGAGGTTATTCGAAGATTGTTGAACTAAACCAACATTCGAGTAGCCTTTCAGAAGGGAGAAACGATACGCTCAGTTTTGGTGCAATCGAAAGATCCCCTGCCAGCTGAAAGAACTAGGGACTGTGTGTACAAAATTAACTGCAACGATTGCGCCAAGGTTTATATAAGACAAACTGCCAAGGACTCGCACACCAGAATTGGTGAGCATAAAAGAAGGATTAACAAACCACCAAAGAATGCAGAAGAATAGCAAACGCTGGTCAAAGACTCAGCGATGGCGGTACATGCCTTAGACACGGGACATAGAATAGATCTGGAGAATGTGGAAGTTTTAAGACGGGGACTACGATTCACACCACAGCGGCTGATAGCCGAGCATCACAGCGTGAATAGAATCGAGGGTGTGGAGCTAGCGAGCGTATGGAAAGCGGTCTTAGATAAACCGAGTTGACACGTAACGATGTAGTTGTCAATCCACTTAGGATCATTAGAAAAAACCCCAACCGACCAAAGGTCACAGCATCCCTTTTACACAACTATCTTAGCACTAGCTCACCCACACAGACTAACAGAAGGTTCAAACGAAGTTCAAGAGGAACCATCAAATGAACCGAACCAGAAGAACTAGACCCTAGGCAGGACCCAAACACATGTGGGTTTCCCCACCGACCCAACACTTGTTCAACCACTCTAACACACTAAAATCCCTCGACCGACATCCAACAGAGATGTAGCTTGACTTAGCTGATTGGTTCTCCTTCCGCCTTAAATCTCGACCAACCTCGAAACCTAGTCACTTGGCCTGACGAAGCTTCTGTGTCAACGTTGCCCAGAAATAAATCTACCAATTGTCATCAAACCTCTTTCAAAAAAAGGAACAATCGCCCGAGAACCAAAGTGGGCGTGCAGCAGACACACTAGTTGGTTGAGAGCAGATCGACCATCAAATACGGTCACAAGTGAATCATATAAGTAGAAAGTTGTAATTGCATTAAGACACAGTTTTTCTGGTCGCTGTCTTGTCTTCTGACGATAACCCAGTAGCGTCACAGAAATACCGAAAACAGCTCCTTCAGATGAATCTACCTGGATGCCACGTTTCCAATTAAAATTTACGTCTTCTGTGAAAAAGTTATTTCCGATTACATGAGAAACCGATCATCATGCAAAGTGCCAATTTGTTTATCGATGAAATCCAGTTGTGCCGGCTAACTTAATCGTAAACAACAATATCATGGATGTAACTTTCTTTTTTACTATCAAAGCAAAAAAACTAGTTAGCCCAAGTACCTCAGAAGCCATTCGTGCACGGACAAGACGGCAAAATCCAATCAAAGGAATACGAGACAGTAGTTCCCGAAGCACCGTTGGATTCCAATCTGTCAGCTGATTTAGTTCTTGCTGCAACGTCGGATTCTCAGTAGCAACGGCAGATTGAAGCATGTGCAACAAGTCGATGGGTTGAAGCTGAATATTTGAGGGAATGTGTAGGAAAGTATCCAAAAGGCGCTCTAGCACAGGTCGCATGCGTTCAGGAGATTCTGGATGAGTATCCAAATCGGATGCCTTGGGACACAGACAGCGATGTTCCAACATATCCGGGTCGAAGGCCAGTGCAGTCGGCCGACAGTGGGGATCAGCTAGCGGGGATTTTTCAAGGTCACATGAGCTGCATTTCGAGGGAGAGAGAGAGAAAAAAAACAGTGGGGTGTTGAAAGACCATGGCTTTCTGTGTAAACATGTAAATCTCCAGCTGTGCAAATACAGCTGAAAATCGGCTATGCCATAATCATTTGATGCATTTCCGTTGAAAACGAACAAGTCCGGAAATATTCGTTGTAACACCACTACATATCCCGGCCTTCGTACTTAAAGTTGTCCCCATAAAATAACTGGGGAAGTGAATGATGCGAATGCAGGCGGAAGTGGACGAGCGTGCTAAAATGTGGTTCAGTACAAAAGTGACATCCAATTTTTTTTGTTTGTGAGGAAAAAAAATTGTAGACACCATTTAATGGAACATTGCTCAGCAAAAGATTTGACCGTCGTGCGCTGCCGCTTTCTCAGAGACCAAAGAAAGTTTGCACAGTCAGAGTCATTAAAACCAATGGTGGAAGGAAAAAGCTTGAAAATCAAGCGTTACTGGTGTATGTCCAGATTTGATGAAAAGTTTGTCTACAATACTAGCTGATTTCTTGCTCCACATTGGCCCATTCTGTAACGAATACCGGCTGTGACAGGACACACTTCTTGCAGGTTGCGCTATGGACGAACGAGGAACGGAATTCTTAAAAGCTGGGAGAGTGTCAACTGATCAACAGCCTAAAAGTATTATCCAGCTGGCATGTTACCTGCACTGATCATCCAGAGGAAGATCGTAAAAGCATAAAAGAACGCACTCCGTAAGCCTTAACTGTTTTTTATTCCCCATATAAGTGGATCACTCGAAGAAGGACCCATAATCGAGGACCCTCTGTGAAGGTGATGACAACAGAACAAGCAGCTCACTAGGATAGGCTGAAGCATATGAATCGTTCAGCTGTAATACCCTTGCGGTGTCTAGCTGCCATGCCACCCGGTGGAAGCACGAGGGCTGGGATACTGTCAGGTCGCCCAGGCCTAGACAGAGGGTGGTAGAGGTCGGGTTCGAACCACGGACCTTCCGGTCAGTAAATTTGCGCTCTAACCACTTGGGCCATCTCGCCCCCTGAGCATATGACCAGACGTGCTAACAGACAACTTGCAGAGCGACAATGCCTGAAGCAACGACGGCCAACCAACGGTGGTCGGTGGGGAAAGCAAAACTTTAAAGACCACCCAAGATAGCCCCAGAAATGTGAACAAATCGACGACATTGAAAGAGAATGGTAATTGTCAGGGTCAGAAGGGGATAATCATCTCGGGATCGGCGAGCAGAGGCGGTCGGGGAACAAGATAAGTTGAGTACGACCTGAAGAGGAGATAACCTCAGGCCTTATGTTTCCTCCAGATAGGGTGGCAGCTAGACAGTGAACGATTTTTGGACGTCACACTGACGGGCACGGCAAGTTGAGTATGGGCCGAGCGTAAACAGGAACCAGTGGAGCAAGAGATGATAGAATATGAGACACGAAGCTGAGCGACGGTCTCGACCTTCCTCAATGGAGGGAAGTTGATGTTTCCTTATAAATAACGGGGGGAATGCTGGAACAGAAATTCAGATTGAGGGTATTTGTAGTGTACATTAGACGGTTGAGCGTTAGCCATATCGAGGCCGGTATTGCGTGCGAAAAAGTTTGCCTTCGCCAAGGCTAGTCCGTTCGAATAACAGCATGGAGAAGAGCACGAATAAACCATTCGCCGAAAAAAAGAAGGAATGTGAGTGGTCTGACATATAGGACGGTAGCCATCTCTCCAACAAAAGTTGAAACATGGTCCGAAATACAAAGTCACCAAACATAATTAAAAATAACAACGATAATCATCAATAGATAATAAAAAGGTTTTCGCTTCCAGTCGACTAAAGAGTAGGGCCAGAAGGTATCACAGTTGGAGAGATGGTTACAGAGGCGAAGCTAAGTGGATACAAGGCATTGGAGCAGAGAGGCCGACTGGAGCAGATAAGCCACCAGTGCAGAAAGCAGGATGCAGAATGAGGATAAACAGAGGGTTTTTTTTACCCGAAATTGGTGTTGCAAGGGAATAGGGATAGGGAATTCGCAACAAAAATATTATTCCCCACGGTCTTGCATGCTGAGTAGACAAACCAATCAGAGCTGTTTGACCTAAACAGCTGACAGATCAAAGCTGAAATCCAGTAGGGAGCACAGTTGAGAAACATTGTCTGCATCGGAAGACCCATTAGTACAACTGCACGAATAGGTGGTCTGCTGAGCAAGTATCAGGGGAGGTAAAAAGGGAGGGGGCTAAAAGAGAGGCATGGATGTAAGCACAAATCATACTCGTGAAAAGGAAGCTGTGATGTAGAGAATAACTGGGAAATTATGGGTGAGCGAGGTCACAGATATTTGATCAGTTTATGTGAAGTGGAAGTAATGGTAATGGACCAAATTAAGGTAACTACGTAAAACATAAGTGTTGCAGACAGAGGCTGTCACCCATGGGTGTAGAGTGGTGAACTCCACAGTGGTTGGACCGTGTTGTTCGGGTTAGCCACGCATTATCCAAGGAGTGAGCAGTCTTGTGGAAGGAGAAGGTATCTATGAATTGAATTAGTCGTGCATGATACTATCAACTGCTCCACGAACTTCACGTCCGAATTAGTGAGATTTGCGGGGGGGGGGGCGGGGATGAAATTTCAGAAGATCTACTGAACGGAACGAACCGAACTTACTCGTAAGACCAAGTTTCCACAGGTAGACGGAGCCACCGACTTAAAATCGGGCTGGAAATGTCACAAGTATGGGAAGTCAAAACTGGCATGTCTGGCTGGACTGCAACAGCCGGATGGACTGGCTTATCCTCAGGATGCACTGACTCGGACACTTCCGTTTCCCAATCCATGGCAACTTCATCCGTGTCCCGGACGGAAGTCGAATCCTTGAGATAGGAGGACGAGGAATCCGATATGGCAGAAATCGAAAGCTGGTTTGGAATAAGTTGCGTGGGTGACCTCACAGAAGTTGAATGAGGTAGGGCGTCCAGGTCTTGGATGAAGTGAGCGGTACGCGGTTGGAGAGAGAAAACGAAGGAGCGATATATTATGAGGAATGTATAGCTCAGCACAACGCAAGCTTCATCCTGTACGTTTGTGACTACAGACTGACTAGCTTTTATCACAGCGAACACACCTTTGCAGATTTGTTGTGTGGAAACATTATTCACATTTGCTACGAGAGATGGACGATGCAGGTCCCTAAATTACCTTGAGCACTTGAGTTAGACGGTAGAAACCTAGTCTAGGAATCACGTTGTTAGTGGCACTTTGCTCTCCTAACACAATCGTATCATCGGGCCCACATTGGAAATGTCACTATCAGTTTGATATGAAAGTACACATACCGCGCATATACGCTACACACACACGTGGATGTTAGCGTATCGATCAAACATAGTGCAAGTAATGGCAGCCAAAAGGTTTCTATTATAGTGATCAGCCCGAAAACAAACCCGCGATTAAAAAAAAGAGGAGTAGTTTGTCCGTCCTGGCTCTTCACAATGCACGACCTCATCATCACATCAAGCGACATCAAGTCTCCGTTAAGGGGAACTAGAAAGAAGATAGACTGAAACTGTTCGCTCATGTAAAGAATTCTCCCTAGAGGGTATTTAATTTCCTGAGGCTCAGTGGTTGAAGCGAGAAGTTACTGACCGGATTGGTTCGTGGATCAAACCGGACCTCTGCATCTCGATTGCTCCTGTCTAGGCTTGAACAACCTGAGAGCAGCTCAGCCCTCGTATTTACTTCGGGTGACATGGCAGCTAGATGCCAGAATAGTATTGCAGCTGAGCAATTATTATTACACCATAAATAGATCTGAAACTATCCCGTTTCCTTAACTACTTCCTCTGCGAACCTGATTTCGCTTAAACACTTTACACACAAACGCCCGCTGTCTTTGTACTTACAGCTATTTCGGTTTCAGTTATCTTTACTGACGCATCCTCTGTTGGTTTCTTCAAACTGAGTGAATAAGATCACGGACTACCATTTAAACAACCCGGGTTCAAAGTCATACGGACGCGTTCTAATCGACTGTCGCCCATATATCGTTCCAGAAATGAGGGCGTAGGAAGAAACTGTTAAGCAACGCTCATGGATTCAACCAACTCTTTCAGAATAATTCGGCTATGTGCCGAGTAGAGTTCATCGAAACGGAAAAGGGGGGTATCACGAGAAACAACAAATCTCAATTCAAACAATTATTCATCATCAGGATTGAAGTAAGAAAGGGTTAATCCCGTATTTGATCAAGTCTGCACAGCTGATATCAACAACACGAGGATAAAGCGTTTCTCAGAGACAGGCGAAATCTCTATACCAGACTGAAAAGTGTAGGAGGGTTTCCGAGCACTCCCACGACAGGGTCATGAGGAGATGATCTAGTGTGCGGAGTGGCCATCTCTGAGCAAGCCATCCTTTACGAGTTTACTGTATGATCAGTCACGGGGCGAAGTGGACCAAGTGGTTAGAGCACGAATTTACTGACCGGAAGGTCCGTGGTTCGAACCCGGCCTCTCGACTTCCCCTGTCTAGGCTTGGGCAACCTGACAGTATCCCAGCCCTCGTGCTCCCTTCGTGCGGCATGGCAGTTAGGCACCGAAAGGGTGCTACAGCTGGACGATGATCAGTCATCCAATGACCACCATTGTTCGGATGCAGTGAGTAAAAAGCCAGTCCTCGTAAACAGTCGACCGCTCATCATAAGCAGTAAAAGCCGTGGTTTGGAAGGATTCAGAAAAATCCAGACACTCTATCAGTACCTTCGTTCTCGTAAGCACTACTATGCCAGTTACCCGTAAAAACACCCACCCGAACGTAGACGAGACGTGATAATTCGGCGAGGCGTCCGGTTATCCCTGTTCCGTGTGATTATCCGGTTTGGTATTATCACCATCATTATTGACAGCAACACCTGGAAAGAAGACTATTGCTTCACTGTCCATTTATTTGGATACCACCTTATTATGGCCTGAACTAACCAGATTAATCGTCTCGACACAGAAAGAGCACAAAATAGCATCGAGAATTCTACAAAATCCGCAGCTATCCGTCCTCATAGCCAACCGGTTTGCTTCCTACGCGTCAGCTTGACAGAGCCATTAGTGTGGCAAACAAACGGGCATTAAAACTCCCTTGGACTGACGGTGCCCATTGACCGCACAATGCTCTTCACGACTGGAGTAAATTTTTCGCGTCAAACTGTTGCGTATGTGCTCATACCAAAAACCCTTCTAATCTACGTTCACATTTTTGCAGCTCATCAAATTTCATTGTCCACTGGAGCAATCATACCTCTGGCGGAAAAGTCTGATGGAATAATTCCCCAGCGTTGTTGAGACCCCGAGATGCCTAAATGGAGCTCAAAAGTTCGGACTGGTACTCTAAGCCTAATTGTCTGAATACTTTAGTCCAACAAGGACACGTCATAGGCTTCGAAAATTCCATTTCGTTGTGCGAATACTGAGTGGCTGGGTTGACAAAAATAACTGGAATATTTTTACAAAGCTACGGGTGATTCCCAATACAGCCAATGCGTCGCACGTTTGATCCAACATGAACGCCCGATTGTAGCGTTTCGTTTGGTCCATAAGGGGTGACAATCGACAGTACATGCTAGAAGTACCATTAATCCCAGAATTACCTAAAGAAGCACCAACATCTGGACGGTTGTCATGCGGGCATAGTGGGATGAGCAATGCTCACAGAAAGCCGTTGCTTTCTCCAATCCACCACAGGGCTAATCCTAGTCAGTTTAGTTGGTTGTTCACAAACCACGTATAAGTAACGGATACTATGACCAAGCGTCTCACAGTTGTGTGTGAGATAAATTTAACACAAAGCGTAATCGATAAGCCGATCTCTACTGAGGCACATCAGAGTGAGGCGCTGCACTAACCATACTCATTTCTATTCAGGTGGTAAAAATAGTCTTGTATTATACACTGAACCACAACTGTAGTAGATCAAATTACAATGACAATGCCTGAGAGCAGAGAAAGTACACTTCGATCCGTAAATAGAACAGCATCGTTGTTCACAACCGTGCTCCAATCGGTAGCCAACAAAGAAAGGGATGTTACTAGCCAAATATCATCATACATATATGACTATTTATACACTTCTGATGAAGGCCACAGTGTAGTCGTGGAAAAAGAAAGAACTCGGTGTTAATAGTATTCACAGATCAGGAAGAATATCAACTTTATTGCGGGATGGAGGCAGTGATACAAAACGAAAGACGGTGCTTACATGTTTTGATTTTCGACTTAACGCTCAATGTCGCCAGGTGGGTCGGAGTGTCATGGGTTCCATGGGCGCCGATTGGGAAACGCAAGGAAGCCTGTCAAAATAAAACAGGATATAGAATGGACTCAGTCGAGAAAGATTTTCTGTAGCGGTGACAAGTCCGGTTGGTTGACATAAAAAAGCCAGGCTTATAGGTTAAGTGCTTTCGCAAGGAGGAATGCACGAGTGACCGGAAAAGAGTATCGCGGAGTTGTAGCAGCCTAATATTAAACTCTCATCAGAGGCCCTAAGTAGTTGTGTGCATGCTACAACTATCAGACCCAGATGAGATCAACAATATTACCTCAACTTGTGGTACTGGTCAACCGCGAGTAATCGAAGGAAAGCTCAGTGGCGACCAGCTAAGGCCGTCACTCACCAAGCTACGTGCTCCTCGTTTGCATCCAATGCCGGTTATACTCATGCCTTTGTACACGAGACTACACTGCACAATCCCAACTCTTGCCGTTTTCAGCGTCTTGCCTCATTCTGGTTACATAATGAACGTACGTAATGACCATCCACACACTGAAGATCGAATTCGTGAACAGTGATGATTCCCTTTCGCCCAGTCGCGCTGAGTACTTTCGAATATCTGCACGTCTTCCTTACTCCCTGTCATCTCATTTATACCCCATGCTATACATCGATTCTCTTTCCACTACTAAAATCTTCCATCTGACCCCTCCTTAGTCTACCAATTTGTCACGTCTTTCCTCTTAGTCTCGGGCCAGACTGTCTGCGACCCAGTGATGTGAGACAGGCTGACTGTTGTTTCGCTCCCTAAAACTCTTCCACAAGGCATAGCTACTAATTACATACAGCTACCAAACTCGGCCTCCACAGTGCCTCCCCCGTGCTTCCCCGTTTTATCGAAAGTACACAAAGTATTGGTCTGAACGCATGTCATCCGGTCCTAACATTCACGGTTCATCGTGCCTCTTCGTTTGTGGCCACAACTTGTCAAACCGAAACCCCCAAATGCTACAAAGAACGCTTCTCTTGTTCGTTTAGTCGCGAACTGACCGATCCGAGGACAGTCTCCCTCCTTACGTTTTCCAAAGTGCAGGCAATCATTATCCACCTAATTGTTCAATTCTTCCTGACCTCACAGTGCGCGAATACCCTTCCAAAGGCTAAGGTATAATTTTGGGTCTCATGCTACAATTAATCATCCCTACAGGAAGTCTCTGACAGCAAGTTCTCGAATCCCTTTCGGCCCACTAAGTGATCATCAGAAAACTGAGGAATCGGTAGATTAGATCCAATGGTCACGATGTCTGTTACTCACACTGACGCTACTCAAGTTGCACAAGGATACGCCTAGGCTAGAGGGGTTGCATAACCAACTAGATAGTAAGTAGTGTCCGGAACACGGACCAACACAAATCCATCAGGATTCTGCTTACGTTGAGCCGCGTGGGCCGACCACACTAAAACAAGCAAGTACAAACCTAGCGAGAAGTGACCCATTTGGATGTGCCGAGATTACCTGTCCGGGGGCAGGAGCTCCTTTCGAATCCACTCGGTCCCCAGAAGATCCGCTGGAATCCATCACGAATGGAGGTTCCAGCAACGGTTCCAAAGGAATAGAGCGTGACCCACTGAGCAGTCCGATCGAGGTTGTGGTCGACTGCAAAGTTCGATAGTCTAAACTGTGACGGCGTGGACTTATCGTAGAAGAGGCAGGAGGTAAAACTGAGGATTGATCCGATCGTAGTTGTGGGTTGTAAACTTGCTGGTTTTCAAGTCCAGTCTTGTCCAGCAGAAGGCGAGGTAGTAGTTGACGGAGTGGCCAGGAGTTCTGTAGGCAGAAAGTAGGGAGACATGGCTGAACATGCGTTAGAGAAAGGAAAGCTGTCCAGAATGGAGAATATCCCAAAGATTAGGACAATTCTGTTTCGAAACCGCCAGTGGAAAGATATATCAATGGCACAGGAAAGACACCGTCGGCGGAGCAAAACGTGACAAATAGTGCAAACGGACAATCACAAACAACAGCACACGTGTACACAAATATTTCAAGCGCATAAACAGTAACCAGAAAACATAGGAAAACTGAAACTGCAGCGGTGTGCAACTGAAAATGGGGCATTTCAAGCCTGACACAGTCCACGATAGCATAGACACGATTCCATCTCAAAGGGTATGACAAAGATCGTCACGTTTCGCAAGCATACAACCCAAATTGACAACCAAAAAGCCTTTCCGCGCCAAGAAATGCATAAATTATGGGGGAATACTGGCATGGGAAGCAAGTAAATGTCGAGCGGAGACAAATGCCCCATCAGAGAAACGTCAGGAGGTGAAGAGACGGTGTAGCACTGGTGTGTGGTGATGACAAAGCGGAAATAGACATTCACATTGGAAAGAGAAACGTTAGGTGAGCACATGGTTTCAATGATTCATCTTCCGGCCAGTACAGAACAAATGAAGGATGGAACGTAGTAAAAGTGAACCGATTGCACTAAGGTACACGTAGGACCAGAAAAATCTGTGTTGGTCAAGACACATAGCTAGTTACCTGAGCTACACGGTGGATAGGATCTGGTGTATGCTGAAGTTAGACGTTGAACACCTTGCCAGTTCAGCTGATGGGATGGGACGAATGTTTTTATTGCACAAAGTTCGGGTGTAATAGCAATAGCGTGAGCGATCGCAAGGTAGCCTGATCACTTTGGACAGGTTTTGTGGCACCTCATACACAAGCTGTGATAAACTGTTATGTCAGGTCGCCCGAGCCATGGCTGAACATGCGTTAGAGAAAGGAAAGCTGTCCAGAATGGAGAATATCCCAAAGATTAGGACAATTCTGTTTCGAAACCGCCAGTGGAAAGATATATCAATGGCACAGGAAAGACACCGTCGGCGGAGCAAAACGTGACAAATAGTGCAAACGGACAATCACAAACAACAGCACACGTGTACACAAATATTTCAAGCGCATAAACAGTAACCAGAAAACATAGGAAAACTGAAACTGCAGCGGTGTGCAACTGAAAATGGGGCATTTCAAGCCTGACACAGTCCACGATAGCATAGACACGATTCCATCTCAAAGGGTATGACAAAGATCGTCACGTTTCGCAAGCATACAACCCAAATTGACAACCAAAAAGCCTTTCCGCGCCAAGAAATGCATAAATTATGGGGGAATACTGGCATGGGAAGCAAGTAAATGTCGAGCGGAGACAAATGCCCCATCAGAGAAACGTCAGGAGGTGAAGAGACGGTGTAGCACTGGTGTGTGGTGATGACAAAGCGGAAATAGACATTCACATTGGAAAGAGAAACGTTAGGTGAGCACATGGTTTCAATGATTCATCTTCCGGCCAGTACAGAACAAATGAAGGATGGAACGTAGTAAAAGTGAACCGATTGCACTAAGGTACACGTAGGACCAGAAAAATCTGTGTTGGTCAAGACACATAGCTAGTTACCTGAGCTACACGGTGGATAGGATCTGGTGTATGCTGAAGTTAGACGTTGAACACCTTGCCAGTTCAGCTGATGGGATGGGACGAATGTTTTTATTGCACAAAGTTCGGGTGTAATAGCAATAGCGTGAGCGATCGCAAGGTAGCCTGATCACTTTGGACAGGTTTTGTGGCACCTCATACACAAGCTGTGATAAACTGTTATGTCAGGTCGCCCGAGCCTAGACAGGAGCAGTCGAACCACGGACCCTCTGGTCAGTAAATTCGTGTTCTAACCACTGAGCCATCGACTAGATGAGTTAGAACAGAACTCTAGATCTCGGCTCTATCTACCAGGGCGAGCTACATAACCCAGATAATCAGCTGTGTTAGATCACCTTTTCCTTGGCTGTAACGCAGATTTTCCTATCGTAACTGGTTCATTTTTGTTACGTTCAATCCATACTAAAATTGATGCATGAGGCACACATGATGGGATTCACCTCGCGCGTGACTGGAAACCCTACAGTCGGCTGTTGCTCCTTGGCTGAACTGCATGTATGTCGCTGTGTGCTGCGCTTGTGTTGGGTGAGGTTCGCAAAGCACACTAGGCCATTTCCACTGATGCCCGCTAACATAATGCTCATCCCACTGGTCTTGAAGGACGTCATCGCTTTTGGCCGAATTCTCTCTAGAGAAACAGGGCCTTTTACAATAAATCCGCACTCCTTCAATTGCTTTCAATACTTTACGAGTGCCCTTTACCTCCACGTTGGCCGAATGAAGTAACAGTTTCCACTTCTGGTATATTACTGCCTATGATGAAGATGATGGTGAGTCGACTCTGGTCACAGAATAACAGTAATAATAATAATGATAAACGTATTCCGCACACTGTACAAGGTGTCATACTGTTTCTACATAGATCTCAGACAAGATAGCAATAAGATTTTCGCAGTCCCACAATCTGTGCTTCAAAAACGGACTAAAACAAAGCCACCAGATATTCAGGTCGCTTGTTGACGTGGAACATTACGAACAGAACGGTACGTGCTACTTAGTACGCAAGTGTGATCTCCTGACGTGAGCATACCGCTTTGTAAATGTGTGTTCACAAACTTCTTCCGTGCTTTGTACTTATTCATCATTTGTACCTGAGTAGCTGAAGCAGAAGCGGTGATAAACTACTTGCTTCGTTTTGCTTATTCTCTGTGACACTCCGGGAAGTATCTGTTGTGTTAACCAGGAAAATTTGCATCAGTGGTGATCATCAATCAACAGACTGCATCACTTCAACTTCAGCTACGAGACAGCTAATCACGCTGACCTTCTGCATCGTCTGTTGGTTGTCGTCATTACAAAAAACAAAACACGTGGTTACAAAGCCCCTTTCCACGAACGTTGAAGAAAAAGAACATTGGCACGAGACCACAGAGGCCAGTAGGAACGGGGAAGACATGGCCTGTATTGCCTCAATGAGACTAAATATAACCCACCTGTCTGGTCTATGAAGAACGAAACAGGATAGCAAAAAGGCGAACGGTGAGGTTAGCATAAAAACCCAAGAAAGATAACTCCATTACTGCATAGATGTCTTGCATGTTGTATCCATGGAAGCAATCAATTCTTATTCACTTCACACCGCAAGTGTAGCGCAAAATCAGGGGTGATCGTCCGCTATTTGTCGGATCCACTCTACATTGATGTTCTACATAAGATACTCATCAGTGAGTGGGACTCAACCAACCCAATGAAACAAACAGGTCGACCACCTGTAGACCGGATTAGGTAGGGCTGACCCAGTGGCGAGCGTTCCGAAGGGAATCACATATAACGATGGGATGCTTGCGTAATAAGAGCGAAACCAAGGATGAGTGGTTCTTTGGTTGGCTTTCTGACACGGTGGTCGAGGATTTAACAAAGTATATAAGAGGTTGATAGGATGCTGTGGTTAGGAGGGAATCTCACTCTAAGCATTCCTAAACTACGGTTGCGTCCAAAAGCCAGAGTTATTAGTATTCACCTGAGGGGAATAGACCATAAAACAAAGTTTTTCAGACGATAAACTGGATGAAGATCAAAGTGAAATCGAAGCGCTAAAGTAAACGTTACTAGTTGATAATTTGTCAAAACCGGATAGGTTGAACCGGATAGGTATGAACAGAATTACCGAAAGGCTAGGTTGGATCAAGGCATCAATGGAAGTGCTAAAACCAGCCACGGGAACAATATACGCACAATCGGTGCGATGCATGAAAAAGCTTGATGCTCTTCACCGTCCAATGATGGTGCTTCACAGCCGAGAACGATACTCGTTGGCATACAAGTGTTAGTGCTGGCGTGAACCCGATAAGCAACGACTAGGGCATTGTATATGACAATGCTATCTGTCACGCGCGTTCAGGTCCTAAACTCCGCGACGAACACGTAACGATGTGCAACTCACGCACGTACTCAGCCACACGGGACCCGATCTAAACTATTTGGAGTGCAGAGATGCAGCCAGACACGCGTTAAAAGTGATCCATATAATGTCCCTGCCAAAGAGTATCACTCAGAAAACTAACGTCTGCACAGCATTTCACATTCTCAAAATGCTACTAATTCACTCATCCGAAAGGTCTACAATTCTGTTTTGTTGTATGAAGGTATCAAATAACTTGGAATTTACACTCGCTGTTCTTTTACATTCCCGTCAGAACGTGGCCTCTAGACAGACTGCTAGTTGAAGGCGTTATTGGGATTCCGAGCGCTCATCATACACCAACTGAGTCGTTAACATGGATGCTACGTGGAAGTACTTGCTATGTGGACTGCATAGTTGTGCACGTCCCAAATTATTTAAGGGTACATAGAGAAGATGATGTGGTCCATAGTATTATGTATAGGTGAGTACAAACCAGTGCGGCCTAACCTTCCCGTGACTGTCCTCCTATGTGTCTCGCGCAGTGTAGGCCGTGAGCTTATTTTATTTCAAACGAAAACGTACACACAACAATTTGTTCTGTTGGTTGATTACACTACTCACGTTGTTGGGACTCGTGTGACAGAGCATAGTGAATTGGTCTGTTTCAGCTATCGGTTCTCTTCCAGTAAAAAAAAATCACACCATTTTCAAGCAGAAAAATGCAAACTGAATCGCAGGTAGTTTGCTGTACCACCCGCGTTCATTATGACAAGTCGCTCGACTTAATGGAGATGGTCGACAGCTATTTTTGCTCATAAACCTATCCAGACAAGTGGTGATCGATCAGTGTATCGTGTGGAGACGAATTAGTGCAAATTGTTTTAGTCATCCATCTCATTGTGTTTGGGCATAAGCGCAGCGTATGTAACTTCATATACGGTGTACAATGTACCCTCTTTACCTCTGCAAAAAAGAGAACATTCGATGGACCAAGTGTTCCAGTGGCTGGGGGGCCGAGATACCATATGACAACGGAGTCAAAATCCGACTCAAACAGCTAATCTAAAAGGGAAAAAACTATTATCCGTTCGTATATCAAAGTGTTTTAACTAAAGCAGAAGCTGTTTGAAGTAGAAATAAAGCTTAAAAGAGGGGTGCTACTTAACGTTGCAAAATACCACTGAATGCTTGAAATCAGTTTGCAGTGTTTCAGTCGTTCGCTGTCTCCTTTCTTTTGCGGAAATACTTCTGAATCACGGAAGAAAGTCGCGTGCTCATCGCAAACTGTACTCTTGACAGAAGTCGTATAACCCATTCAAAGCCACAGGAAATGGAATGCTGAGGACAAGGAGGATTCTCTGTTTACCCCACCAGTTGGTCAACTTGCGGAAGGACACCACATGTCATTAACAAGCAATAAAAAGTGTCACCAACCTAATAAAAGTTCTGGATGTTTGCGACCCAGTTCTGTAACACTTGGAAGAGATGAAATGTAAGCTACACAAGACTAAACTTCTTGAGGACTCAATAACCTAGGCAATTGGGAGGCACCACCTAGCGGCTCCACCGTCCGGAGAGATGAGAAAAGAGTAGTTGAAAGTTGGAAACAAACTCGCCTCCAGGAGATCGGGTTCCGACAATGTCTTTCGAATATCTGTGCTGCCCAAGCCAGCAGCCAAATGCAATCGAGTAAGGAGTGACTCCTTCAACTGTGCACCGGTATGCGAATCTTTCAGAGCCAAGTGACCGGTGAGATGTTCGATAGCATCCAGAATTGCTTGGTCCTCTGACGTGGATCCAAGATAGGAACGATGGCTGGGGAGTAGCGCATCGGTTGCGGAGGATCTGCGAGGTCCCAGATTGAGGCGAGGAGGGTCTGTGTTAGAAGGGAGCTCAAGTGAATCGCGGCGGAAGTCAGATCCTTTGGGTCAGTGGGGATAACAGGGCATAATAAAGGAATAAAAAAATAAGGGAATAAGAATAAACTGAAGCTCTGTTGGTGCAAAAAAGGAAAGTGAAAACATACGACAATAATGCAGTGAACTCAACACTCGCATCGAATGTTCAAAGGCTGTCTACAGGTAGACGAACACATTCGTCGTGTTTCGATCGAAACGTCAGATGAATAAGAGTAGCAGTTGAGCTACGGCCGGAACAAATAACAGTCACTGCTATGAGAAGCAAAATAAACATCACTGTTTACGAGAGAACAATCCAAATATCCTCTTCAACTCTCCACTTTGTTCCATCTTGCAGTGCGCACATAAATCCCCCCCAACTGAGGAGTTCAGGCATTCATACTACTGGAAGATATTAAGGTCAGGATATTTGTCAGAGGCAGCAGAGTTTTATCATTGGATTTATATGATGAGTGGGCTAGTACCTAACAGGGCGCACAAATATGATGGTGGGCGTGAACGAGATTCCACCCGAATGACCACCTACCATGAATAAGGGAATCCTCGTCTTTCGATGTCGCTGAGTCAGCACTGTGCCAATACCGTCCTCCCTCCGAAAACTGATCATGGGTAGAGGAGTAGTGTAGGTTTACAGGAGCTGGGAGTGAGGAATTGAACTTTTCTTCCGCACGACGACATCGTTCCATAGGCGTCACGCGTCTGCGACGGTTAAGAACGTAGGCTCTAAGACGTTGTTTAACCTAAAATGAAGGGAATCACGGGCGATAGAGACAGTCTAGTTCATGGATTCAAAATATGATGCATTGAATCCAGATCCACGAACTACAACACGGACACGCTAAACAACAGATATTGCTTCTCACACCACCAGATTTAATGAAATGAGATCGACTACCATCGCGTGTAAAACGATTATCCTGGAAGAAGTTTGAGAAAGGTCTTCCTGTAGACAGGCTAGCATCAAGGACAGTAAATGTGAGTTTAGAAGCAAACTCTAGATAAAAGAACGGATTAGGGAAAGGTCACTATGCCGCTCTATCACAGTAACTATGGTGTCAAACGCGTGCTCGAGACAGCTCAGTGGTTAGGGTGTGAACTTACTGACCGGAAGGTCCGTGGTTCGAATCCGACCTCGTCCTCTCGACGGTCTCTGTCTAGGCTTGGACAACCTGGCAGTATCCCAGGTATGGCAGCTAGGCACCGAGAGGGTGTTACAGCTGGACCATGATGAAGATAATCTAGACACGTTTCCACCCCAAACGACTTTAATAAGGGGGAGCAAGACACTGTTAGTGTTTCTTTACATAATAATTCCAATTTGAGATATGGAGAGCTACACAACATAACATTTGTAGAATAGATATTGGGGGGCTAGACTGGCGTCTTTCATGTTGTTATTGAGGGGAAAATTGTTTTTCGACAAACTAGACGTTAGAAGATAATCCACATAGACCTGAATTGGAAAAAACATGGAGATAGCTTCCCAACCCATAGAAGATAATCCACATAGACCTGAATTGGAAAAAAACATGGGGATAGCTCGGTTCCCAACCCAAACGATCGACAAGCCAGTTGATTAAGCTAAATGATCCGCACCAAAGTTGATTCCGGTGACCTCTCCTAGTTAGTTGTGCGATCCGACCGACCCAGATGAATGGAAGATCGGTTCCATCACTATAGTTAACAAAAGTCTGGCGGTTGTCAATTTCTATGGTCTCGGTAGACAAACGCTCCGAAGTCCATGTGTAGAACATGTATATGAGCGAATTCAACCCAATGATTGTGCTCAACTGAATGCAAGGCTATGGCAAAGCCGTACTCGAACTCCGTTCTTTCTGTCAAATCTCGAGGTAGGAATATGGCATGACGTTCGCGTTCCGCTATTCGTTTCTCCAGTTGCCCGGTCGTTTGCCCAATACATTTGGTCGGCATTTTGTGCAGTGTAATTTGTGCGGTGTCGTGGAGCTATAGGATCTTTTGCTCTTACAGAGTGTATTTTTGAGAACGTTGTCAGTTCGGGAATACGTCTGCTTTATGAGGTTTAAGATTCTATTGATAACATCAGAGGCTCCGAACCTACAGGATATATCAACTAAAGCCGGAAGTTCATTATTTTTTCCGTCCTTCTGATACGAAGAACGATCTTGAAATCTTTTGTCTGAAGAACGTTTGGGAGTAGTTATTTTTAGAGTATCTTGTTCCGTAAGACAAGATCGTTCTTCTTTAGAATCATCCAAGAAGTCTCTTGAATTGATACGATAAAAAGTAAAAACTGCACACTTAGACGGACTCGTAAAACTGAGTCATTTTTCAGATACAGTACACTGACCACTTTCAAGAGACTAACCAAAGGCGAGGAATTCAGATTCGAAACTGGTGATTGGGCAACGAGACAATCGACTTCACATCTGAGAGACTACGGGCTGCTATGTATACTAGATGCAATCTTTGAATTGATACGATAAAAAGTAAAAACTGCACACTTAGACGGACTCGTAAAACTGAGTCATTTTTCAGATACAGTACACTGACCACTTTCAAGAGACTAACCAAAGGCGAGGAATTCAGATTCGAAACTGGTGATTGGGCAACGAGACAATCGACTTCACATCTGAGAGACTACGGGCTGCTATGTATACTACATAGATGCAATCTAAAGATAATGACAGCCAACCACCCTACCCACACCTCAACAGCGCACTATTTTAGAAAGGTGATAAAACGTCCGCAAATCGAACGCTAAGCTTGGCGAATAGTGAAACAGCAACAGGAAATCATCACTGATAGAAATAAATCAATAATACATAGTGGTGGTTAACTGCCACAAAACCATGAGAGAAAAATGGTTTAGTAAAGAATTGGAAGAAGATGGAAGGGTAATGGAAGGGTAAGGAGTTCGAAATCTGTCAGGATGCACTAGCGTGGATGGGCTATATAGTATATAGTGAAACTTTATAGAAGGTGGGTCACGATAGCGGCAACTTCATCAGCTACATCTAAATGCTCAATACCTCCAAAGATAGACCGCTCCCCGGACAAAGGAAAAACCTTCTCCTTTCAACGTAGCCCATTGTCAATATATCAAATTGATGCTAATCAATGTAGGCACCCAAAGAAGGACGTTCCCATGTGGTCGAAATTGGCCCTAGGACTGAACATGGGCAATAAAGAACGACCGAAACATCAAACTTAATTTACCTGGGAAAAGCGGCAAAATTTGGTTGTTGAGACGACATGGTAGGCACAAAGCTATTGAGTAGGAATCTTCCAGAGAGCGCATATAAGACCAGTCACGTCCTCCCTTTTTTGGCGCGTACACACGCGGTAACAGCCGCTAGGAGTGACATTATCCGATAGGTAGTGCCTGGCAGCAGACAAGACAATCGCGTACCAGACAGAAAAAAGAAATTGTCTTTTTCAGATATTGTAGGTTGTTAGTTATGTCAGCCAGAAAAAGTGTGTATGTATGCACGGCCAATCGAAGTACCAGCCGCTCCAGACTGAGCTCAACGGAGTGTATCAACGCAGCAGATAGGCAAGCGGTCTCCAGAGTGCGTCAGAAGCGAAATGGGTGGGTTTGTTTCAAGAATAAGCACGATACGGATAAATTTTTTAGAAAGTCAAAGCGGATCTGATAAATCTTGCTATGATAAACCCAACGGCACATAGGATGGACGAAACGGAGGCATTTTGGTCTTTTTTCCTAAGGCATGTTTTTCGTTGATTTTCCACACGTTTCATGATCCCACCAGCAACTAACCACTTCTCAATATGTCCCATATTCATGACATCACACCACCAAAAAACAACAAAGTAACCTAATAACCGTCAGAACTCCTCTGTTCTCTAGGAGTTACTCGCCACAGGATATGGAAAGAAAATGAGAAAAGCGCGAATAACACAAGAAAAGTGCAGGCCGATTGACGCTCACTCGTGCCAAATTGTTACAAGTTTCCTGCTCCATCACCTACAGCAGTTACATGACGTAGATTTGGGTACAATGCCATACAAAGATATTGTCATCGTAAGAGCAGACAACAGTGGGACAATAAGATAGGCGGGTATGGTGAGCGAGTATTGTTTCAGTTGAAAGTTTACGGATATGAGGTGACACGTGATAAGATACGTCAGCGATTTCTATTTCCGCCTCCTGCTCAACCAAAGCGCATGATGAGTATGCCGGGCAATCTAAAGTACAGAATAACGAAACAAGATGACAGATAAAAATGACGTGGCAGGAATACGGAGCCGGTAACGAAGAATTTAATTACTGTTGACACTAGTCAACCAGAAAGACTCAATACATGACTGCTAAGCGACCCCCTGACGTTTTACGTGTTGATATTCTTTATTTAGTGATCGTAGCAACACCATGTTGCTCGACCTGCGAAGACACTGCGGAAAATTTTAACCATCATCCGAACTGTCACGCAGCCCCAGCCTGGAATCGGTTCTCTCTTCCAGTCGAAAAATAGTCGTTCAGCTGTAACACCCTTCCGGTGCTCAGCTGCCATGCAACACGAAGGAAGCACGACGGCTGGGATACTGCCAGGTTGCCCAAGCCTAGACAGGCTAAGTCGAGAGAAAGAGGTCAGGTTCGAACGACGGACCTTCTGGTCAGTAAATTCCCGCTCCGACCACTGAGCCATCTCGCTCCAGTACCTGAGTATCTTAGTGTCTCGTCAGATGTGTAGGTTTTGTGTTAAAAACATGAACCGAAAGAAAACGGCGTTCATTTATTTTTCTGTACTTTATGAGCAGACAATGACCTTCATAAGTCACAGCTCAGTAGGCTCATCATCGATTAGCAAGAAGAGCCATGTGGGTTTTCGATTCACTTCTTGCCCCTATTTCAAGTCCGAGGCATTTATAACACCAAGATATCGGCTGCGGTTTAGACTGCCCTTCCCCGGTGGAAGAACTTTCAATGTCTTAACCGGGACTTCGAACCAAACGTGTGCAATCTGGCGCATTTGGGTCGATTGAAGACCGGTGTCTCATGGTGAAATACTCACTAAAACAACCATCCAGGTACCATTATAAAAAACAGCAGCTGGAGCACACCACACTGTGCTGTTTATTTGGTTAACGTAACACCACAGAAGCGTAGTTTCTCTGAAAACTTCATATTTGCTCCCTCACTGTTCGACGGATGGTGGTCTCTGTGGTTGCCATACACGTGAGCAAGAATCGACCACACGATGAAGTCCGTTCAAGCTTCGTTGATTACGCCTCGTGTGGAAAACATGCGAGTTCGCTTTGGGAAATCTCAACCGTGAAGCCCCTTCAAAAAATTTGAATCAAAACTGACATGTGTGATATGCCATGGGCACTAGGGCTGTCCTTGAGTTGGCTTGAAACTCAAGACAAAGTTACACCTATTCGGCATGCAACTTTCAGGAAATTGAAAAAATTTTCTATTAAGGAATCCAAACGGAATCCAAGCAACAATACAGGTGTATTTGTATGCGACCGAAACACATAGTCCCCTTATAATTAGATAAGTGCTTCGAAAATTAAGCTAGAGAGATCATGGCATCAAGTAAACGTAGACTTCATGCTGATGCACTGATGCATTAAAACTGCAAGCAGCGAAACGTTGATACTGTCTAGGAACCTGAAGGGCATCGGGCTAGAATTGATATAGAAGGGAGGGGGTTGAAAATCAGGAATTGGAATCCAGATGTACATTATGCAAACGAAGACCAGCAATGGAAGCCCACGCCAAGACCTCTGTTGACCTAACGCAGCGTCCGCGAAAGAGTAATCTCCGATTTTTTCCTACTATTTTTATTTGGAATTCAAATGTGAAAAATCCAAAAAGCAGGGAATTCAAGTCGATTGTCATATCGTTGGGGCTTATTTGTCGAACACAGAAGATCGATGGACGTCAACCAACGCAGAGCCAACCGGAAGAAGGGCCGATCGCAATCGATTACTTTGAACATCCAATAAAGCGTGTGGACGGTAGCGAACGATATCGCTTACCCATTGTTAAGAACCCACGACATTGTACTAATTAACTTGGAACGTCTTTGAATCAACCAGTTCTTTTCTTCTGATCGTTTCCCGAGCCGACGTATTCCTGTGTTACACCGGTAGTTCGCACAGGTCTGATCGCAAGTTAACCAGATTAGAAATGAAGTGCTCACGCTTCACTACCAAGGCTACATCGGTAAGACTCTGCTTTAGTGGGAATAAAACATCGGGACACAAGTAAGCAGTTGGAGTGTAGAGAACAGTGGGTACAGGACTGGAACCACCACATTCCACCTGAGTTTGGCTGGTGAAATGCACTGAAACATACTGTACGGGCGAAAGTCAGTGGCGTTACCTGTCTGCTTTAGAACGCGCCCAAGTAGATTGAATTCAGAATTTAAGAAGGAACATAGCACTCAGTAACTGCGCCATCGTACCAACACGTCAGCGCAACAGCAGACACCTCAAGGTCTGAAACATGGACGTGCCTAGGTAAGTTTCTTCTATGAAGTCAGCTCATTCGGGCTGCAAATGCACTGTCACGGGAAAAAAATTAGAAAGAACAGTACAAAGGGGACACCAAAGAGCTAACTTCTAGGAAAGGATGGTCTACAATCAAATATTCTTGTTTAATTTGCGAGCTACATACCCAGAAACATGTCCTTTCAAGTTCGGATGTTTTTTGCACAAGGTTGCGATGGCCCGATGAGAATCACAAAAATGTCTTGTGAGATATCTGTGCGGTGTTGAGAAGTCCCAAGGGATGCTTCAACTCTGGAACGAAACCCGCAGCGTTACACTAGTCCGATAAGTCTTGACTTATCATCGAGCTCTCTATGGTCTTTTACTGAAAATTTTGGAATCGCCATAGTGTCAACTCAGGAATTTTATCGAATACATCTCACGAAAATGCCGAGACACCCCAACGAGAAAAACGCACGGAACCAAATGATCTCCAGAGGTGGTAAATTTATTCACCGACAAGAGGAACGGTACGGAATTGATAGCCCTACACTGAAGGCGATGGCCTAGGCAACATGTTGGGAGCAAAAACTGGGACGAAATGGAACTAAGCTGACATCTAGTCCATTGGCAGGAATTGACTAAGGGAGATCAACATTGGAGGGAGTCACTCTAGCATAGAGACTCTGTTTACGACCTAACTGAGTCATGTCATTAAGTGCCCATAATTGTCGATGAGTCAAGTCAATGGATCGCCATCCAGGAAGACTTAGTCCAGCGATGACGGTTTTGATGAATTTTCAACTTTACAAACCACTGAGTGTTTCATTTGTAATCTATATAAAAACAAAACATTGTTGGGACAGAAGGTTCCCTGACGTTCTGGGTACGTGCTCTAACACGAAGCCCGACTAAGTAAGCTAGGGTGCTTACGAAGGCAACCTTGCTTAAACTTACAGGCATAGTTGATCGATTCTAGAGCTCCATATCCGCCTTCTAGGTGGCCATTTCCTGTCTGTTCCCACGAACTACCCACATCTGAAACTCGTTAGCACTCTAGAATTCCATGTCACAACACCAAAATTTCTAGAGAATGTTCGGCTTGAAGGGGTAGCCATCTCTCAAGTTCAATTCTGTCATTTATGAATTTTGATCACAAGTTATATTTTCCTAGTGATTTATAATCCCAAGGACTGAAACCACACGTGCAATCATTCGCAATATACTTGTCGCAAAAGCTCAAGTCCATAGAATGGAGTCGGCGGGCGAAACACTGCAAACTTTGAAAGCACTAACCTGGGTGGATGACAAACAACCTTCACCGCCATGATCGAACGAGGGCTGCCGAGATAAGGTTCGAGTCCAGGAAGCCCCTGGTGGGCAATCACCTGAGGCAATCGAAGGACGACAGCCAGGATGTGCCGTACTGAATGTAGAGTTCTGTGAGCTAGAGAAGCTGGTCGAGGTGGCGCTGGCCGTGCTACTGATTGATGGACTGTCACCGTTGGAAATAGAACCCGGCAAACCAGCCATAGAATGCATAAAGAGAATGAAATTAAGGCTGAAACGAAAGAAGAGAAGGTGGGTCGATTGCAAAATGATAAAGTACTGTATCTTACCGTTGTTTCACGCACAAACAAGCGAGGCAGAGCATGATTTGTGTTGTTTCACGCACAAACAAGCGAGGCAGAGACTTCATGGGTCCGTAGGAAATGGAGGTAGATTCCGAGTAAGATACACCCGCTCACGTTATATGTCCCGGCAACATTCTTCAGCTGATTGGGAGGGCATTCGCTAACTTCTCTGAGCTTTTTCGTAAAAGTGCTATTCTCCTGAGGATCTTTTAACGTCTGTTCAGTCATGGACGTTCCTTATATTCCTAGAATCCAGCATTCCCCTTGCTTTTTTATATCAAGCGAGCAAGCGTCCCATCCCCATTCAGCCAAGAAGTATGGATCTTCTCACAAGTGCTGACCATCCTGCTGACGGCAACTTTAATGAACTTGCAGTCGGTACATCCAAAGACGTTTATTGTTAGGAAGGCCAACGAGCTAATGAGAGCGCTAACCGAAAATCGGTCAATGTGGGGACTGTCCGGAGTCAGCTAAAACTTGCCCACTAAAAGTTGCCACCTCACATTCAACGTGAAGGTCAATCCCCAAGGCAATATGATGGAAAACCGGCGAGCTCCGCTTAATTTTTTACCACCAGTTCTTTCACACATCAAAAATTCAAAACTGTCCACCTTCTACTATAAAACGCACTTCCCATCACCTACAAGTACTTCCGACCCAAAGCTGTCACCTTGTCATAATGGTCGGGCTTCTGTGCTGCAATGATCCTGTGGGCTATGCTGGCTGGAACTAAGTTCCCAAAGGTTCAACCGTGCCAGGAATGCCAACGGGAAGCAGACCGAAGAGGAACAGCGAGTCCCCGTACTGCGAGTAATCGCATTACTGAAACCTTGCTTCCCGTCTCTGTGTGCACTGTGCACTCAACTGGACCATATGGTTATCAGTTACCAATGGAGAGCCTCACTTGAGGATCGTCGTTCCTTGTGGTACGCAACTTGACTCCGATCAAGCCACCTTGCGGGCCCGCTTAGCACTTCGCTTTCCACCAGCATTACGCGTGTTGAAAGAGAGCAGCTCCGTTCATCAACTTCGACAAGTTTCAGTAGCTGAAGCGTACCGAGCTGATCTGGCTAGAAACTACTGGAAACGAACATTCATGGACGGCGAAGACTGTTTGGAGATTGAATAGAGACGAGTTAAAAAGCAATGCTCTCAAGTTTGGGAACTGTTTGTCCAGCCCATCTGACTCGACTCAATGAATACTGGATATCCTCGAGATCAGCCGACTTTATCGCTGTTAGAAAAGCCATACCAGCAAATAGAGACTATGATGGTGTACTCAGATCCCCCAAACTCCGAAGGAGCCTGAAAAATGACAGAAAACGCTGGTGGGTTTCGAAGTCCGAAAGGGTGCAGAAGGCTTTCGCTGCAGACAACAGCCGCGCCCTGTTTTAACTGATTCGATCAATGGGTCAGAAGAAGGCAGATGTCAGTGAGACCATATGCGAAAAGGACGGAAAAGCAATTCACTCTCACAATCGCGGTCTTGAGCACTTCCTAGAACAGTTCACCTGGTCCCCCTCAGCACAATCGCTGGAAGAACCAACCGGGCTTGAATGGAACATTGACACGAACCCACTGTCAGCAACCAAAATCCAGTGCGCGATTTCAAGCCTGAAGCGCGACAAGTCACTTGGCCTGGATGGTCTGCATCTCGCGCTCTTCAAAGGTGGCGAGGTCCCGATGAACAGTCTGACAGCCATACTAAAGATTCGGAACAAAAACAGAATACCAGCCATCATTTCAGTTTTCAAAAAAGCAAGAACGCGTGCGAAAATCATCGTGTTATCAGCCTGGTATTCGTCGCATCTAAGGTACTTTCTAGCAGAATTTAGCGCGGATTGATGGGTTATCGGGAGCGACAGATTCCCGAGAATCAAGCTGGGTTTCGCCCTGGTCGAGGATGCATCGACCATATCGTAAACTTGAGGCGAATTCTTGGACAGCGCCACTCATTTAGACGTCCCACGTTGGTCATTTTTCTGGGCTTGAAAGCTGCTTCTGATTCTGTCGGTCGTCAGCAACTTTGGCAGTGTCCGGCGATCAAAGGTCTCTTCCAAATATCTCTCCCTTATGAGGGCGCTGTATGCGAGCTTCTGTGGGCGCGTACAAGTATACAAGCTTTCGCCTGAGTTCACCAAATCCAGTGGTGTAGGACAGGATTGTCCTCTTTCCCCTTTCCTCGTCAACCTTGTTATTGATATACTGCTTGAAATTACTCTACCCGCCTGTGAAACCTCCGGAGTCGAAATGCACCCGGGACGCCCTCACAGACAGTGAGTATGCAGACCGTATTGCTCTCCTTGGTTCAGATCCTTCCCAAATACAGACGATTTAAAATAACCAAATAACTCTCTTGCACGGTTTGGCATGCGCTTTACATTTGCAAAGTGTAAAATGCTGCTACAAGACTGGGCGGGATCAAACCTACACCTCACGCTTGTCGCGGCATGCGCTTTACATTTGCAAAGTGTAAAATGCTGCTACAAGACTGGGCGGGATCAAACCTACACCTCATGCTTGTCGCTGAACCAATCGACGTGGTAGATAAATTTGTTTACCTGGACAGCTGTATAGGTCCCGGTGGACTGGCTGGAGACGAGATTACTTACCGAATCGGAAAGGCCAAGACAGCTTTTGCCAACCTCCGACACGTATGGTGCCGACGTGACTTGAGCTTGTCCGTCAAAAGAAGAGTTTACACCGCGATGGTGCGATCCATAGTGCTCTATGGATCAGAGACTTGGCCCCTACGCGTGGAGGAAATAGGGAAGATGTCAGTGTTTGATCATCGGTGTTTCCGCAGGTCTGGTGGGAATATCGCATTAGTAATGCTGAGGTACGCCAAATGGTCTTAGCAAGGAGGAACTCTCCCGCAATATATGAAGCTTTCACGCTTCATAGGCTGCGATCTTCATCTGGTGTCCTTCATCTTCTTCCTTTAGGTTTTCCGACTCAGGTGACTAGAATATCAACGTGACAGA
Organism: Opisthorchis viverrini; assembly: GCF_000715545.1. Lineage (NCBI taxonomy): Eukaryota > Metazoa > Platyhelminthes > Trematoda > Opisthorchiida > Opisthorchiidae > Opisthorchis > Opisthorchis viverrini. Next base: position 663,426 of record NW_008751746.1, read on the forward strand.
ATAATTTGCATCAAACTCCTAAATCACTCAGTAGACACACACAACGTAACATTGAAGACGGGTTTCCCACAATGTTGATTTCATCTGATCAACTTCAGGTGATTTTGGAATACCAGCAAAAGCAGTTTGAAGACGCGCAACTGCAGAAACAAAAGCAATTTGAGCACAGGCAGAATTTGAGTATTCAGGCTCCTGAGGACAGCAGATGTCAACCATCAACTTCACCTGCAGGCTCTATTGCTAATTCTATCACCGAATTCACTTTTAACGCGGATGCAGACAGAACATTCGACTCTTGGTTCAAAAGGTACCAAGACATATTCTTGATTGATTTTGTCAAGCAAGATGACTCACGGAAGATACGGCTGTTACTTAGGAAACTTGGCACACGTGAGCATTACCGTTACCCGAATTACATACTTGCTAAACAGCCGTGATCTCAGCCTCGACAGCACTGTCCATACCCTTAGGAAAATCTTTGGTGACAACACGTCCTTGCTCAACATCCGATACCAATACCTTAAATTGGTCATGAAGGATGATGGCTTTGTCTGCTTTACAACACTTGTCAGTCGAAAATGCTAGCGTTTTAAGCTCAGCGATGTGGACGAAAATCAATGTAAATGCTTTAAATTTATATCTGGCATCCAGTCCTCTCATCCTGCAAACATTCGGACAAGATTGCTGCACCAGTTCGAACAAGGAGCTCACTGCTAAATGTCACCGCCTCATTTAACTGAACCAGGACAGCGCAATGACTGGCCAAGCATAATCTGGCTCACACGACATAGCGCACAGTTTCTCCGGAAATCAGATTAAGGCTTTTCATCGCAGCTCCCATATCAAACTTAATAAACCTTCTACATCATGTTGGTCTTGTGGTGACTGGCATTACGTTCGCTTTTGTCCCTTCAGGAAACACAAATGCCAGACGTGCAGCCGTACTACGCGTAAGGAAGGATTTTGTTTCCCACAGGGAACAAAGCCGACTGACCACCGAAAGAGCACACCTAAAACAGCTCCCACATCACAACGGAAGCGATGTAGATCGAAATCTGTCTTTGTATCATTCATCATCATCATCATCATCATCATCATCATCGACAGCATGACATCAGTGTTCAACACCGATGCTTCACTGCCGTACAACCATGACTTATTTGAAAGCCTTATTGTGAAAAAAGATGAAAGGTGGATGGGGGAGGGACTTAGTGCTAGCTTAACACAATCATTCCGAGGTGCCTACACCTCCAGACATTCACTCAGGCAATCTGGACAGAAACTGACAACAAGAACGCCACTGACACTTTGTATCATTCAAAGTGAATTTCTCATCCCACAGAAAATTTGCCATACTTTCCGTAAATAATCATCCTGTCCGTCTGCAGCTCGACACAGCCTCAGACATCACACTGATTTCACGTTCTACTTGAAATGCAATTGGGAAGCCACTATGCTCTGCTACCAACGATTGTGCACAATCTGCTTCCGACAATAACACACCGGTTAATGATGAACTCACTTGTGTGTATTTCAACAATGTACGATTTGAAGGCACTTGTTACCTCACAGGTTGTCCAGATCTGTATTTGCTTGGTCTTGATTGGATAGATCTTTTTTTGCGTTCCTCTACGCTCTGTATGTAGAAGCGTGCATCTCACACATACAAGCATTTCCCAACAGCTCACGCGCACAATCCAATTAAAATTTTCTGGTGTTTTTTCAAGATGGTCTCGGACGTTGTTCCAAAGCCCAAGCCACACTTCATTTGAAACCAAATAGTAAACCTGTCTTCAGACCGAAACGCCCTGTACCTTATACGACTCCTGCATCTGTGGATGCTGAACTCGATCGTCTCCAGCCTGTTAACTACTCTTCCTGGGCAGCTCCCATTGTTGTGGTCAAGAAGACGAATATGAACATCAGGATTTGTGCTTATTATTCCACAGGATTGAATGCTGCACTCGATTCACATCAGTATCCTCTTCCAGTTCCAGAAGACTTGTTTGCCACACTCAATTATGGCACCTGCTTCGCTAAACTCGATCTGGCTGATGCCTGTTTACAAGCGGAAGTTGCTAATGACTCGAGGGGTCTTCTAACGATTAACACACACCTTGGTCTTTTCCAGTTCAATCGTCTCCCTTTTATAGTAAAAACGGTGCCAGCCATAATCCCACAGATCGAAGACGCTTAATGGGTTGATAGGCGCCGTGGCGTACTTGGATGATATCATTGTGGCAGCATCCGATCAAGAACTCCTTCATCGCTTAACCTCAGTACTTGATCGAATCCAGGAATATGGCTTTCATCTTCGAGCAGAAAAATGTGCATTTTTTTTCCTACGTCTATCAAATATTTGGGTTTCATTTTCGATTAATCTGGCCATCATCCTGACCCGGACAACATTGATGTAATTCAGAAAATGTCACCACCGTAGGATGAGCCTTCACTGCCATCTTTCCTCGGGTTGGCGAGCAATCAGTGCTTTTCTACCGGATATGCACCGTGTTCGTGGTCCCTCAACTACCTCTTAAAAAAGATGTTCCTTGAGATTGGTCATCTCAGTGACACAGTTAAAGCACTTCTGCCATTCGACTTGTGCTTAATGTTATATACTGACGTTGTGTTTAACTTTTTTACTCGCTATTCGTTGAGCTAATTGTGTTTCCTAATGTTTTAGCTGATGTACTGAAATTGATAGAAGATTAAAGCCAATCATTCGGCAATCCTCGTTCTCTGTTTCTGGCACAATCATTCGAGTGCGCAACAATTTAATCTTCTATCAAAACACAATGGAACGATTGTTTCGCCGATCCCCAATCCTCTTCTGCTTCAGAACAATGGATCCATTGGCACGAAACGTTTACGAACTTCCTCTCATGCATCGAACTCCCAAACGTTGACAAAAGAAAACTTTTGGTAAATTTCCTTTCTCCGTCCGTCTATCAACATGTTTGTGATTGTACTACTTACGAAGACGCCATCCAGACGCTCGAAAAGATGTACATTAAACCCAAAAATGAAGTGTTTTCCCGCCACGTGCTGGCTACTACCAAACAAGAACCGGGCCAATTAGTCGACGCGTTCCTGCAAAAATTACGTTACCTTGCCAAGGACTGCAATTTTCGTGCGGTTTCTGCCGATGAACATCGGGATGAGGCTATTCGAGACGCTTTTATCACAGGCTTGCAGTCTAATTCCGTTCGCCAACGACTACTAGAAAAACACACTCTTAAGCTTCAACAAGCTTTTGACGAGGCACGTCTGCTTGAACATGCTCAACAACAGTCACTCTCATACGACTCGTCTTCTCATGTTCCCTGTGGCGCCGCATCTATCAAAACTGATAAGCCTCTTACTCCTGTTCGTGATGCTTTTATCTCTCAGATGGAATCTAGTGACACGATTGCAAGCACATCCTTATCTTGCTTCTTCTGTGGCAACGGTAAGCACATTCGTTCAAAATGCCCGGCTCGTGAGTCTTTCTGTCATTCTTGCGGCAAGAAAGGTCATTTCCAAAAAGTTTGTCGATCCAAACTGGGTTCAAGCCGTATCACATCGACGGTGAACCCTGGTGTCTCATCCATTTTCAACATCTCTTCATCCATGGGACTTTCCAAATCAATCGTTGATGTTATAGTGAATAATATCCCACTTCATGCACTTATCGATACTGGTAGTTGCGAAAGTTATATTTCTTCTGACATCGCACTACAGCATGGTTGGACAATAACATCCTCTAAGAGCGCTATCTAGATGGCTTCAACGAACTTATCGTGTGTTACTAGCGGTCATCTTTATGCTACCGTGCTGCACAAAAGCACAATATACGAAAGTGTCAAACTCTCGCTCTCATCCAATTTGTGTTCAGACGTCATCCTTGGCTTGGATTTCTTCAGTCAACACCAAAGTGTCATCATACCATTCACGGGTAAGCGGACCCCATTCGCCATATGCACACTGAAAGCAGCGAGAATTAACGCCCCCTCTTTGTTTGATAATCTCACCCCTGGGTGTACTCCAGTTGCCATTAAATCTCGTCGTTTCTCTCGCATGGATACGGTATTTATCGAGACGGAGATTAGGAAGCTACTAGCTGACAAAATTATTGAGCCGTCTAACTCTCCTTGGCGCACTCAGGTTCTCGTTACTACAAATGACAGGCATAAGAAGCGCATGGTCATCGATTACAGTCAAACCATAAATCGCTTCACTTACCTTGATGCGTATCCTCTGCCGAAGGTGGACGAACTTGTAGAGAAGGTTTCCCATTACACGGTGTTTAGCACACTAGACCTTCAAAGTGCGTACCACCAGATCCCCATTCTCGACAAAGACAAGCCATATACTGCATTCGAGGCATGTGGTAAACTCTTTCAATTTCGCCGCATTCCGTTCGGAGTTACTAATGGTGTGGCCTGCTTTCAACGCACCATAGACAACATCATACGCGAGGAAAATCTGCTCGATACATTCGCATATGTTGACAATGTTACCGTGTGTGGTCGCGATGCCCAGGAACATGATCGAAATTTGAAGAAATTCTTAGAGGCCTCAAAACGTCACGGTATTACATTTAACCAGAAAAAGATCATCATAGCTACTGCGAAAGTACTATTACTGGGATACGAAATATCTCATGGTATGATAAAACCGGATCCTGAACGTTTTCGAACCCTACGGGAGTTGCCTCATCCATGTGACATCCGTTCACAACGAAGATTGGTCGGAATGCTGGCATACTACGCACACTGGATCCCATGTTTCTCAGATAAGATTCATCAAATCGTCCGCAATCAGATCTTCCCGATTCCAGATAGCGTACAAGCGGCACTGAATAAGCTCAAACACGATTTGGAAAAGGCAGCCGTTTTCACCATAGACTACACTCGTCCACTCGTTGTGGAAACTGATGCTTCCGACATAGCCATTGCGGCCACTCTCAATCAAGACGGGCGCCCGGTAGCTTTCTTTTCACGCACTCTGTCACACAGTGAGCGGCATCATTCAGCAATCGAAAAAGAAGCGTACGCGATTGTTGAAGCTCTGAGAAAGTGGAGACACTACCTGATCGGCAATCACTTCACACTTGTCACGGACCAACGATCAGTCGCCTTTATGTACGACAAACAACACAAAGGCAAAGTAAAAAACGACAAAATCCAGAGATGGAGACTTGAACTGTCCTGTTTTCATTACGATGTCCAGTACCGTCCAGGTAATCAGAATAAAGCCGCTGACGCACTATCGCGGACTGATTACGTATCTGCGATGTCACAGGTGGATCTCAAACATCTTCATAATACATTATGTCACCCCGGTATCACGCGGATGCTTCATTTCGTTCGCTCAAAAAATTTGCCGTTTTCGACCGATGATGTTAAGGCGATTACAAATCAGTGTAGTATTTGTTCGGAATTGAAGCCTCGTTTCCTCAATCACCCTTTTGGCAATCTTATTAAAGCTACACAGCCGTTTGAACGCGTCAGCATAGATTTTAAAGGCCCACTTCCATCGACCTCCCACAACAAATACCTTCTAACAATGATCAACGAGTAATCCCGTTTCCCATTCGCCTTCGCGTGTACGGATGTGTCCTCATCCACCGTGATCAAGTGTTTCAATCAGTTGTTCTCTTTGTTCGGAATGCCCTCATACGTCCATTCTGATCGTGGTGGAGCTTTCATGTCAGGTGAAGTACAAACGTTTCTTCACGACAGGGGTGTAGCAACCAGTCGAACTACCCCATACAATCCGCGCGGTAACGGACAAGTCGAACGGCTTAATGGTACTCTTTGGAAGTCTATCACTCTGGCGTTGAAGACCCAACAACGGGACATTACCGAGTGGGAATGTGTGCTTCTAGATGCTTTGCACTCTGTTCGCTCCTTATTGTGCACCGCTACTAACACGACACCACATGAAAGACCCCTTAGCTTCCACCGGAAGTCAACGTACGGCACCTCTCTTCGGACTTGGTTATCGACCCAAGGCCCCGTTCTGTTAAAAAGGATGACACGTTCTTCCAAATACGATCCGTTAGTGGAAGAGGTGGAACTTGTTAACTGCACCCGCAGTATGTGGAACTTGTTAACTGCAACCCGCAGTATGCCTGCGTTCGTTTCCCGAACGGAAAGGAAGAAACTGTTTCTCTTAGACATCTGGCACCCAAGGCACAGACAATATCAGATGTCTATTTAACTGAATCAATCGAAAGTGTAGCGGTTCCTCCAGACGAGACTCAATCACACTCGCTTGATCCTCCTGGAGGCGCAACAAAACCACCAGAACAACCCAGTGAAGTTCCAGGGAATGTCCTACAGTACATCACAGACCAACAGCGTGTTCTATAATCTAATCTTCGAAACCGCGAAGCTTAATTTATATTCTCCTGACAATAATCCCTCCGGTGAGGAAGAATGTTATATATTGACGTTTAACTTTTTTTTTTTTACTCGCTATTCGTTGAGCTAATTGTGTCTCCTAATGTTTTAGCTGATGTACTGAAATTGATAGAAGATTAAAGCCAATCATTCGGCAATCCTCGTTCTCTGTTTCTGGCACAATCATTCGAGTGCGCAACACTTACACATCACAATCTTTCTATGGATATCATTCTAGCGTTAGATGCATCCAACCATGGGATCGGAGCAGTCATGTCCCACTAATTTCCCGACGAATCTGAAAAAGCCGTCGTCCATGCAGCCCGATCTTTGACACCAGCCGAACACAATTATAGTCAAATAGAAAAAGGAGCATTGGCAATCGTATTTGCCGTCAAAAAATTACACAAACTGATTTACAGTCACCATTTCACACTCCTCAACGGTCACAAGCCGCTTGTCAGCATTTTCGATTCGAAGAAAGGCGTTCCTATATACACGGCAAATCGTCTCCAACGCTGGGCGACCATTCTCCTTGGCTATGATTTTTCAATCAAATGCCAGTTTACAGATACAATTGACCAGGCAGACGCCTTATCAAGACTGATGAACTCACAACGAAAGCCGACAAAAGATACGGCTGTAGCTTCCATTCCTATCAAACCGGAATTTCGCACGGTACTTGCTGCATCCATTCGAGCCATTCCAGTTACTTCGACAATGGTCAGGGACGAAACCAGATGTGACTCCGTGCTCCAACAAGTATTATACCATCATCAAACAAGCTGGCCATCGTCAGCGACACGAGACATTCAGTCATTATTCCACAGACGATTTTCTCTATCTGAAGTCGATGGTTGCCTTCCTTTTGGTGTGCGTGGTATAACACCTACCAAAGTGCAACCGCGGGTACTGAAGCAGTTTCATTTTGGACACCTAGGCATCAACCGCATGAAAGCCTTGGCGCGCAGTAATGGCCGGGTATGGACAAACAGCTAGAAGAACTTGTGCAGTCCTGTTCCAAATGACAGTGTCCTGCAAGATCTCTACGGAAGGCCGAGTTATCTTCTTGGCCTGTATCAACTAACCCTTGGTGGCGTCTACACGTTGCTGGACGAATTATCAGCATTATCTTATCATGATTGATGCTTACAGTAAATGGCCAGAGACAATCATGATGGATCACATCACCTCTCGCTCCACGAGCTTGCAGCTCACCCGAGTCTTCAAACGCCTCGGCACGCCAGAAACATTGGTTTCAGACAACGGCAGTGAATTTACCTCGAAATTCGCCCTGCTTTGCAAGCAATATGGCACTCACCACGTTAGATCACCGCCATTCATCCTCAGTCTAACGGTCTAGTTGAACGCTTTGTCGACACTTTTAAAAGAGCGCTTCAAAACCTTAAACGGGAGGAAACGTCAGTGGAGATTATTGAAACGTTCTTGTTAAGTTACCGTGCGACACCCAACCAAAATGTGCCAAACAACAACTCACCAGCGGAAGCGCTTTTCGGGCGTAAAATCCGTTTACCCATGGATGTAGTACATCATCTCCCACGCACCTTCGAAAAAGGAACACAAAAATGGAGCGACCGTTCAATCGCCATCACGGTGCCGTTCACACCGCCTATAAGCCCGGTGATTCGGTCTTGGCTAAGGACTATCGCAGCGGTGGAATAAAATGGACTCATGGTTACATCAAGCGCCGCGTGGGTAACGTTATATACGTGCAGCCTACCACATGGGTCCGTCACGCGAATCAACTTCGCCCTGGATGCGCTGCACCGGCTACATCGGATAACTCAATTTCCCCAGACATATTGTAGGATACCTTTTTTGAGTTACCATCCTCACATATGTCCCCTGTACAAACAGACAAACCCCCAGTCGAATCCATATGCATACCAAGACGTTGGTCCAGTCGTGACCCAAAACCATTTGCACCCATGCAGGTGGCTCCACATATGAAAACCTACACAGGTTTTGAAAAGGGAGTTGTTAGGACGGTCAGACCCTAACGAACAGTCCTACTCTCTGTTATATTTCACTAAGATTTCATTTTCCCTCTGTTGTAGCCAACTGAGCCGCAGCACTCTTTCTTTCATTGGTTCATCTGCAGTGTAGCTGATCTTCATCTGGCCTTGAGGGTTTCCCACTCAAGTGACTAGACTATCAACGTGACAGAATAAATCGCATCAAGCTCTTAAATCACTCAACTAGCATACACAACACAACACAACGAATGCAGCTTCTGGTGCTGGACACATTCTTCAACGAAAGTACCCGTTGCACAACCGGAAACGTGCATTCTGATTGTCCCGTTACGGATATGCTGACATGATTGTCGAACACCTGAAGACGTCTAAGTTCCACTGCTCGAATAGGCCAAATCTCACAGTCATACAAAAAAAAGCTCGTACTGCAGCTTGATACACACATTCCTTGAGAATCAGGGATAAACCACCCTGACACCATAGGTGTCGCAAATTAGCAAACGCGACCCGAGCCTTGCATTCACCTCATCTGCCACACTACAATCAGAACTAATACAACTTCCAAGATACGTAAAATGCTTCACAATTTCCAGTACCTCTCCCTGGATTGCAAGTGGCGAGTTCAAGGACTGCACGTCCACGAGCATGACCTTACACTTTGAGTACAAGGTGCATACCAAAAGACTTTGATCACTTCACCCAAGAGCACCTGCGTCACCTGCGAACTCCAGATCGACAAGATTTTCTTCACAAGCTATTTGAACATCAGGGCCTTGGAGACCTTCCAGCGTTCGTCTCATTACCTCACCGATCACGAAGTTAAAAAGGAATGGAGTGGACATCCCGGACGGACACTGCTTTGTGCATGGAAGCGTTTGGATAGCCCTCCGTATAGTCTTACACATCCGGAATTCCGGGAATACAAAGAACGCGTGATGTTCACAAACTCCCGGGATATTCCTTGGTGGACAAGAGTTTCAAGAAGAGCAGACCGATCAACCTAGTCGAATGCGCCTTAGAAATCCAGGAACAATAGAATTGTGGGTTGCTTATAGGTATGGTGTTGTTCTACTACCTGATAGAGTGTGAAGATTTGGTCACCGCAAACCCCACTAAGCCGGACGCCCTCTTGCTGATCTCGAGTCAGTATCTCACGAGCCACTGTAAGGCGACGAAGCAAAATTGACGCCAACAGAAACGTTACGACCGGGATCAAGCTGATTCCCCTATAGTTACCAGTCCCTGCGCGCCCCTTTTTTGAACAACACCTGATGCCACAGCGATTTCGCGCGATATTCTTGCGGCCTTTTTTAATATGGAAATCGCCGTAGAGTCGCGCCATTCCGCTGGAATTTACTGACCGAAAGGTTCGTGGTTCGAACCCGACCTCTGCATCTATAATTCGCTTGTCTAGGCTTGGGCAACCAGCTTTCGTGCTTCCTTCTGGTGGCACGGCAGTTGAGCGACAAAAGGGCTCTACAGCTGAACGAACAGTAGCAGTGTAGTACACAGTGCCTACCGGTTTGAATAATTTGTAAGCGTAGGTGATTTACAACCCTGCTTACTGGGCTTCGGCTCATGAGCTTTTTTCCACGAAAATTGTCGCGATCCCCTAGCTTGGGAGAATCACTGCAACTTAGTGCTGCCACAGCGTGCATACCACACTATGAAAGCGGGACATGTTCGAAAAAATGAAATGACGAGATGGTTTCTGAAAGTCCGTAATGAAGCACTCGATCTTCTTTGACTCGATTCATCAGCCCTTCCAACAAGCACCCACGATAGCGGCGACCTCTGCCCCAGATACCCCTAAGGGCATTTACGCCTTTAAGGCTTAAAATAAGCGAGACCAGCGAACAGACAGTTTCTGAAAGTCCGTAATGAAGCACTCGATCTTCTTTGACTCGATTCATCAGCCCTTCCAACAAGCACCCACGATAGCGGCGACCTCTGCCCCAGATACCCCTAAGGGCATTTACGCCTTTAAGGCGAGACCAGACGAACAGACAGTCCATTAGCTCCAGATATCCCGCTTCTCAACGGCGTTGGAACACAAGCGGGGTTGACTTCTCTAATGACCTGCCAGAATGCGTCGTGAAGATCAAATCTATGTTCAACCCCCGTGCGCCGTGGCTGCTGGCAGCCTCAACGAAAATCCCACCGAAGCCGGCATTCGCCATGACGCCAAGACCAGATGGAGGTGGTAAATACTGAACGCCCATTGGTCGGAATGAACAGGAACCAGAGGGTGTGAAAGTTCATGGTAGACTGAAGGTTCGCATATCCAGAAAAACAGTAGCTTCTTGGGTATTCACACTGGGCGTTTGGGAAGGCGGATCAATGGTGAAGGTAAATGGGCGGCATTTGTGCAACCCTCAGCTGGAATACTGAATATGCTTTGGGAGATTAAACTTGTTCGCATGAATTGGTTGGTTGTAGAGATAAAAGACTCCGATGGAAGTGCGAACAGAAGAAGAAACTTGACCCACTTTCGAATTTGTTCTTCCTGCTTTCCTTCTGCCATTCTGACCTTGAATCCCTTGGAATGTTCTTTCTTTTTTCACTTTTTGTTTTGTTATAGAGAGATGGTTACAAGAGTAAACTTAGTGGCAAGCAACTGAATGGTTGCATAGATAAACAGAATTTTTATTTTGCAGAAGTCATCTAATTAATAGACTATCCTCGTCTACAATATACAGACGGACAGATGGGCACAGAACTAATCGAGTAGTTTGGCAAGTACTGTCTCAGCTTGAAACTGCTTCCCGGTCTGTATGGCGCCTAATGGGGATTTCTCGCTGGATACCAGGCATCCACGCATGCAGTAAAGCGTCATGGTATAACACTTCAAATAAGCTTGACGTCCGTAGTCGAGCATTCGTCTGCTCGATTCTCTCCGTGAGTGTGCAGTTCCCAAAGGCCTCCAATATTCAAGACTGTAGAACCGAAGAGTTTCGGGCTTTTCCACGTGTAGTGTATTTGCTTAAAACCAAACATTTAAGTAGAATTGATATACGCAGGCTTAAGTAGTGCGACACCCTTCTTGGCTATTACTGACCGGCGTGATACTTCGCTTCCGGTTGTGGACTTATACTCCTGAGATGGGTCGTTAGATGACCGTTCATTTGGAATTGTCAGATGTTCTGTTTCAAAAGTCCTAGTTCCCTGATTCGGTGCTGCCTTTCGGGTTTGGAGCACCGAGTACAGCCAGCCGCGTGCTAGAAGGCCACCATATAATTGTCAGTCGTGTCTAACAATTTCATCTGCGCGAGGTCTTGTAATTTTATTGATAAAACCGAGTTCAATCAGGTGTGGGCCGGTTTTTCGATCGCAAAAACCAATCCAAACTTTTGGTTATTGGAATCTCTTTGAACCAGCTTGGAGGCAAATTCTTAACATCGAAGATTGTCTGAAAATATCGTCTCCGTGGGTCGATTTGCCATAAAATCCTAGCCACCACGATTCAAATTCCACATGGCCATTTTAATCTTTAGAAAACGCTGTTTTCTGCAAATACGTTGGATAGTTTGAGAACAGTGAGGAGCAAACAGTATGAAGACACGGTCCCTTGGTACCAATATCAGGAGAATTTTTAGGCCACGCATAACTTAAGGGGCACCTATAGGCACGTAGTCTAGCCCTTTGGCGAGTCCCACAAGTTAGTCGCTTAGGGCAGTTGGCTAAAACATGCCCCTTAAACAGCTTCCGAAATAAGAAGAGCTACCATCAGGGCCGTGCTCCCTCAGGACGTGGCGGCGCTCGTGTCCATAAGAAATTGTTTCGCACGTTATTAGAGAACCAAAAGTTTCGAGTTTGCCGAACGAACCGGAGCGATTCAGGAGAAAGCATTATTTTTCTACAATGCCCTATAGTCTGTTGGGTGAACTTGCGTACATGGAGATGAATAAGGTACCTTCTGTTTTCTGCTGCGATCGACATTTTGAAGCAGACCATTACATTCGACGTACGTAAAGTAAGAAAGAGTTATAGTAGACCTAAGCGGAAGCTTTTGAGGATTTTCGACAGGCTGGATTTTCCCATCCAGTAAATTTATCAGGCATTTCAGTCGAGCAATGGACTAGGTAATTGGGCACTTTTGCTGCCCAAACTTTTTGCGTCCGTCCATTGAATCGGCTCTGTAAACCAAAAATTAATCGAGTTTTTGTCTCTCTTACACACTTATCATCCCTGTTAGACAGCCCGTCGTTATACCACCCACGTGAACCTACGCTTTTTTGACCACTGTCTTCCTAAATGAAAGACTGGAAAGTATGGTCTCGGGGTCCTCCAGGCACAAGCCCCACAAATGTCCATGAAACAGAACTCTTGACTCGGAAACCTGTCAGCGGTTACCAGCCTTATTGTTTTAGAACCATCATTAGCAGCCGTTGATTCCCTATGCCCATTCGTAGCAGTCTATCTGCATCCTGAACTTTGTCATCGGATCCCTCATGCATTCCCGCAGAAAAAAATAATCCCGTAAACAATGTTGGGCCTTGCATCGGTGGCCCAGTTCATAGCTGTTCAAATTTACCATACTACACAATTTTGACGAAAGTTTATTCCCACCATCAATCGCTTAGAAGTGGTTGGTGGGCCGCACCTTCAACCGATGCAAATCAACATAATCTTCCGCGTCATGGCAAACGGCAAACCCTGCAATTTTGCAAGGGATAAAAGGGCATACAAGGTCTCGTCTTCTACTGAAACTCTCACCTTTCACCACACTCAAACTAATTTGGACTCCATATATCTGGTGAAATCCTTCCAGATGTCTTCCTGTTGCTGCTCTTTCTGTTAACGCATTCATACCTAATGTCAAGCCCATCACCTTTCCAATGAAATCAGATGACTTATTCCCATACACACTTGTACAATTGTCTTGTTTTTCTAGGCGCACTTTAAGGCATCTTCGGCGTACAGGTTCCGCCTTCTTATATTGGGCTGCTTTGAACTTGAAGAACGAAGGATCGCAAACCCTAGGCAAGGCCTGCAACAATTCACTGAATTTTGCCGTTCATACTCTTCCCTTGACGTTCGAAATTGCAGACTGTCAAATAAAAATTTCAGCGCTTCTTCACCGAATTTCCAGCCATAAAACAGCCCTTTCACCGGTTGTGAAATTCTGGGCCCTCAGAATACAGTGGCCCAGACGACTTGAGCTACGTCTCCGCACCGTCTAGTTCGCTGAAATGTTTTCATGACAGGAACCCTCTATCTAAATTCTAGTTTTCGTCACGAATTCCTTGATTCCATCAGTATATTCTTGTATGCTGTTGCCCTTATTTAACTGCAACAATAATTCTTCCTGGTTGCTGCTGTTGAAAAGCATCAACATAGGACTCGTCGCAGTAGCTTCTTGCCTTTGATGTGTAACTTTCCTACTTGTGATGCTGCTGCCGCCCTACGTGATACTCAACTTCACCTCAATTTCTTCGGTACCTTAGGTCCAGCACATCTTTGAGTTTGACGTGTCCGCTGTTAGCCGTGTTGTATTTCGGCCCAAATAATTAAGTTTTAGCTCCAACTATTGTGCTTTCCCGGCCATTTTTCTCTGCGCCAGGCCTTTCCAAACTTTCGCTCTTCTAACCGACATGTAAAAGGTAATAATATGTCTCGTCTCTCTGAAACCCGGTACATTTGTAAACGGAGTAAATTTGCTGGATTCATGCCTACTCTTCAGCTTGTGAATGAAAACAGAGAGAAAGGGGTCGTTGAACTCACGGAAGAGCTCACAACGCCTTTTGCATTTTTCCACCTAGTGTAGCTTGCCACCTAGTTGTACCAAAAGTTCGAGGTGCCTTCAAGGTAGAAACGGGACATATGACTTGAGGGAGTACTCTAAATGCTTCCGGGTTTGGGAGTTACAAGAGCAGAGATAATAATTCCGAGTCTTTCAAAGAAGGATTTGCAAGAGCCTATAAGACGACAGACAAGAAAATAAGCGCAATCACCAGTACCCACAAATTCCGCCAACCATGCTTTCATTTTTAATTTAACCTTATGATCATGCTTAAGGGTATGCCGCGCACCATTTGATAACAGACATTATCGTGCTAACTGAATCAGAAGGCGGCCTGCGTGCAGCACATTCAGCTGGAGGACATCTTAAATGAGCGATTCAATTGAGTCTCCCGTGAAAACCAAACTGATTTGCAAATGAGTATAGTTCTCGAAAACAGTGCAATTTGGGTTCAAGTAGATCATAAGGTTGACGGAAACTCGGGGACTGTGCCTACCTGATGAGCCCCAAGAAGGGCGAAGCCGGTCGTGGGCTGTCGAAGAGTTTTCAGCAACCTTGTGAGTAGTTTCCTTTATGAAAACATTACCGATATTATTCTTCAGCCGCAAGCAAAGACTTCATGATCACGTCCAGGGAAACTGTGGCCAAAAGGCGATGAAATAAGGACAACTGTTAACAAGTACAACGCAGAGACCTTGGAGAATGTTATTTTAGTCCGGAGCTTGAAATTAAGCCCATTTAGACTCCAAAAGTCAGTAAGGCAGACATATTGTAGCTAGCAGATGATGAGAGGTTTGGCTAGATATCGATGAGATTGGACGTGGAGACGAAGTGCAGCTGTTTGTGTAAAGGTCATTTGCAGAGGCGTGGATGAAATGTACTGAATGCAGGAGAGGCTAACTACGTTCGTGAGGACCGTCGAAGGCTGAATTGTTTATTTCAGTTCCGAAGCATAAAAACAGACAACAAGGCGCCTCAACAATCAGAACAACTCTATTCCTTAGGGAATAAGGCAGCAAGTATACCAGCGATAGCAAATTTCCAGATATGCCTGTAAAGGTTGACTGTACCTGTTCTGTTCTGTGCTGGTGCTAACTGCCGACAAATTTTCTCAATCTCCCAGCAACTTGCCGAGCTGTCACGTCGCCTGGTTTGAGATTTTGGTACACACAGTTAACATAAATATGATTTATGTTTCCGCAGGTTGCCTTTTTGTTTATAATGCAACCAGGTATTTGTCAATCATCAATAAGTTATTACCGAATAATAATTATTATATTATATATATTTAAATGCTATTATTATTACATTACGATAGGCTGAGCTCTGTTTACATTCTCGCCAACTGCACTCAATGTGGCGATAATGTGCATTGAATTTTGAACACGGGATGCAATGCCATGTCTGCTCAGATTGGTGGCATTTTTAAAAGTAGCCAAGTGAACCGATCTTCCAGTGCTCCTGAACTATTTGTCCGCACCAGATGCCTTTACCCCAGGGGTACTACGCACAGATATAAACTTACCTCCGGTTGCAAGATTAACGTCTCACCATTGAGCCAGGGTATAAGCCATGTTGTATATGATGAAAGAAAAGAGTTTTTGCACGGGGTTAAAAGCAGGCAACTTTGATATCTTGTGCAAACAGGAAAGGTCCTACATATGTTATAGCACCGAAAGCGTCATTCATGCACAGCAGGGAGATGACGAGGCCTGGCCAATTCCCTTGACTGATCACACTGATGGTTGATAGTATAGATGGCCTTCGTTATTTCGTTTCGTTTGCTTCCTATCATTAAGTTTGGAGGTGAACCATTCAAGTAAGGACGCAATGATGCCAACGGCACCAAAATTCTGTTCCAGCGATGCATGAAGGATCTGGTTAAAAGCTTCTCAGTGCCCGGCATCCTATGCTTTCGTGATGAACTAAAAGGAGTAAATTTGGCAGCCACTGAAGAACGCTGACACAGGAGCCCATATTTCCGATTACCTATGACATTTGTAGCTAGGGAAAACCTGTTTAGTCTGTCCTTTCCCAGTAGTCTGAGTCTCGTTGAAAGGGGGTAGAGTTAAATTTCCGAATCGTGAAGTACTTTGTCTAGACTCGGGCTTAAAATTCTTAAAAAGCATAGATCGTTTATACAGGGTGCGGACTATTTCAGAATTTTTCGAGTTTGAAATTTTGACTGTCGTTCGAAAAGACGCCGGGTGAGAACCCATCGGCCTCCGGCACGACGAATTTCTCAAGAGTTCGAAGAAGGACAAAATCGTTAGGTGGCGAGATGGTAGCGGTACCAAGAGACGTGTGGTGACTCTGACCGTTGTGGGCTATGGAGAATGTGTTCGTTAGAACACATGAACGCTAAAGTGACAGGGATTAAAACATTCGTGCATGGGTTTTTAAATGAGGGCCATGATTTCCTCATATTAATCAGATTTGTGCAATGGCCTCAATTTTTGAGGGTTGCAGACCCTTGGCAGTAACGCACGGGCACTGAACAGCATTATTGATGGGCTTATTGGTAGGAAAGTCTCAATTGTGGCGGTGTTCACTAATGGTGTGCACTTGATGCGGATTGCGCAGATGTACAAGGAGTTGATTGCATGAGAAATCTGCGCTTGGGTCACCAACTGAGTCACACAGAGGGCACCAACTGGTGCAAATTTTTGAAAGAAAGAGGGATCTGCTTCATAGTTTTCATTGGTAGACTTCACAGATTTGGGGAGTGAGTTTTCAGTAAGCCACCCTTGCAATAGTGTACTAGCTGCATTGAACTTTACGGTTCACTTTACGGCCACTTGGCTTTGAGAAGCTTCTGTGGACTGGATGGGGAGTTGGACGACAGAGATTCACGGCCCAACAACCACCCAGAAAAAGGCAAGAGTAGTGACATTATCGGCTAGTCTAAAGTGTGTTTGTTGGTGCAGCGGTGGCGATTTCACAGTTGGACCGCTTTAGGAGGGCCTCAGTTCCAGTCTCGGCTCCGCATGTGATGGGATGTTTTGAGTAGAGTTGCGGAGGTCACTGGCAATGCATTAACATGAACGCTCAGCTAAATGAGGTACACACCCGCGCAAATATAAGGCAAAGGGACGGGCTTTAACTTATCAGGTGCGACTGTAACCGGATACTGAAGATTATGGCAGCTTCCGTTTACATACAAGGGCACCGAAGCTGAGGTTTGGTGTCTAAGACGGAGTCCCTATTTTACGCCAGGGTTTGGATATGTTCGAGTACGGAGAGGACGAGGAGAGGACGATAAAATCGTCGTTGTTTCTCTCCAGCTACTAGCTGAGTATTTGATTATAGATAAGCTTCATTAAACCTGTGTGGGCAAGCTTAGGAATCAAGGATGCCAAATCAGGCAAGGAAGAGCCAGCAGGTAGGGTGATTTCAGATATTGAGGAGCACTCGTAATAACCGAATTCATCACCACACCAGAATCACTTAAAACGCTGCAAACGGGCTAGGTTATAAACATTTTACAACAACTGACCTTGAACTTCTCTTTTCACTCGTTTTATGGCTTTTGTGGCCTCCCAAATGCCGCGACAGTTTGTGAGCTTTATGTGCTTGGTGAATTTGACGGGGTCCATTAGCCACACAGTACTCTCATTGCAGAAACTCTACGAGTGAGCTTGAACCATTCGAGCCGAAATGTTGCATTTTCTTGCGCACGTGCTCAAACCAGAAACAATTCTGACCTACTTTCACATTTTTGCTGCTCACTAAATTTCATTGTCCACTGAAGCAATCATACCGCTGGAGGAAAAGTTTGGCGGAATAATCTTCCAGCACCACTGAGACCCAATTTGCTCAAAGGGGGCTCAAGTATTAGGACCGTTGCTGTAAACTATACTGTCACATTGCTTTAGTCCACCAAGTCTATGCCACTGCTTTCGAAACTTCAACTCCGTTGTGAGAATACCGAGCGCCGACTTTGCCTTTACTGTTGAAACATTTGCGTAAGTGCACCCAAGTGCGGTCGATTCATCCTCCGAGCATGCACCTCATGTTTTCATGAGAACTTTTATCCTTGCATACTTTTAACTGTTAATTCAACCAGACCCATTCGTGCTCTCTGGTTAGTTGGCCCCACTTTCGGCGCAGCATGTAATATCAGACAGCCATCTCTTTCTCCGGTCTTTATGCTGCCAAATGTTAAATGGTCTTTGTCTGCAGCTCCATCACTCACTTTCTGAATGAGCACTGCTGATTCGGCGATAGCCCCCAACCCCTTTCTTACCTTGGCAGGCCCCGGTAAGTAACGACCCCGCCCCCAAAATGCCTGAAGAGTCGCGTAAGCCAGAGACAAGGGCACGTCAACTTCAACTACGATATCCATAGGCTTCCACCGACACCACCGGTCTTCCCATCCAGCTTCATGGATGATTTCACAACCAGCCATGACCCTACTTGGGAAACATTTGGCTAATGCACGCCCTTATATTCGAATGTGGTCACATTCGCTTGCGCCGACCACGCAGTGCCAGTCCGCACTATCTTTTCCCGAATGCCGATTGCCGTTTTTCGCAATCAGGTAGCGTCGCCCCACGAAAGTAGTTGGAAATTACGACCACCCCTAGGTGCCTGCTGCTTTGGGCTACAGTCTAATTCACATCTCAAGGATTTCTTTTTTTGGCCCTCTTTCTGGCAGTGAGTCACCAAAGGCGCAGTGCTGGTTTCCACACCCAAATTACAGGTTCCAAGCTGGATCCGGTCAGCTTTGCGGAAAAAAGCAACGTAGTCTATAGAGAAATCAAACACAAGCGTTGATCTCAAAGCCAGAAACTGTTGTCAAGTTCCCACATCTTCGGAAAATGCGACAGTGTCAGCCCCGATCTCGATCTAGTCAAAGGCAGACTACCCTTTCGGGTACACAGTCCTCATCCGTGACCTTGGAAGCCTAAGCCTCAAACCCGGCAGCAGTTTGCTTAAAATTCACGCATACACTGACTTGGCTACACCCCATCAAAAAGCTGTTGGCTACGTTTCAGGGGTGCACTTCTAAAAAAACGAGTCTCCCAAGAGTGCTAACAGGGAAAATACCCCCTGGTGGTGTTATACATCGAACAAGCAAATTGGCAGTAATTCAGGCAAAAGCCCCATCGGTCACATCACACCAAATGCTCAAGAGACTACAACGACGCATGTTCACTGCATATCCTCGAACAAATACAAATAAAGTCGTCCAAAAGTTGCCATTGCACAATCAACAGGTGGCAGTCATTTGAATTTTTAACAAACAGGAAAAAACCTGCGTCCTTCACGGGCTAAAGACCCGCGTGAACGACGGGCAGTTCCCGCAAAAGCCAAGGCAAGAAGCAAAAATATGCGCTACAGAGTCCTTTGAGCCATTGCTTCAAATCCGCTGTACAACTACCGAATCTGATAATTCATCTTATAGCACAGTTCCCACCCCCCACCTTTGGCTGCAGCAGAGATTGTGCTGAACGGCTTATCTGCAAACCGCCTCAAAAACCCTTGCAATGATAAGCACTCAACTTACTTTGAACGACCGTCCAATATCGCGCTTGCGGACTCCTGGCTCACACCACACGCCTCAGGCCCACATCTTAATAAACGGCTACTCTCTCTTCCGACTCAAAGCTCACAAGAGTAATTAGGTTGCTTTATACTTTCCATCCGGATTGCCTTCCTTGGCACCACTGCCGCGACGTTTTGTGAGGCACGAAGGATTCATATCCCGCGGAACGGGGCCGATTCTTCTTTCCTCGACGCGGTCTACCTTTGCTATTCGAGTCCGCTGGTATATAACCAGTTCCACATACAAACGCCTGGGCAACGTCCCCCTGGCTTATACTTCACATATCCCTTGCTGGTAGCCGGTATGAATGCTACGAATGTCTCCTGAATAGAAATCCAACGCATCAGATCCAGCGTACACTTTGTAACAGCGCTGACAAGAGTCGTCCAGCAGAACGCTTGGACTCGGCACGTCGTCATACTGCAGAGGCCAACTCCCATCCTTGGTGTATTTTGCTCTCACTAACGGGAGATCAAGTGTTCGTTGAAGGTCCCTTGAGACAAAGTGACCAGCACGTACCGACATTTTATTTCATCTGCTACTAGGCCGGTAATCCCGAACCACATACTTGGATTCGAATCTTTTGCCATGCATGCTTCCCGGAAATGATTAACATCCTTGAGCAATTGAAGCGTGTCTTGGCACCTACAGACCTAATTGCTTCACTAGTGTACCATGCAAGCTAATGGAGCGCACTCTTAATTGAGCTGCCCTAAATTTTTCTGCCCACCATCAATTCGATATCCCCAGAGCAACACCGATTCCTCTCAAAACATTCTTGCGTGATGAACATGCTCGCATCAATAGGCAGATTGACCCAAGCCAAGGATGAGGGAATCATACCGGATGCCATATTTTTCACCTCACGAAGGCACTCGATTGTGACTCACAAGTTCCATTCCTCTAAAAACTTGAGTCTTGCGGGATTCAAGGAGGAATTCTAGCTGAGTTGACGCATGTTTATTAGGCAGAACATTTCAAGTAAAAGTGGGTCTACACTTCTTCAGCGGTGGACTCCATCGGAGCTACTCAAGGCTCTAATCAGGGACCGCCTCTGTTTTCGATCTATGTCAATTATCTTTCAAATGTCTTTTCATGTTGATGTCTACTTTCTGCAGATGAGTTGAAATCCTGGAGCTCAAATGTCGGTGCCCTCCAAATGCATGAAAAGCACCACCATGCGTCATATCAAGGAGACTCAGTAAACATCGTTATCGTGCGTGATCAGAATGGAATTTAAGATATTACAAGGATAGACGCCCAAACGGATGTCTTGAAACGTCCTTCTCACTGCATTATGGAAAATTGGCTCAAAGGGCATTCGCTGTCCTGCGGATGGTTTGGCGAACTTTCCCTGTATAACTCGCATTAAATTTCAGGCCCTTTATGAGGCCTACATCAGGTCGCCTCTTGATTATGCCGACAACTATGACTACTACGCAGGAAGGATATAGCCCTTGACATGCGTGTCTAGAGAGACTCTACAAAATTGGTTGCTGGCTTAACTCCGTTGATTATAAATCGCGTTTCACTTTACCTGACATATTTTCCCTGAAGTGTCATCGCCTTTGAGGAGACCCAGCACCTACGCCGTTTAAACCGGGTTTATTCGAACGTTTTTTTACCGTTGACCTGCCTGAAACGTGGTGACGTCATGGTGAGATTTTCAAGCTCAGAACGCACACCTCTGTTGAGTAGCGGTTTTCATCATTTCAAGTAGGTGGTGCTTAGTGTATCCGTGAGCGCGGTACCTTCGAAATCGGTTTTGCTTTTCTCTCGTGCAAATTGGTGAAGGAAATTTTTGGCTTTTCAATCTATTTACAGCGTACACAAGAGTCATTGTTGAATTTTATTACTGTAAAATAACTTCCAGGAGATAACCTCAGTTATTTTGCGCTCAGTATCTATTTTGCACCCATCCTTAACAATGACATCGATTTATACAGATTGCCCTCTGCAGCCAACGATAGGCCACGACAGATGTGGGCGAGATGGCTGCCTGTTGAACGTAAACCGCGATATGCGGTGCCACACTTGCAAGGCCTGTGACACTTTAAACGCACGGGCTTACTGGCGAACAGATGAGCCGATTGACCCCCAAAGAAGGTACTAAATCCTCATTGCAGAAACCAAAAGGCCCATGTGAGTATTCCGCTTTGATCGAAATACTCGACGCGAAATTAGGGCCCCTTTCTAAGGCCCTGGGGGATTCAAAAATAAAAAATGCAGCAGCATGGACGAAAGATGGCAAGGAACTTTCTTCGCTGAATGAGTACCTCGCGCTATCCATACCGGATCCGCAGGCTGCGAAGAAGGGCATAAAGCCCTCTGACGCGGCTATAAAGACCACCATATCGTCTCTAGTGTACAGGCGCTTAAGGGAGAGCAGACATGACCTCTTCACCAAAGCCACAGCCTCTGAACCACACTGAGTCATATGTGCGGGGGCAAGCAGCAAAGCCAATCTCCATCCCCACTCCGTCAAAACCTGCTTGTGGACAAAACCATCGCCCAAAACCCCGACAGCCAAAGCCATAGACGTGACTACAGCCAACCAAAAAATTCCTCGTACATTCAGTTGGCCACGCTGATAGACGATGGATTGGGTGTGCGCACAAATACGAAAAAATGCGACAGCAGCCAAACAAGCCCTATAAGATTCGCCAGATTAGGAAACTGCTGGATGGCTTCAAGTTGCAGTCCTCTGCGAAAGCGAGCCCCATGAGCGCCACCGAAAACGTTAATTCTTGATGCCGCTACCTAGCGCACGGTGCTTCACAGAGATACTTTTCGGTCGAAACGCGCCAAAACACTTAAGAATCCAGAAGGGTGAACGCCTGCCGCAAATCTTCGATCAGCGGCAAATCTGGTCACCAAAAGGGGGTGCTGAGAGGGCTACAAACAGCAACGGCCAAAATTTTTGCGCACGGGGAAAAAACTCCGTCCTACAAAGCCAAAAGGCCCAAGCAAACCGGGCTCCCACGGAACGAAAAAAACCTCGCAAGCGAAAAGCACCCCCAGAATCCACGAAGAAAGGAAACAGACGAAATTGCCCCAGAGGCCCCTTTGGAGCCTTGGACTCAAACACGGCGCACAACTATTAAGTCTGCTAACCACCCTGGTCACTCAACTTTCAGCTGTCCACTCTCGGAAGCAACAGAGAAAGTGTTGATACGCTTGTCCACTTCCTCAGCCATTTCAACAAACTCGGCGATGTTAAACAGTCAGCTTACCTTGAACAACTGTCCATAATCGCACTCACAGAGACTCGGCTCACACCAGATATCTCTGACGCGAAGATCTCGATAGACGGCTACTCTATCTATCACACGCGGCCCTACCAATCTCGGTTATCCTCTCTGACGCCACCCCTGCACCCTTTTGCGATGCACCGTGGGTCCAAATCCCGCTGCGCGGGTCCGATTCTCTCCTTCTCGGTGCGGTCTACCGTAGCCCCTCGAGTCTCCCTGAAGATAAATAAGTCCTCATACGAACCCTTGAGAAATTCTCCTCCAACTAACACTTCACTCATCTCCCACTGGAAGGTGACTACAACGCTCCAAAGGCCTCCTGGATGGAGCTCCAGGGCGTCGGATCAAGCGGACATTTTGCAGCAGCGCTGATTGAAATCGTTCAGTAGAGCGCTTGGACTCAACATGTCGTTGCACCCACCAGATACCGCACAGGCCAAATACCATCCCTGTTGGATTCGTTCATCACCGACGTTTAACACTTCGTTGACCAGGTAACAATTAACGCTCCACTGGGACATGGCGACCACTGTGTGCTGACCTTTGATTTCATCTGCTATTGGGCCAGAAATCCCAAACCTCAAGCGTGGTTTCGAGACTTCTGCCGTGCAGACTTCTCAGGAATGCGCATCTTCCTTGAACAAGTTACACTGGGACCAGCTCCAGTGAAAGATTTATATGGGACCATTGTCCAGAATGTTCACGAGGCTGACGCGATGTTCTTCCCAAAAAACAACACACACTCGGATGAGCTGCATGCTGCCAAAAGGGATTCGGCGACTTCTGGAGAAAAAGGCGCAACTTTCTACAAAAGGTTGACTACAGGGGACACAGAAGATGAGCTGGCGTTTCCTGAAATGCGCAATCGCTGTAAATCAGAAATCCGTCAATGGAACATACGAAAACTAGCCAACCTCGTAGACATCGCTCGGAAAAACTAAAACGTTTTGTTCAAGTACATGAGACATCGCCGCAGTAACAAGACATCTGCGTTCTCTTCAAGGGACAGGAACGGAGAATCCACGAGTGACCCAAATGTGGTATCTGAACACTATGCAGGTCTATATTCAGCCCCAGCGTCCTCGTCATATCCAACCTTGTCAAGGTGTAACTACGAACTGCCGATTTGTTCTTCACGTCTTCGTCAACTCCTGGACGAGATCAACCCATTCTGGGTGTTATGGCCTGACGAGTTTATCCAAGAATCCTGAAGGAAACGTAGTCTACACTGGCAAATGGTTTATACCTGGCCGCCTTCCCTGTGCTTGGAAGGAAGCGATTGTCACGCCAATCTACAAGACTGGGAACTGACTATCACCTGGCCCCTACAGGCCTATAAGCCTATAGCGTGCCGTGCAAGGTGATGGAACGCATTCTGAAGCCAGCTACCCTAGATCACCTGACTTCCAGCAATCTGATATCTCCAGCTCAACATGGATTTCTCCCAAACCGCTCTTGCGTGACAAACATGCTCGTGTTTATGGACAGCTTAACCCAAGCCAAGGACAAAGGACTCATATTGAGTGCCATATTTTTCGACTGATCAAAAGCATTTGATAGGGTCCCACACGTCCCGCTGCTCCACTAAGTCGAGTCTTATGGGATTCAAGGTAAGATCCTTCGCTGGATCAAGGCGTTCCTATCAGACAGATCATTCCGAGTGAGAATAGTCTCCACCTACTCTTCTCCAGCACCGGTCTCCATTTGAGTTCTCCAAGGCTCCATCCCGAGACTGGTGCTGCTTCTGATCTACGTCAACGACCTCCTAGACGTTCTTGCGAGTCCATGTCTTCTTTTTGCGGACGACTTGAAATCTTGGAGTTCCAATGCCAGTGCCCTCCAAATGGATGTAGACGCTGCCAAGCAGTGGTCGTTGGACTAGCACTTTCCTCTGAATGACTAAAAGTGCATCCATATGTCATTTAAAGGAGACTCAGCGAATGCCTTTGTCATGCACGGTGAGGACGGACCAGAAAACATCATGAGGATAAAAGCAAAAAGGGTTTGCGTATCTGAGTCTCCTCAAACTTGTCCTTCTCATTGCAGCGTGGGAAATCGACCCAAAAGACACTCGCAATTTTACGGATGATCCAAAGCACCGTCTCCAGTATCACCCGCATGGACTTCCAAATACTCTATGGAGCCTAAGTCAAACCGCTCCTGGGGTACGTCAACCAAGTTATCTACTAAGGACGAACGAAAGACGTCTCTCTCATTGAACATGTCAAGTGAGCCGCCACGAGAATGGTTGCCGGCCTCAGATCCGTGGACTACGAAACGCGTCTCACGATGCTTGATCTCTTTCGCCTGGAGTGCCGTCGCCTTCAAGGAGACCTGATTCTTACCGATGTCCTGTTTTGAGAGAGCTTGGAAAACAGGTTTTCCACCGTTGACCCAGCAAACACGCGGCGAGGACATAATAAGAAAATTTTCAAGCTCAGAGCGCACACATTCTTTAGACAAAATTTTCCCCGTTGCGGGCAGTAGGTGCGTGGGATGACCTTCCCCCGACGGTTGCCCACGGCCCTTCTATAACTCCGTTTGAAGCACAACTGGACATTTGTTTATGCGAATCCTCGCGTTGGTAAGCATACTGCTCCGCGCTGAACGACAAGAACAAAAGCGACCCGGGGAACTTGGGCAAAAGCCTCGATTCTGTGTATCAATCCGTAACTCCGTGAGTTAACTTGAGTTAGAATATACGGACAGGAAATCAGCAGCCGTAATAAGAGCGAAACTCGAGTCTAGTGTTTCCAATTGGTTTGGAATCACTAGAATAAATACGCAGGAATAGGATAACGACAGTGCAAACGAGAGCGTTGTGAATGTGCACAAATATGCCCGAATCTTCAGGCCTGTGCTGGAATCGACGCCATCCAATCACCCAACAACTACCAGTCAACCTTGCTTCAAGGTCAAGGACGCACGTTGAATGTGTAGCGCGGAGTTCGTTCCCGCACTCCCTTTAGGTCATTTGAACTAGCGATCACGCGACGTGCGGCGTCATCTCCATTCTGATTGGTTGATACCTTCCAAAGTGGCAACATGGCGGATTTGCGGTTTATGATTGACCCTCTCAAACAAAGCAGAGAATTATGATGCGGTTTATCTTTAAAAAATTTACATCATTAACAGATTGTCAAATGTAAAAACGCAGAGTTTGAGATTTCCGGTAGTCTTAGATAGCTTGGTTGTAAAGAGTGTTATCCTATATTTTGCTCCCAAAGTGAACTATATCTCCAAAGAAAGATGATATTTGAGGTTACTGGCGGTAACAAAAAGTAATTAGTCAGAACAGCCCAGATTTAGCAGCTGACGCTGGTGCATTGGCTGTTTGCAATCGGCATTTTTCACATATTATGAAACCGTTATTCGTTTGAATTAAAGGAATAGCCTATGTGTACTAGTATATGTTCATCTCAATAAATCCATTGAAGGCCATGTATCACTGGAATTCGGGAAATTCCGATATATCCATTGAATACCCTAGGTGCAAGACCGGTGTATCCATGGACAGCCCGATCTTGGGTTTATAATGAGAGAACTATCGGTGCGTCCTTCGGAGCCAGCGGATCAACGACAGTGTCTGTGGTTAGGCCAGAGCTGCAGCACTGGCGCCACCGGTGGCAACCGTAACATCCCACCTTTGGGCACCGATGCCCACCGGCGGGGTGTTTGCTGGATGGTCACCTATTTTCCATTTCCGTTCGTTCACCCTTTAACGTAAAGTATCGTTGTGGCATAAAGAAAGGTTTACCAATTATCTGAGTACACAGAATAATGTAAGCAGCTGTTGACGTATTTTGTGAACAGTGAACGTTAGGCTTGGAATACCACCATTGCCACAACCTCCAGATGCGATTGTTGACGGCACATATAAGCTTCACATAAAGCAACAGCAACTTATGTCACAACTGCAGGTTTTGAACCCTAAAACTCAGTTGTGGCTGGAACTCATTCGTTCCGATTTCGTTGGCGACTCTACATACAGTGTAACAACAGAATGTGCGCCGCTGTCATCATCATCATCATCATCATCAACGACAGCATGACATCAGTGTTCAACACCAATGCTTCACTGCCGTACAACCATGACTTATTTGAAAGCCTTATTGTAAAGAAAAGAATAAAGGTGGACGGGGGAGGCACTTAGTACTAGCTTAACACAATCATTCCGAGGTGCCTACACCTCCAGATATTCACTCAGGCAATCTAGATAGAAACTGACAACAGGAACGTCACTGACATCGGTTGGCAGCCATATCTTGTAGTGTCTTCAACCAGGCACAGTGAGGATCACGCGGTCCCCATCCTGGAAGGCGATTATCACCGACAGCACCCAAGCGTTTCGTGATCTCCTTCATACTCCTCTGCCAAGTCAAGGGTTGG
>NW_008751746.1:693559-693898 GCF_000715545.1 Opisthorchis viverrini
GCTGTAGATGAGTGCCGGCTGGTGGCCAAGACATTTGTTGTTCAAAGTATTCAGCCGGTCGGTCAAGGCGTTCCTCCTTATTAGAGATGGTCGTTCCACTCTGATGCTTGATGCTTTCATTCACAGGCAGTTTCCGAGGACCGGTCGCACGGATCAATTGAAATAATCTCCGGGCATTACCGGCTTTCTGGGCCTCTTCCATTTCTTTGACTATCTCTGTCCACCATACTTCACGGTGGGGCCGCAAACTCACTTTCATTTGGCGTCTGATGGTTCTTCGCACCGGGTTTTGTTCGGGATCGGCTGGGATATTTCTTCGAGATTTAAGTAGTGCCACAG
>NW_008751746.1:694995-737324 GCF_000715545.1 Opisthorchis viverrini
ATGCAGCAAGTAAGGCGACCCGGCTGATGGCACCACGCGAAGGCCGATGTGGCATGAGTTTAGTTGTGTATGTGCGATTCATGGTTGTACGTGGGCTGGGATACTGCCAGGGCGCCCACACCTAGACAGGACGATTAGGGTCCTCAACCAAAGCCTTTGGCTCAAAAGCCTAACCGCAAGGCAGCGGTGTTTGGCGGAAAATGCAAATGCATTACCATTTCTACGGAACAAGTCGCCACATGTTCCAACCCCCAATCTGGAGGGCCGGGAGACTGTGTTCGTCGGACCTCTAACCATTGACCAACCTGGTATGAGAGACTCTGAGTGTCGCGGGACACTCTCCAGTATAGCTCAATGGATCGCTGAGGTGCGCAAACCGTCACGCCACGGTAAGGTCCAGTCTCTTCTTAACAGGCGCCCCTGTCATAGAATCTTCGGACTGAGTATTTGTCGATTGCGTAACCAGTGACACCGTGACGTGAAACACCCGTGAAGCGCAATAAGTGTTTCAGGCACAGTTAGGCTGCCGGGCTACTGTGCATAATGTTAAAGTATGCTGTTAGAGGCGACCCTATGTTGTCCTAGAAGGTTTCAGGATTACTCTGAGGCTATAGACGAAACCGAAAAATACGCCCTCTTTCAGGCACAGTTAGGCTGCCGGGCTACTGTGCATAATGCTAAAGTATGCTGTTAGAGGCGACCCTATGTTGTCCTAGAAGGTTTCAGGATTACTCTGAGGCTATAGACGAAACCGAAAAATTACGCCCTCTTTTCCTACCTACGCAAGCTGGTCTTCAACTCAAGGCCTGGATGCCTTGGTTGCCGTGACGTTTGCGTTGTCGGGAAATATGAAACCAAGTTTAGAAAAACATAATTTTATTGTGATCGATTGCCGGCAGATAACAGAACCATTAAAAATGTATCCCAAAGTTGTGCCTGCAAAGTAAATGGGAAAAGAATTATTGAAAGGCAAAGGAACGGAACGGAAACGACCAGTGGAGGGGATGGTTTTTACGGCAGAAAACCCACCTATCACCCACACCTGCAGGTGGTTGCACTGGATGTGCTAGGTTGAATCTGCCTGAATTGCATCACCATACCTTACAAGCAAACCACGCAGACGGACGGAAGCAAGAGAGAGAACATTCAAACTCCCGTCATCACAAACAGACACAGCCATGGGTCCAAATGGGCGCACCGGATTTCGGAAACCCTGCCGATCGCACACAGGACAGTCCAAGAGGCGTAGTTTATCTCGCAGCACCCGCACACGATCACCGGTTAAGGCTATTCAATAGTTCATCCGGACATAGTCTCGGATTCCTATGGATGACTTAAAATATCGCAACAATCCAAACACAACAGGCTCCTGCTGAGCATTCACACGTCGGTTTGCAGCATACACATGGCAATCGGACGTACGCAGGTCATACGAGTGTTGCATACACAAAAAATAATTATTACAAGGCGACTGTCTCGGCGAACGACACTCAGCTTACCTAAATAAGTTATTTGCATGAAGGTGCACAAAAACATCAACTCACCGACTACCATTTTGGTTAGCATTCCAGTGAGAAAGCACTTCACCGACATTCTGTTCGTCCTACATGACATTCTACCACACTGAACCATCCTACTTGGCCGTACCGTCGTTGCAACCGTGGTGGGGGCGTCCTGCACGTCGTGGACACCCGGACCGCAAGCGGAGCAAGCGAGGAATGGTCATTAGTAGCTCGACACTAGTTTATATACCATCCTGCCATTGGCCTCCACACACCAGCCGTCCGGTCCAGACCGCAAGTCGCTGACTCTGTTTGAACTAGACTGTACTTGCTAACAAATGTCCGTCGCATGACCTAATATATATGTATATATTACAGGTACCTAAATGGGCCACCACGGGGCCCTGTGAGTAGGCGGTAGCCCGCTTGCACGTCTCTTCGATTGAACTTGAGCCATTGCTCGATTTACTTCTGTCGTTTCACTTCCAACGCACACTTCGTTGCCTCACCCCTATGTTCCAACCTGCTTCGTCCAACTTGTGCAGCTTTGCTATGTGAAACCTCCGGCTGGGAAAATATCAATTTTCATGTCTGCTCGTTTCAGCACCGGCGTGTGCCGTCACTGCATGCTTGTAACGTATAGTACCGATAACTTCCTGACATCCCGTGTTACAAATTCGCGTCGATCGGTTTCCCCTTTTAACACCTCTTGGTGTAATGCGGTATAACATCGTCTGTGATACCGAATAGTCGATTTACGAAGTCCTGTACGTCTGTCTATATTGTTGTTCCTCCGTATGCCTTACACAAGTTCTACAAATGCTGCGTTCCAATAAATGTACCTTTGGGTCCATCAGCACTTTCCGTTGCAGATTATCGACCCTGTATACTTCTTATTCCGCATATGATAACCTGTCAGAAAAAGCGTAAAATCCGGATGCTCCCCCAATTGTACCAAGTGAAGGAGCTCCTTCCGGAGCACCACCTCAAGCAGCCCCAATTAATGTATGAAGGAACTGAAAACGCGATGAAAAATCGTGCTATCCAACTTTCGGCTTTGACAAGAATTCGCACTGATCAACACACTGGGTGCTGTTTATTTAGCTTTCCTGTTTATGCTCTAGCGAACTGATTCGAGCACCAATCACTTTACTGCCCACCCCGAGTAGCTAGGATTTGTTCATGATAGCAAGAAATCTCAGCGTACAAGCCTGACGTCTCAGTTCTTTGAAATCTTTCGTCTGTAGTATCCTTTCGGTGCTTAGCTGCCATTCCATCCAACGGAAGCACGTGGGCTGCGAGACTGCCAGGATGTTCAAGCGTAAATGGGAGCAGTCGAGGTGCTGAGGTTGGGTTCGGATCACAACCATTACCGTCCCTAAGCTGGCGCCTTAAACAGAGCCAGCTCGTGTCCGAGTTTAGACTCAGTGGACGCCGTTGTCCCGTTCATCTACACTTGAGTACCATGAGCGTCAAGTTGACCAGATTACCACGAGTTACCGATGGCGCACTTCGGTTTATGGCTATCGATCATTTTGAAATGCACATATGGATTCAGATCATGCCCTTGGGCGGTGCGGATTTCCTGAAAAACCACATAAGCGAGCTCAGTAGGGAGTAGCAATACTCTGTGAGCCACATGTTCGGGGAACATACAGAACCATACAGGTGGCTCAAACATGGCTCAGCAGCTCGGGTGTAGTCTATATGGAGTTATGCAACTGGCAATGCCATAAACCACAGATGGAAAAAACCGGCCTCTCATCTGTAACAAAAGATAGCCCGAAGATACTCTGCAATACCCATGGCCTACATCGGTGAGCATAGTTGTGTCTGCTTTCGTCAGAACATAGGCTACACCGCACCAAAGCCCATTCCGTCATCCAAACAGAGAATACATCTACTCACCACTCCCAGTGGTAAACACGAAAGTCTTCATCGCTATGCATTACCTACAGATTAGGGCTGAGAGCAGTGCTTCGGGGACTGGTGATTATTTCTCAAGCACACACTTTCTCTCCTGGTATTATCCAACTCACGTAATAAACACCTGATTAACCAGTTAGCCCAGAAGTCCATTCCCGCCAGCCCTTACACATCTGATTTCCATACCACGCTTCCGCGCGCTTATATCGGCTTTTACTAGATCCCTTGTAATATAATATCGCATGTTAGCAAACTCAGCCCCTGGTCGCTAGCCTACCAAGCACAAATCTATCCACTTCCTACTCCATGTAATCACTTGTCATCACTCTAGTTGCATCAGACGCCAAGATTTTCTTTCTGTGTATATTAATGCATATTATCCCATTTTATATCCCCTCAAACCCACTATGTTTCGCGAATCTCCTCCCATCCCCTCACCTTCCCAAGATTTGAACTTCGGATGTGCCCGCTTTGGATGACCTGGTTAGCTGATTTCCACTCCACCTAGCCTATGATCTACAATTCCGGGGTCACCAAGCGGACCAAGAAAACCTACAATCTCATATCGGTTTCGTTCCGGCTTGTTTCCTCGACCAGGCTGAAATGAATACCGCTGCTCAACGAACTGCACACCCCAGCTGAATCATCTCAAATGTGACGTCCTCCGCGGGGCTGTCCAGAAACTGAAGCATGTCAGGCCAATAATGGCAAGGCACCGCCATACTCAGTTTGATAGCACACCCGCAGCTGTTTCATTCCTCCTCCCAAACATGCCCTCTTGCCTACTCGTTTCATTGACGCCAACGGCCGCCATGACATTTATTCCAACCTATTGGACTACTCGTTCGAATTCAACCACCTCTGTGTTCCCATCCAACCTCACCCCTTCATCTTCCCAACAAAAGTGCAACCAGTGAGTCTGCTTGCTCTCAGATTGCACCATATTGTTGATTCTAAACTGGCCGTGTTCTCTCAATTTAAATTATCCCATCTCCAAATCCGCGTTTGCTCGCTATGACCCCGGCCATTTACACAACCACCCAAGGTCACTCATGGACAGCAATGGTTTTCCAGTTATAGTTCATCTCAGCCGACTGAGTCTTTGAATTAGTCGAACCTCATGCTTATTGTCCCCTACAAGTTGCAAAAGAAATATATTATTGTTGTAAGATCCGGACGGTTAAGGATCTCACAGGACGATTGCGACTATTAGATTATACGCAGTTCGTAGCCAGTAGTCAATAGAAGCAGACAGACGTGGGGCAGCAGATGATATATTGAAGACTGACAGGAACTGATTCTACAGAAAAACGGATTAGTAAGCATCATGAATTAAGAAAACGTACAATCAACAATGACGCAGTCTACAGGAGCGGGAAGTAGTCACTGCCACAGCACGGATTTCCATAGGGGCAACAAGAAGTAAGTACCAAACGATGTACAAACATACATATCGGGGCAGTCTAAGAGTGTGAATTGGCCGTAACGGCGCAGGAGTCAGTACGTTCGGGATGTGAGGGACTGTCTTTCAGTCGGAGTCGACGCCGCTCGTGTCGCGCGACAGGTCAGATTACGCGGTTTCGTCCGCTTAAAACAAAGCTCAGCAAAGGCCATCTGGCAGGCGTGATACATGTGTAATACAAAATAACCAGCCGTCCTGTACGTCAGGTCGGTGAAGTTGGTAGCGCGTTTGCTTGCCGTCCGGAGGGTCCGGGTTCGATACCCGGTCAGCTCGATTTTCCGTCGGAGTGGGCGCTCAAAAATAGGTGCAATCGAGGCGAACTTGCAGGCAATGACAGACGGGCAACAAACATTGACATCACTTACTGAGGGATAAGCAGACCCTAAGTAAGAACAAAGTGGGAGAAAACGAGCAGCAAGAAAACGAAACGGTGTCATAACAAACAGGTGTAAGTCATGTCACTCGTGAGTGGTCGGAAAACAAGGAAAGTTACCCTTGTTCACCGTTGATTCACAAGGGGAATCAACAGTTATTATTTAATCGAGTACCTCTCAGTGTTTATGACATTGTCCCCTTTTCGCACAATCCCCACTACCCGGAAATTCCACTATCATACCCCAGCCTGACTGGACACGCTTCGCGTATCCAACCACCATCTACCCCAGAAAGTGTTGTCCTCCGTCCTAAACCATTGATGACGAAAGGTTCCGCGGAGGACGAGCCGTGACATAGCCACGTGAAGCAATATCGGTATGGTTTGAAGCTCGCTTGTTGCTTTTCTCTGCGATGAGCATGTAAAGGAATTAAGGCGTCTTCCTCAGAGAAGGACGGGTTAGTAAAGATGGACTAAAAGTGCACACTCCGATAGCTGAACGGTCAGCCGTGACCGGGGAGTCTGCTACTCTTCAGATGGTACCTGCTTTGCGCGGCCGTTTTAGTAGTCAGACGGGTCATAAAAGCCTCCTTTAGCCAAGCGGATCGCACTGTTGAGTCATTGTCTCTGAGAAGGGACCCTGACAACCGCTGTCTCACTTCTCAAGCTCTTGAGTCAGAGGCTACCGGGTCTTTGAACAGAACCTTACATCCTTCCACCACTTTGTGGTTAGACTTTTGAGTCCGTCTCATTGTGGGTAGTGGTTCTTCAACCAAACTCAAGTTGATCCTAGGGGGTTATTTTCGCAAGAATCAAGCTGCGTTCCCCCCGGACCGAGGTAGCATCGGTACTCACCTTGCAACAGGTGTTGGAACTGTTTTACCCCTTCCATTGACTAACACTATCCGTATTCCTCGATTTAACATCTGCCCCTTCAGACACTGTAGCAATGCCTGGTGATAAAGAATTTTTTCGTAATTGTTGTCTCTTACATAGGCTTTATATGCTTCCTCCCGTGGGCCTGTACGAGTCTACGGCAAATTCTCTCCTGATTTCAATACGTCCACTAGTGCCAGGCATAGATGTCTTTAGTTCTTTCACTTTCACTTCGTAATTGATGTAACGTTCGAATCATCCACATCTGCCGTTGACACCTCGGAGTCAAAATATTCCTGGAGAGTGCTCACGGACATTGATTGAGCAGGTGATATTGCTAAGGTTGGATCAGAGCCTTAAAGATTGCTAACCATTGTGAGTAATCTAAATAATTATGTTACACATTTCGCTATGCGCTTCGGACTTGTAAAGTGGATGTGTGAGACCAAACTCGAATCTGGTAATTTCAGATGAACCGAACGATCTCGTATTTAAATTCGTTTAGGTGGACAGCTGCATTAGCCCAAGTAGTCTAGCGAAAGATGAAATGTCTTCCTGAATCGGGAAGATCGTGTCAGCTTTTGCTAACACCAGACTCTGTTGCGCACGTGAGACATCAGCTTGATCGTTAAAGGTAGAATATACAATACCACAGTCCGATGTTGTTATGTGCTACCAGTCAGACCGAAACGGAGAAGACAAACAACTTCGAGGAAGTTATACTGCAAACAAATGGATCGTTCCGTGGCATGAATTCAACTGAACCAAAATATAGAAAGAGCTAACAGTCCATAGGATGTCAGTCAGAGGCTGAAATGTAGAAAGAAGGTTTTAGTGTACAAGCCAAATCGTTCGTTAAATGGATTTGTTCGTTCGGAGGTACTCCTCCTAACACCTCCCCTTTGAAGTGTTCGATCGTAGGACTGCTGCCGAGGGTTGAGTTGCATTGGTATGACGGGCCTTCGTATTCGATCGGTCCATCTTCTAGGTGCGCAACTTTTGGAAATTGCTGGTTCATTCACCGGCTCTGGAGATTTTGGCTTTTGAGCTAACTCAAATTAGTCGAGAAGAATCCTCAGTGGAAGGAAAGGGTCGATTGTAGCTGTTGCTGGGAGATAGGAAGTGCGTAGTTGATTGGCATGACGGAACCAGATAGAGGAGCCTACATTTACCTCATAAACAACTCTTCCGGCACGGCGCCTTGTGTCCAATTTTTCGTGCCACCACGATAGTCTTTCGCTAGCACAGATTGGCCGAGCATAAATATGTTGCTTACAACACTGTGATGTCAGTTGAACTGAATCTGCATATTTATGCTTCTACCGGTTGGCGAATGTGGTGTTGGACGGATGGCGTCAACGGGTAAGCGGATCCTCCGGTTCATAAGTACCTCTGCCGGGGACTCACCATGTGGAGCGTTAACACTTGGTGTCACCCTGTGACTCAGCAGAAATGCCTCGATGATTTCCGGTGTGGTCCCCTCCCATTTGAGTTTTTGGAGTGCGCGTTTGAAAGTAGCCACAAATCTTTCCACTTGGCCATTGGATTGTGGATGAAACGGTGGTGATCGCACATGTTGTGTGCCATTTTCTTAAAAGAAATCGGAAACTTTAGCGGAAGCGAATGCACTGCCGTTGTCAGAAGCAATGATGTTTGGAACTCTAAAGTGGCTTAACGCATGTAGTTTTGAAATGGTAGCCTCAGCAGTAATATGGTTCATGCTAAACACTTCTGGCTATTTGCTATAAGCATCTATTAGGATGAGGTATTGTTGGCCGTTGATTGGTCCCGCAAAATCAACATGAATTCGTGATCATGGAGTTTATGGGACAGGTCATGAACATAATCCTGTTTTGCGAGGAGCTTTTGCGGAGAGTTGGCATTTTGGGCACTTTCGAACAAGTTATTTCAACTGTTTATCCATGCCTGGCCAGTGAACATAATTCCGGGTCAATGCTTTCATACGGTTGGTACCGGGATGCCCAAAATGAAATTGTTTGAGAACACTATTCTGAAGTTCTGAAGGCACAACTACGCGTTCTGAAACCAGCAAACAACCATCGACCTCGGACAGCAAAGATCGGGGTTGGTAGAATGGTTAAATATCCTTATTTGGGCATACTAGGAGCCAGTGTGTGCGGTGAAATAGTGTTACGTTTTCAGTAATGGATCACGAAAAGTGGCGTCGCGAACCATAGCAGAAGTGACTGGTAAAGCGCGGATTGCTGTGATAAGCACAGTATTTACTTCCGGTTCCGCTATTATTGATGCGATAACCGCATCCTCAAGTTGTGGACTCTGAGAATCCATTAGCCTTGATAATGCGTCAGCCTGGCCCATCGCATCAGTTGATTGGTATTTGAAGGAGAAATCCTAGCCCAAAAGCATTGTTGCCCAGCGTTGCAAGCGATTTGCTGTGTACACAGGGATAACTTTCTTTGATCCGAAAATACCGAGAAGTGGTTTTTAATCTGTGATGAGCGTGAAATGACGACCATATAGCATTTTATGGAACATCTTGATAGCGAAAATTATAGCTAAGGCTTCTTTTTCAATTTGTCCATACTTGCGTTCGGTAACTGTCAGGGATCTGGCTGCATGGCCTATTGCTTTTTCACTTCCATCAGGGAACACGTGAGAGATAACTGCTCAAATACCATAATTGGATGCATCTGAAACCACAGTACTGTCCAGAGCTGGGTTGTAATGTGTGAGAAGCAGGTTAGAGCTAAGTTGTGACTTCACGTTATCAAATGCAGACTGTCAATCTGGTGACCAGTCCATGGAACATCTTTTTGAAGAAGGCGATTTATTGGGTGGCGGACGCAATGCATGTCTGGTAGAAAAGTGCACTAATGGCTGACCGAGCCAATGACCGAACGTAGAGTTGTTAGATCCGTCGGTGCTGGCATTTGAAGTATGGCAGAAGTGTTTTCTGGGTCCGGACGACCACCATTTTCGTCAAAGATTAATCCCAGGTATTTAATGGAGGTGAGGCAAAATTCACACTTTTCAGCACGCAGACGAAAATCATATTGTTGAATTTACTCCAGCACACCGTGTAATCGATGTAGTAGTTCGTCTTGATTGGAACCAGCAAAGATGATATCATATAAGTATGCAGCAACTCCGAGAGAATCGTTGAGCAAGGTATCCATTATTTGCTGTAGTATAGCTGGTGCAGGTTTTAAGCCTAAAGGTAAGCGATTGAACTGAAATAACCCACGATGCGTATTAATGGTAACGAGTTCTTTGGAGTGTTCATCAGCTTCGATTGGGAGGTAAGCATCAGCAAGATCAAGTTTTGCAAAGCATCTACCACAATTGAGCTTGGTGAACAAATCTTCTGGAAGAGGCAGTGGATATTGGTGAGAGTCTAAGACGGCGTTTCATCCTGCGGAATAATCAGCACATATGTGCACCTTGCCATTTGCTTTTTTGGTGAAAACAGTAGGAGCTGCCGATGATGAGTGGTTTACTGGCTGGATAACTCCGGATTGCTGGAGACGAAATTTTCATTCTTCACATTTGCGAGAGCTGCAAACGGTACAGGATGCTCCGGTCTGAAAATTGGTGTGGAATCAGGTTGGAGTTCTAGGCTTGCCTTGATTTTGGTGCAGCATCCAAAGGCCACTTTGGAAGACATCGTTGAATTTTGTTTTCAGTGTGTTGGTAAAGTGTTCTGCAATGCCTGAGGGGGACGAAATTTCAGAGCACTGCACGAAGATGATAGAGGTACACTAAAAGGGTCAAGTTTCTCAATCCAGTCAAGTCCAAGAATATTCAAATTGGGATAATCAGTGAGATAACAAGTTCCTGAGAACTGTAGTTTGTTGAATGAAACACTACAGGCTAACTTGCCAATCAGAAGTAGGGTACTGCCAGATGCACTTTGAGCCCGATGGACCGAACGTAGAGTTGTTAGATCCGTCGGTGCTGGCATTTGAAGTATGGCAGAAGTGTTTTCTGGGTCCGGACGACCACCATTTTCGTCAAAGATTAATCCCAGGTATTTAATGGAGGTGAGGCAAAATTCACACTTTTCAGCACGCAGACGAAAATCATATTGTTGAATTTACTCCAGCACACCGTGTAATCGATGTAGTAGTTCGTCTTGATTGGAACCAGCAAAGATGATATCATATAAGTATGCAGCAACTCCGAGAGAATCGTTGAGCAAGGTATCCATTATTTGCTGTAGTATAGCTGGTGCAGGTTTTAAGCCTAAAGGTAAGCGATTGAACTGAAATAACCCACGATGCGTATTAATGGTAACGAGTTCTTTGGAGTGTTCATCAGCTTCGATTGGGAGGTAAGCATCAGCAAGATCAAGTTTTGCAAAGCATCTACCACAATTGAGCTTGGTGAACAAATCTTCTGGAAGAGGCAGTGGATATTGGTGAGAGTCTAAGACGGCGTTTCATCCTGCGGAATAATCAGCACATATGTGCACCTTGCCATTTGCTTTTTTGGTGAAAACAGTAGGAGCTGCCGATGATGAGTGGTTTACTGGCTGGATAACTCCGGATTGCTGGAGACGAAATTTTCATTCTTCACATTTGCGAGAGCTGCAAACGGTACAGGATGCTCCGGTCTGAAAATTGGTGTGGAATCAGGTTGGAGTTCTAGGCTTGCCTTGATTTTGGTGCAGCATCCAAAGGCCACTTTGGAAGACATCGTTGAATTTTGTTTTCAGTGTGTTGGTAAAGTGTTCTGCAATGCCTGAGGGGGACGAAATTTCAGAGCACTGCACGAAGATGATAGAGGTACACTAAAAGGGTCAAGTTTCTCAATCCAGTCAAGTCCAAGAATATTCAAATTGGGATAATCAGTGAGATAACAAGTTCCTGAGAACTGTAGTTTGTTGAATGAAACACTACAGGCTAACTTGCCAATCAGAAGTAGGGTACTGCCAGATGCACTTTGAGCCCGATGATTCGTGAATGACGCAACAGGTTTTCTTATCAAATCCCAGATGGAACGTGAGATCTACGTAATATCTGGAGCTGAGTCGAGCTGCAGACGGATCGGAACTTTGTTGATGGAAACTGTAAGGCACTTTCTACGAAACTCAAATTCAACTTGGGATATTGCAAACACAAATATGGACTGCTTTTTCACTGTGTTGCTGATCGGACTATCGAAGCTCTTTTGGTTTTTGGGTGGGGTGGGTTTTTGGGTACGGCAGAAACCTTCTTTGTGGCCCCACCGATGACATGTCTGGCACTGGTGCTTCTCGGATGGACAGGAACGTGCATAATGCCGCTCGCCACAAGACCAACATGATGTTGGAGGTTTTTCTTGTGTGTAACAGTGGTTCGTTTCAATGCCATGACACCACTGGGATTAGTAGGTCGGGCATTCTTGAAGCCTTTGCAATCTCATTGCGCCATAAGGCCTGGGACGAGTTCTTTCTCTCTAGTGACACGCAAAGCGTGGCTAACATCTTTTACGGCAACTTACTGTCGTCATTATACCTAGATTCTCCCACACGAGCTTTCCATGCTTCTGGTTGTCATCCAGCCACACGACTACCGGCTACACGCCATAAACTCAGGAAGTATCGTAGGCTATTCCTTGAATCCCATGATCTCTCCCTCATTGTAATCAACAAACTTATGACTGATATTACCGCGGCCAAGCTCGCCCTTGAGAAGCGTGAGGACTCGGTCGCCGTAGCCCATTTCCTACAGCCTAAGATGCTGGGGCGCCTCTTTCGCCGGCTTTGCTTCTCAAATTCATCTGCAGTTTCAAATATTGTGGCTGCTGACGGGTAACCTCTCTCAGACCCTGCTGACATTGTTGAATCCCTAAACTCCTACTTCGCTAGCTGCTATGTTCCCCCCATCGACTCTATCCAGATATTGCTCCCCACCTGGCTATGAAGTGGCCACATATGCCAACGAGACGAGCTCCAATCTCTGCACGCTCTCTGTCACTTTGTTTGGTGTAACTTCGTCTCTCGCCCGTCTTAGAGACTCCAATTTCCCAGGCATTGACGGCATCCCTTCGCTTATCTTAAATGCTGGTGGCCCGGGCGTCCCCAACCTTATCCTTAATCTCTTCAATAACTCCCTTATCACTGGCACAGTACCTAGTCAGTGGAAGCACTCTACGATTGTCCCACACTATAAGTCAGGTCCACGAACTGCCCTAGCCAGCTATCGTGGCATCCACCATACCTGCTTACTACTTCGTACCCTAGAGCGCCTTATCAAAGTTCGTGTCATGAAATACCTGCTCGCCACCAAAACCCTTAGCAATCGGCAGTATGAGTTTATAGCACGGCGGTCGGCTAACACATGCCAGGTTGAATTCTTCAATCATATTTCGTCCACCTACGATACCGGAATGTGTATTATCCTTATCTACCTTGATATTCGCAAGGCCTTCAACCAAGTTCCCCACGGTGCGCTCCTCAACAAACTACAAACTACGAGATTGGTGGCCCACTACTGCGATGGTTTGCTT
Source organism: Opisthorchis viverrini (assembly GCF_000715545.1). NCBI lineage: Eukaryota > Metazoa > Platyhelminthes > Trematoda > Opisthorchiida > Opisthorchiidae > Opisthorchis > Opisthorchis viverrini. The sequence continues at coordinate 707,606 of NW_008751746.1, forward strand.
CTTACCTCACCGGTAGAACCCAGGCCACCAAAATCGGGGATCTCTGCTCCTCAGCCCTCCCCATTACCAGTGGAGCTATTCAGGGTCGTGTGCTTGGCCCTCTACTGTTCTTACTGTACGGTAATAACGTCACCGACTCGATCACCCATGGATCCCCTTTTCTGTTTGCTGATGACATTAAGATAGCCTACACGTTTAAGGCCAGTGATTCTGCTTCTGCCCTTCCTAACATTCAGTCTGACTTAAACTCTTTATCACTCTGGTCTTCCAACTCCTGTCTTTCTTTTCCTGTTCCAAAATGCCAAGCCCTGTCATATCGATTCCAAATTCCTCCTTGGACGCTTACCCTTAACGGTCTCTCCATTCCTACTCTTCCTGAAATGAGAGATCTAGGCCTTAGGTATTCCTGTACATTTAGCCTCAACCAACATGTAAGGTACAGAGTGGCTAAAGCTCGCAAGCTCTGTGCTTACATTCGCCGATCCCTGCATAATAAATCCTGTTTGATTGCCATTTTTAAACAATTTGTAAGACCAATTCTTGAATCCAGCCCTGCCTTCGCCTCACAGTATTAAGAAACATGCCGGACTGCTCTGGAGGATGTGCAGCGCTCGTTTACTGTCCGTCTTCGCTGCTTATCACTTGGGCTGGACCCATTATGGCTAAGGCGCAGCAGGTTGAATCTAGGCCTCTTGCATCGCTTAATATACCGGCGGGCTCGCATAGCTGACTGCGGCCCTGAATTTTCTCCCCGTACTCCCTATAATGTCGGTAACTCAGGATGTTTACTCTCACTGTCGACATGTCGAACTGTCTTTAGACAAAACTTTTTCCTTTGCCTTTATTATAAACTATGGAACAGGCTCCCCTCCCATATCAGTACTATCTCATCTCACGTTGGCTTTCGAAAGGCCATGGATTCTTGCCTTTCTATCGAGGGAGTTGAGCGCTTTTTCGCGCCTCAGCTTACACTAGACACTTTTTTGAAATAGGCCCTAAGCCTTTCTAATCAGCGCACTCACCCTGACTGTCCTGTTATTAGGTCCTAGAACTTACACTTACCAGCCCGAAACCCTTAGCATTAGTCCGCAATTGCGACAACCACCCCCCCAAGTGTTCTTGTCTATAGCCCGCCACTTTATCTCTCTCATGCCTGTCTCCACTGACCTGGTTGCATATCCCCCCTCTGACCTTCAGCTTTTGTACCCAGCCCAACTATTCCTAGTTCTTCAAGCCTGGTCCCATCCCTGAGTAACTCTGTCAGCTCTATTTAATGTCTGGTGCTTTGATTTGGCTGGATTTAAATAACCTCAGCCAAACTAAAGCCTCAGTTCCACACTGTTCCGAACCATTCTGCATCCCCTGAATACGTGCGCCGTACACATATCAAAGGGTGGGTCTGAAGATGCGCTATGACTGAAATACTTATTTGGCCCCACAGCCCAATCATTCACACATACACATAGCACCGGTGCACCTCTACTTGACGAAGTGGTTCACACCAATGCTTCGTGTTCGTTTAGCCCTAGTACACAGACTCTGAAAATCTCCATTCTACTCCCATTGCCCAAGAGGTAGCTAATGATTCATTTGCTCCCGCGACTTGCCTCTTCCAGTGACTGTTTGCTGTTCGCTTGTTCGAAATGACTGAGCTGTTTTACTGGCCTGACTTTCCCCCGACCGGATAAAATATCTGGTAGCTGGAGTTATTTACGAATGCACAAGCCGCACTTATGACTGCTTGGATGGTTTTCCACCTTGCAGATCTGGCAGCATGCACGAGGGATGAAAACCTCGTGTGGTGGACGGGTACGCCCTGCAGGGAGGGTCGCCCTGCTACGTTGCACCATGGTGCGTTCGTATACTCGCCACCCCTCCAGTAGCACGGGTGTATCGCCCATCGCCGGTGGTTCTGAGTCTGGCCTTTAATTCAGGAAAACAAAAAAAAAGAGCAACGTTGCTGTTTGTCTGTAGCTGGATTGGCCTTGTTCCGGTTGTCACTTGTCCCACAACACCAAGAAATACAAGCGGACGACAGCTGTCCTCCCGTTTGTTTTAAAAAAAAAAGAATATATAAAAAAAAACATTCATGCATGGGGTGGCCTGAGAGTGCCTGTGAGGCTTACGGCTAACGTCAACGTGCAAGGTGTTGCCACTCTCGTCTTAGTGGGGTCACACCAACCCTAGCCCACTTCATCACTCAAACATAGCACACATGTTCTTCCCTCTTGTCATCTAGAGCTATCATATGCGCAAAGTGCTAATAACTTATGATTTCTTGATTACAAGCAGTCACAGCTAGCACTTAATGGCTTTTTTGCCATGCACCATTCGTTTTCTGGAGATGACAGCATTGACTCGGTGACTGATGATCCTTAATCTTACTTTCCTGTTAGATTGATTTAGTAGACCTCAGTTAAGCTACGATTCTTACCACTTATCTCGGAAACTGTTGCCCGTCCGCTTTTCACTTGTCCACTGTCACTGCTGACAGTCATTCTGTTTCTTTCTCTTCGCCCCTCTTCCCAAGCTTCAGTCCTCGACCGCAGTTGCCCAAACGCCTCTCAGAACTGTTATTCATTCAAACTGGCTGGTGCTCGGTCTACACTCACACGGTCCTCTAACAAAAGGAAAATTTTCCGTGAGCCTACATCTGTATGACTCCCTGTGTCAATCTCCGTCTCACCACGGAACTCCCTTCTCCGACCCTTGACGACCGTTACGGGGTTGTCCATAAACCGAAGCATGTCAGTGCGATGATGGCATGGCGCTGTCTTACCCAGTGAGATGGCACTCCCGCAACTATTCTCTCCAGAATCTCGACCGCAACCCCCCGCCCGCTCATGCCTGTAGCCACAACTTCGAGCAGTTCCCATCCGGCCACGTCTCTGGGATGAGCTCCTCCGTACCCAACAAATTTAGCTCAGATTTGGCTACCCTGGCTTTCCTGCTGCAATTTCGAGTTGCCTGTTGCATAAGTTCAAATCCGTGTACGGAGTTCAGGTGGCCCTGTGTATTAGCAACTTGTCCCAATCCAACCTATTCCCCTGCACCCGACATCCCTACAACAGTGCGACCAGTGAGTCCGCTTGCTTTCAGATTAAACCACATTTTTGAGACAACACTTGTCGTGGCCTCTCAATTTGAATTATCCCACCTCCATCTCCACTTTTGCTCGTTGTGACTCCGGCCAATTACCTAATCACCCAAGGTCGTCATGGCCAGCTTTCAGATTAAACCACATTTTTGAGACAACACTTGTCGTGTGCTCTCAATTTGAATTATCCCACCTCCATCTCCACTTTTGCTCGTTGTGACTCCGGCCAATTACCTAATCACCCAAGGTCGCTCATGGCCAGCAATGGTTTTCAGTTTTGGTTCATGCCACCTGACTGTCTTTTATCTAGTCGAACCTCATGCCCGTTTTTCCCAAAAAGTTGGGAAATAACCTATTATTGCTATATCATCGGGTGTTCCCCACTGTTTGTGACATTGTCCTCTTTTTGTGCAATCCGCAACCCCACAAATCCCTCAGTCATGCCTCATACTGACTGTCAAACTATGATCATACCAGACTGTATGCCACCCACAAGTTGGGAATAGACATTATTATTATTATTACTATTACATCTGCTGTACCAGTGCGGTATCGTGTTTAAGATTGCACAAACGCTGGCATTCGGTAGTGAGTACATTCACGGTAATATCCTTTTCGTTCTCAAGTCTTGTAGAGCATTCGAGTGCAAACATCTGATTCCAACGGAGACTGAAGACCAGCAGCGAAAATTAAACTCTTGAACTGATCCCCTTTAAGTGACTGCAATTCAAAATTTTCACACTTACGGTTGACGACACCAGCAAAAGTGACGTAATCGTCGGCATCGCGCCTGGCCAATTTGAGATAATTGTATCGGACGTTTAAAAGTGAATGTTGCTCACCAGACATTCCACGAAGTTGTTCCACTGTTTGTGCAAAGTTTAGATCCTTTGGATGTTTGGGAAGAATGAAGTTCGTGAACTGACCGTGCTCGAGGTTTCCAAGTTTCCGGGCCAAGAGACGTGGTTTCCAAGCATCATTTTTGTCGGTAAACTCATTCTGAAAAGTATCTCCCCAGCGACTGTACCATAAATCGAATGTAGGGCTAGATGCTGGTTCGTAGAAGAATTCGGTAAGTTGCTGCGATAGCATCGGCAGAGGATAATGAACTACCAATCTGAGATGGAACCGATGTCTGAAGACTGATGGCTTGAGTAAGAGTTTGAATAAGTCGCGATTGCGATTGTTCGAACTGCGCTTGTTGCTGCTGGAGGATTACTTTCAAATCCTCAGCTGAAATCGACATGTTTTTGCGTTGGGTTCCCGTCATCAATGTTATGTCCTTTTGATGTCCTATCAGTCAGACATGTTAGATCGCTGTTAGGCAAGAATCCACACGGATCCCGCTATACCGCACGTCTTTAGGCGCTGCCACGGCCGGTAAGCCTGGCCCGCACGAGGTTGGCCCAGAATTTGGGACGCTTGCCGGTCTGGCATCAAGACGATATCTGATTGGTCAACAATCTGGACCCAACCGACTTGGTCTTCACGGTGGAGGACATTCGTCAACTCTTGCACAAGATCAACCCATTCTGCGCGTTGGGGCCCGACGAGGTCCATCCAAGGATCCTGACGGAAACGTCCTCCACACTGGCAAATCATTCACACCCGGGGTTTCGTCAGTCGCTTGACGAAGGCCGCCTTCCCCCTGCTTGGAAGGAAGCGATTGTCACGCCAATATACAAAACTGGTGACCGACTATCGCCTGGCAGCTATAGGCCTATAAGCCTCACTAGCGTGCCGTGCAAGGTGATGGAACGCATTCTGAAGCGAGCCATCCTAGATCACCTTACTTCCAGCAATCTGATATCTCCAGCTCAACACGGATTTCTCCCAAACCGTTCTTGCGTGACAAACATGCTCGTGTTTATGGACAGCTTAACCCAAGCCAAGGACGAAGGACTCATATCGGATGCCATATTTTTCGACTTCTCAAAAGCATTTGATAGGGTCCCACACGTCCCGCTGCTCCACAAACTCGAGTCTTACGGGATTCAAGGGAAAATCCTTCGCTGGATCAAGGCGTTCCTATCAGACAGGTCATTCCGAGTGAGAATAGGCTCAACCTATTCCTCTCCAGCGCCGGTCTCCATTGGAGTTCCTCAAGGCTCCGTCTTGGGACCACTCCTGTTTCTGATCTACGTCAACGACCTCCCAGACGTTCTTGCGAGTCCATGTTTACTTTTTGCGGACGACTTGAAATCCTGGAGTTCCAATGCCAGCGCCCTCCAAATGGATGTAGACGCTGCCAAGCAGTGGTCGTTGGACTGGCACCTTCCTCTGAATGATGAAAAGTGCGTCCATGTGTCGTTTGGAGGGGATTCAGCGAATGCCTTTGTTATGCATGGTGAAAAGGGACCAGAAAACATCATGAGGATAGATGCCAAAAAAGATTTAGGCATCTGGGTCTCCTCAAACTTGTCCTTCGCACTACACCATGAGAAATCGGCCCAAAAGGCATTCGCCGTTTTACGGATGATCCGACGTACCTTCTCCCGTATTACTCGCATGGACTTCCAAATACTCTATGGGGCCTACGTCAGACCGCTCCTGGAGTACGCCAACCAAGTTGTCTACTCAGGACGTACGAAAGACGTTACCCTCATTGAGCGTGTCCAGCGGGCCGCCACGAGAATGGTTGCCGGCCTCAAATCCGTGGACTACGAAACGCGTCTCGCGATGCTTGATCTCTTTCCCCTGGAGTACCGTCGCCTCCGAGGGGACCTAATTCTTACTTACGCCCTGTTTGAACAAAGCTTGGCAAACAGGTTTTTTACCGTTGACCCAGCAAACACCCGGCGGGGACATAGTAAGAAAATCTTCAAGCTCAGGGCACACACATTCATTAGACAAAACTTTTTTTCATTTCGGGTAGTAGCTGCGTGGAATGACCTTCCTCCGACGGTTGTACACGCTCCTTCTCGAACCCAATTTAAAGCACTATTAGACATTTATTTATGCGAATCCTCGCGCTGGCGAGCATACTGCCCCGCGCTGAGAACATAAAGAGCAGTGCTACACCCTTTTTTCACTTGTGCCTTTCAGGTGAACGACAGCCACTGACCGACAAGAACAAAACCGGCCCGGGAGACTTGGGCAAAAGCCTCGATCCTGTGTATCAATCCGTGAATCCGTGAATATCACGAAATTGATCAGGTGGCTGTTGATCTGTTCGCCGAAATTTTTGGGTTGCCACCTTTGGCCGCTTTTAGCCACCGGTGGTGCCATCGGTGGCAAGCGTAACATACCACCCCTATTTGCCCCCTCTTTCCACCGGTGGTGCCGTGGTGACGTGTTTACTGTGAAGAAGGTTTTAGTATACAAGACGAATCGTTAGTTAAATGGATTTGTTTGTTTGGAGGTAGTCCTCCTAACAGGTGTGTTATACTTTATGTTCATGGACCAGAGACATGGCCACTGCGTGTGGGATGACCTTGGAGGCTATCTGTGTTTGACCATCGGTGCTTCCGGAGCATTGCACGAGTCTGGTAGGAGCACCATATCAGTGGTGTTTAAGTACGCCGAATGGTTGTGCATTCCCCATCGATAAGTCGGCTGGTCACACTCCACAGGTTACGCCGGTTAGGCCATGAGCTTCGTATGTCAGCGGACCGTTGACCTCAGAGCCCTCTTTGTCAAGCCTTGTGTCGGATGGGTACGATCCAGAGGCGGTCAGTCCATTACCTGGAACCGCAGCATGAAAGCTCTCAACAGTCAACCGAGTTGCATTGGTAACTGCCGTCTTCCTGGATGTGGACCGCGTGGCAAGACAAACCAATGTTCAGTGACCCTGACGGATATGGATGTGTCACGCAGCCAATGGCGGTGTTGCATCAAAGCTATGCCCTTCACTGTGTAGCTCTCATTCCTTGGCATACCGGACAGGCAGAACCACTCGACGTCAATGAAATTATTAGGGCGTCTCCGATGCATGTCTCTTATTCTGTTATCCTCTTACTCTCCTTGTCTTCAGTGAAGTAAGCTATGGTAATTGGAGCCAATGCATTTCGATATACGGTTTGTGAGTTGCAAAAGTGATCTGAATTCCGTTTTAATGCTGCCCAAAAATGCAGACACTTTACACGGGGCTTCTTCGCACTCATTCCGTACCCTTGATTTCAACTCTTCCATAAGGTTGCAGTTTCGGACTTTTGCGCGATAGGTATTTTGTTCGTAGTCACACCACTCTCGTTTGAACGGTTGTCCTCCTGCTCTGGCGTAATTATTCCGGTGAGTCCACACCAAAGGGAAGCAATAGACTCAGGTTTCGCTCTTATTAGAGCTCATCGGCATTGCACACCCAATGGTCGTCCCAGGATTTGAACCCCGAATATCTGACGTGCGAGGCTAACGTGTAGCCACTACTCCACCAACGCACGTTGGACGCATCTGAATTTTCACCTCTGAACAGGCAAACGTGTTCACATTTGAGCGATATAATTGGTGTGCCCGACCCATCGAACGACGACCCAGTAACTCTCCTGGTTGTGACAATCGATCGAGCTGCCAGTCAGGACTTCCCAGTCAGGTAGCGTGACAAACGCTTGAAACCCACTGGGCAAAATTTCATAAGGCGTACGTTCCATAAGTTTTATGATAATATGATGGCAATTAAGGTCTCCACAATACGGTGTAGGACTACCGCAATAGTGTATTGTTTAAGGAGTAAGTCATTGCACTTGTTTTGTCCTCATCTGGGAGGTCAGTAGACTATGGTGGTCGGACTTTTATTCGTTAGCCAACCTGTCAGGAGCGACTGGATGGCACACACCACTCGTATATTTTAATGGGTTACTGATGTAGGCAGACCGTCGCACCACTATAAGGTTCATCCAGTTCGCAGCGGATTCACAAGTGATTATTTTTATGCTTCATATTGCCAGAGGAAGCTCGCTCATGATTGGGCGGTTTTCGCGTGCAGGCATTCTCGGTTGAAAAAACAAGCGAACTGACGCCAGTCCTTTTAATGGGGTCATTTTTGTTTTGAAGGTGGATTGCAATTGTGAAAACATATACATAAGATTTCTGGATTTTTGGCTGTCTTGATTGGTCGATGTTTTGTGAAAATAGATGTGTACAACGACTCTTTGAAGGCTGTAACTAGTACCCTTGGTGCGTAAGTCCAGGATCGGCAGCAGATGTTTCGTTGGGAAGGTCGCGAATGAAAGCTGTGCACTGAGAACAGCAACTTGGATACATGCGCTGGTTGAGCTCGCGACTTATATGTATCACCATGTTTAGGCCGGCTGATGACTTTTCACGGACCTCCACAGGTTCGCCAAACGATTCCATTCCCCCTGTTTACACTGACACCAGGATCCTGCTTGCAGCAGCACATTTGCCCCCGCGCAAAGCGGAATTCGTCAACTTCACAACTACCGACTTTAAACCAGATTATTGGAGACGTATTTGAGTGGTCGGCTACGAGCCCGTATTTAGTAATCCGTCAGTGGAACTTCGACCGATGAAGTAGGTATATCACATCCGCCATAGCATCCTGATGCTGCCAGGTCGGTAAACCCTCGGCGGTGTAGTAAGTTACTTTCCGTGACCACCGCCGTACGGAATAGAACCGACTAAAATGTTTTAGCCCAGTTCTTTTTGGTGAGTCCGCGATGGTCCTAAAACTGGCTCTCATCATCGGTTGGAACCACGTCAAGCAGGGATGAGCTGGTTCGTTGGTTAGAGTGCGCATCTACTGACGTGAAGGTCCGTGGTTCGTACTGGACCTCTGCACCTCGACTCCTGTTCAGGTTTGGGCGACCTAACAACATCCCAACCCTCTTGCTTCCTTCGGATGACGTGGCAGCTAAGCATCGAAGGGGTATTACAGTTGACTACAGGAAGTCATTTAGTATATTCTTGGTTCGGTATTTTAGTAATGCACGCCATCAGCCTATTCGGAGCGGGTACTATTGGATTCAACTACTAGGCTGTTTCTATCTGTCCGAAAATCCGCAGCTTTATTCACGATATGTCGGATTGATAAGCTTACAACGGTGCTAATCCTAACGGTTCACATGCCTAACTAATTGATGGCTGGTACTAGCTGGCCATATGTGTGTTTTCAGGATGCGTTGCGTGAGTTCTGTGGACCAGCAGCTGACCCCTTTCATATACTCTCAAGTCCAGTGATTCAGTTGTAGCCATTTGCGTTGAGAATTATGGGCCACCTGTTGGGCGTACTCATTGCTCTAGAACTGCCCTATCCTGTTGACCTTCCTATCTGGTTCCTTCTAGTTTACATCGGCTACCAGATGTTCGGGTGCTCATGCTTGCAGCTCAGAGCGAACCGTATGTACCGTTACCCATTGTGCGCCATGTTTCATAGGCCTTATTCGGTGTGTTGTGGATATCAACCAACCGTATATGGAATCCACGCTTGACTATTACTGAAGCCTTATGTTGCGCTTAGGTCCGTTTAATTATGCATGTCGTTTTGCCTCCTAGAAGTCTTTCCACTTCTCACTAAGTATTATCTTTTTATATGTAGGTTTCCAGCAGTTATGCGTTGTCCGAATTGCGAAGGAGAAGATTTCACTGAGGATGATGCTACTGGGCAGTTAATTTGTTTGGAGTGTGGAACAGCCACCGGAAGATATGAGGGTGTAATTCAGGTTAGCGTTTTGGTCAGTGAGTGCTACTTGTCACAAGTACGTATTTGCATATTTGACATACAGTTCTTCCTCCGAATGCACTTTTCAAACAGGAAAACATGTTGGCTTTCGCAAGGAGTAACTTCTTCACAGGACGTTGCGCCGTAGATCGTGGCGTTGAGAAATGCTTGTGGATTTCTCAACAGATGTTCTCTTTCTGGAGTTCATTGTATAGAGGCCCTTTAAAGACCCAAGTGATACCTCAGGAGTTCAGGCGCAAGTGCCTGATCGACAGGCTTATGGCTCGAATCCATCTTCGGATTCCCCTTTTCTATAGGCTTGGGTAGCCTGTCAGTATTTAAACCCTGATGATAGATTCAGATAGTATAGCAGTAACATACCAAAGAACAGTAGTAAGGGTAGAAAATTCCTATTCCACACAAAAATCCTGTTATTTTGTTTCTTTACTCCAGTCGCAGGAGTTCACTGAGCTGCGTGGCCTGCGTGTGGTTGGTACTACTGCAACCAGAGAAAAGCGCCCAACTTTACGGGAGCTCCGTCTTGACGAATCTCCCCCGAATCGCACACACACAAACCTCACTGATAACTTACAAGCAGATCTAGCACTGAATGACCCGCAGTGGACTGCAACTCAGCGAACGACGAACGGGATCCAGAAGCATGAAGCTGATAGCACACAGGGTTCTCCGGTGGCTTCTACAGAAGAATTGGGCCACTTGGCGCTTCTTGTCGATAAGACATTGAAACCAAAGCTAGCAAATCGTCCTTGGCGTCTTTGTGAGCCGTTTACGGTACGTACTTTCTTCTTGTTATTCTAGACTTTGTTACTCAGACAAAGTTTGTCAGTCATTATCACAGGAGTAGCGATAATTTTCACCTTGTTTCAATAAATATGTTCATTTCCGAAGCAGGCGTATTGTCTAGCGTCGCCTTTGGTAACACTGGCTGAATATAGAACTGATAAGAAAATTTGCGTCGACAACGTACCTACTACTTCAATTCTGACTAGTTCTCAGTCTCTACTGCACGTCTTACAGGTACCGTGCCTTTGACCCACGATAGTGATATCTTTCAAGGGGCATGCATGAAACCAGTAAGGTAGTCTAAATTTTATGTGACGCGTTGCCAGTTATATCCTCAGCTTAAAACTCTTTTCTGAACCCATTAGTTATCAATCTGGGGGCTCGAGATAGCTCGGCGGTTAAGGTGCGAGCTTACTGATCAGATGGTCCGTCTTTCGAATGCAGTCTCTGCATTTGGACTGTGCGGGGGCCATCTTTGTGAAACTTCAGTGACTAGGGGTGTAAACAGACAAACCTTCCATTGTTCTTCTTCTATTCCATTTTTAACATATATACTGGTCGTTTCTCTGTAGATGGACCAAGTGGTTAGAGCGCGAATTTACTGACCGGAAGGTCAGACTCTCGGCTCCCCCTGTCTAGGCTCGGGCAACCTGGCAGTATCCCAGCCCTTATGCTTCCTTTGTGTGGCATGGTAGCTACGCACCGAAAAGGTGTTACAGCTGGACGGTATAGATTATTCCCGGTTGTATGCATGAAAATATAGGGAAGCCAGTGTAAAAGGGAAATCCGGAGATGAGGAAGGCTAGTGTAACCCGGGACGTTCTCAAGCAGTTTACTTTCGCGTACAAAATATGGCTGACTGTTCAGTTCTTAGGGCACCAATAGAACTTTCCGCATTGAAATGTCACGAATCCGCAAAATCAGATAAGCTTCCATCACCGTTGTTAGAAAAAATCCTTTGTTAGTCTTTGTGTTCTGTTGAAGCTTATTTGACAACAAAAATACAGTTTGGTTAACGGGCCAGTCCAAAATGACCAAAAGCAACTGCTCCAACTTTTGGGTATATCAGCTGTACACCAGTCGTTGCTTGTCTATTGACTCTATTGATATTGCGGCAAATGACTTCTGTGCGCATGTTGCAATTGTCACGGTACATGACACTATTCCGCTCGACCACATTTTCACATGCGTCAAGTGTATTAATGACGCTGTAGCTACTGCCGTTGGAATTGCGCAGGTTTTTTCGATCTCAGTGAGAACTTCTGTTTTGTGGTTAAAACTGAATTTGCTGTCCCTCATTCCCGCGACCAGTGGGATTTTTCATGGCTGATCATTGCCAACTTTTGATCACCTCTATCGGGGGCGAGATGGGCCAAGTGTTTAGAGCACGAATTTACTGACCGGAACGTCCGCCGTTCGAACCCGACCTCTGCCTCTCGACTTCCCCTGTCTAGGCTTGGGCAACCTGGCAGTATCTCAGCCCTTGTGCCTCCTTCGCGTGGCATGGCAGCTAGGCACCGAAAAACTGCTACAGCTGAATGATTTATTTTATATTTTATTTTTTATCACCTCTATCACTGACGTTATCGTTGAGCACCCTGTCCAAGAAATGGTAAACTTTGTCACCAGAACCGCATTTGATGGATTGATGTGGGTTATGTGGACGATATTGTTCCTCTGTTTGACGATCACGCATTCGCATAAACTTTTGAGTAGAATGTTTGAGATGGTCCCTCGTTTTTGGGCATGGTTCCCCTAGCTTCAGAGTGGAAATTGATATGGCTAGGTGCAAGGTTGCTACGCTCGAGTTGAGCACGCAGTTAGGTTTTTACATTCCTTCTCGGCCCAGGTACTCACTCACGAAAATAGAGTTTCCCATGAAGTCATTGTTCATCCGTCGTTCTGAAGTAGTGTGGTAATGGCTGTAAGTGCAGATGATGGTATGTCGAATTCAAACATCGACGATGCCGTGTATCGGATTTGTAGGTCTTTACAACAGGAAGTGAGGTGGACTGGACATTCAACAGTAGATATTTTTTTTTGGTGGTAAATATTCTGTGACACTTATTTGTGATGTTCTATCAGTACATTTCATCCTCTCCGGTTCTCTTCGTGTAGAAATGCGATGAGGGTGTTTGTTTAATTTTAGTTGGTGTAACTCGTATAGTTCATGTCTCACGAGTGTGGCATCATCGAGTTGGAGTTCCAACACTCGGAACCTCTGGATGACGACTGCCTGAACCCTCCGTTTGGTGTTTTTGCAATATTTTGTTGACGTTGTACACATACCGTGTTAACCACCCGTAACACAGTGAACTGTTTGTTCCGTTGTGTTCTTAACACGATTCTAGACTGAATATTGTGACGTTTGTCTCGAACAGCCTCCCAGCTACAATTCTCTGCAGCGGTATCTGTATAAAGGCACCGTAAGACTAATTATCTCGCCAGTCATTCACATCCGTTATGTTCTGTTTCTGTCACTGGACTACCCTAAATGTCCTTGATTTGTTGCAGTATATCATGCGACACCAGACTAATGAATTTGTTCGTGAGTTGAAGTTTGAGGCCAACCAGCAGAAACGTTTCTGTGACTCCGTTTGGCGAATTTGGTTGAACTATCTGGCCATCACTGGGGAACTGGGGGAGAAAGCATGGCGTCTGGCTTCCGATGCTCCTGGAAAGGCTTTACAAACCCTGATCACTCTGGAACATTTAAACCGTACCCAGCGTGTAATCACAGAAAACCGACTAGTATCAACTCCGAAGGTTCGATCGAAGAGAAAACCCAAACCATTGACACAGAAACAAACATTGGATGTCTTCCGTCAGAGCTGGCAAGTGGTTCAACGCAGGTTGGAGCATTTCCTCTGGATCGGCTGGGGGTCCTTGTACGAACCAGATGAGGGCCGAGAGGCGCGTGACCCATTTTTATATCCAATGACAAAGTTAGTCATTCTTAAACGGTAGCCAAGCTGGTTGCTTGTTTTTCCAACATTTTTATCAGCAGCTGATGTCAGTATTATTGTTCAGGTCCATTTTGACGATTTCTTCTCCCTTCTTAAATTTTGTTCTGGCCAGGCTCCAAGCAAATCAATTCTGTGTTTTGGTCCCTGTCACATGTCGAACGTAGTTTCTCCTGGGTCTCACGATTTCAAACGGCATCACTCTTGTATTTCTGTAGAACATAAAGTGTTTAGATTTTACCATCAAGAACACACTGTTCAGTTGTCATAGCAGATGATGCTCTTATTCACCTTGATCGCAGTATCATGGTCAGAGTATAGAAACTACAAAACCGCTCGCTCCGTTCTTTGCACAAAGCATTGGGTGAATGTGTATCTGAACAAATGGTTCCACGGAATATGTTGACAGAACGGATTAATCGAGTTTATGTGCCTTCCCATCACAAAAGGTGCCCTAATGATGAGGAGACTTTCACTTCAAATAAATGGATTCGGCGTTGCAACTTAGAAGAATTTGAAAGCACCTCGGATAGGAAATCAAGAATAGGTTTAGGACCGGGTCTTTACTTGATGGTTACTGAATCCGGGTGTCTAGCCCGGAGTCACTTCCAGTTTGCGGGGACAACAGTGCCTATGAATGCTGTAATGTCTCTAGGATTTTTTTGTTTTGGGTTCAACTGTTTGATGTTTGCATGTCAGTGTAAAGTCACAACTACAAACGCCTTTGTAGTTGTTCAGGTTTTTACACAGTACTACATGTGAAAAGATCATGAGGATGATACACCGCTGAACTCTTTCCAAAGGGACGCGAAGTGCAAATATTATATATCATCCCTAAGTATTCTAGATTGCCGCTTACTCAGTCGATTAAAACCCGCAACCTGGTCAAGTGATCCTGAACGTGAGCGGAACTTTCTGTGAAAGGGACTGACATCCATTTTCTCCGATATAGAGGAACAAGTTTAACGTTTCCCAGAACGACATATCTTACTGGCATGATATGATCTTACTGGCATGATATGACCTTTGCAACCTAATTGCTGATAGCAAGACCGTATTGTTGTCAGTGGAAGAACAAAAATTACGGATTTTCGGCTGACAGGTTCGTAACAGAGACACTCCCAGTCGTGACACTAGATGGGCAGAGACACTTGCCACTGGCAAGACGTTCAGCGTCGTGAAGCCACGCTATGGACGTTTCTTCCTACAACGATGACTTACTTCCTATTAGTACATGTGGTTCTTACGGCTCTAGTGCTCGTTTTCCAGAATGATAAGGTTTGTCGTTTGCTGCGCTGAAATGTGGTGTGTACTTTGAAATGGAAAGTTGTGTACTGACAACTAGCCTTCTTTGTTTGTAACGAACATAGTGTTATGGTATGGCCCAAAGTTTCATACTTGAAAGGTTGTCCGTGCCTGAGCACCCTGGTGGTATGACAATCCTTGTAGTTCCTCGGGATTTCATAACGACAGTCAATAGAGACCCGAGATAGCCCAGTGGTTAAAGTGCGAAGTTACTATCCGGCAAGTCTGTGCTTCAAGCCCGATCCCGTTATCTCGACTGCTCCTGTCAGTGCTTGGGCAACCTAACAGTATCTCAGCCCTTGTGCTCTTTTCGGGTGGATTGACAGCTTAGGCACGAAAGGGTATTACAGCTGAACGTTTTTTGGTTAGCATTCAACCCCAAATTGTAAGAGATATCCGTTGGGGTTGGAGGCTACTTCTAGCTTCGCAATTCTGGCGTTAACCATGATCCCTATTTCCATAAGAAAATAAGCTGTCTGCTCGACGGAAACATTTGTTTGCGAGAGAGGATGGCTATCGATAGCTAGTAAGAACACACCTACTATGTACGGGTGATATGATTCTGCAATCACTTGTGTACCCTGAACAACTTTTTAAGTGGGTGGCGATTTCTTTCGCTTCCTCCGTGGTGGAATTGCCGATACTACTCATCGATGACTGAGACAATCCAACTTAGGCATGACGCGCCAGTGAAGCGGTCAGCGACCAACTACTCTCAAATGAGAACCACAAAAGAAACTGAACAAACGCTAAAGCATACCTTAATACAACCGGGGCTTTGTCATGTATTGCTTTCGTCCTACGTGGCGGTTTCGTTGCCTGTTTACGGTACGCAGACATGGTATGCCCCAGAGAGGACTGATTTACACTGTCTGTGGGCTAAATCTTCGGTCAGCTCTTATTCAAGGAAGCCTTTTGATATGGTTTATTACTGTGTTTGTCAATGGATTAGTATATACAAGTCAATCTGCACCACACTGTTCATTTTGTGGTACCAAGAACCAGAAAGTGCCTATAATTCTCACTTCTTGATAAAAGTTTGCCTTGGAGAAAGTTCGTTCCGCCAGAATTGTCTCACTGGCGAGAATGTTTACCTTTAGAGGGAAGCATTGTGTTGTTCATATCCTCAGCATATGGTCCGTTGAGGGAGCAAAAGGGAAGCAATGAAGGTGGACATTTCTCGTTCCAATAGGAAGAATGTTTCTTCAATACACCGGTTGAGAAAGGAAAAACTAAGGAAGCGGCGGGCAATTCGGAAGGAAAGTGATTCCCGGATGAAACGGATGAAACGTTCAATCATTTGGGGAACCGGAGATCAGGCAAACGACTCATCGGAGATTGTTGAAGACGCTGACCCGGATCTTGACGATGACGCCTTCCCATCGGAGTTACCACCTATAACTGCCCTGGCCGATAAATCAGCTGTTGATTTACTTCGTGCTGTGGCACCCGTTCCGGATGAGGAAAAGAGGACAGTCTTATGGCGGGATTACCTGATTGATAAACTGTGAGTAAATAATGTCTTCTTTTATCTCTGTTGAATACTGCCGTTCCTCCATATCTTGATGACTTGTGCATCTCCCTCGATCTTCCTTACGTATAAAATGGGGTTTTATATTCAGTTTAAAGTTCGGATAGCCTATGCTCCCAACGTTTGTTTTAATCTTCATTTTAATTCCCCGGCTGCATCCCCTGAGTCAGCAGTTCCTATGGGTCGTAAAAACGAATTTTTCTGAACATTGGCATCCTCGTTTCACGAACGACTACTCGAATCTGATGACTAGTAAAGCCGTCGTACCGAGTCTCGTATGAGAAAAGACAATAACATGTATGGTTTTCTGTGTTTCTTAGACCATGCAGGTCTCTCGGATGCCCCCTACTATTGGTGTCTGATAATTGTGTTGAGTTTGGGAGTGGGTGAGTTGTCCGAGAACACCTGGGGATTACCAACGTCGCTCACTCGAAAGCTGTAAGGCCTGTGTACATTAGTTCTGGGTGCCAAGTTTCATTCACCGATTTGGGGAGGTAGCTAGCTTCGCATTGGAGGCGGTAACTGATATAGTTGATGCCTGGATACAGGGTTGTCGGTGGACTCTTAATTAGGGAGATTGGGAAGGAAGCTATGCAGTGAAGGCGATATGTTGGATGCATGAGCCCCATTGATGGCGTGACTCGGCCATGTCTGATGGTGTACCCAAGCGTTGATTTGTCCCATGTAGAGGTCCTCATCCGGGGAGACAGCACAATTGACTTTCTTGGTAATGGATTTCATACTTCGCTGCCAAGTCACTGTTTGACCTCCTCTGGCTCGTTTCTACCCTTCGTGTGGTTGTGCGAAAAGAGCTCTTCGAGGAAGTCGGTCTGCTGGCATATGGAGCACGTGGTCAAGCCAGCGCAACCAAAAACCATTCCAAAAACCACTCGACGTACTTCAGCATTACGGTGTTCCCACCAGACTCGGACAGTGCTCCGAAGACATCGATGATCAAACACTGAATGCCTTTTGACCTCCTTGGTGCGTGGCGGCCAGGTCTCTGATCCGTATAATGATGTGTAGCACACCGCAGCACTGCAGACTCGACCATTGACGAACGAGCTCATGGCACGCCTACGCCACAAGTGATGCAGGTTCACGAACGTTTCTGCGGCCTTCTCAATCCCACCGGGACTGATACAGTTGCCCAGGTAGATAAACTTGTCTACTAACTCAAACGGCTGATCCGCAAGCATGAAACTAGGGTTCGAGCCCGCCCACTCTTGTAGCAACACTCTGCAGGTGTGAAGCGCACGTCAAACCGTGGGACAGGATTATTTAGATAAGTTAGGATCGTTAGCACTACGACGTATCAGCTCCAACGAGATCTATGTCATCCGCGTAGGCGATATCTGTGAGCAAATTACCCCAAGAGCACTTCGACTCCACAGACATTAGGGGCTGATAGTGAGTCTTCCATAATCGTATCAATGACGAAGTTGAGGACGAGATGTGAAATGGGACAGCCTAGCCTGACACCACTTGATGTGGTGAACTCAGGTGGAAGCTTCCCTTAGAAGTTGGCGTCTTCCGGTTTCTATGGCGATAAGACCAGCAGCCAAACTCTGACTGTTGCAGTCAGTTCATTGGACGGAATCTGGCTTGAACCAAAAATGAATACGTTGCTAAGCCGTTTGAAGCTGGTGCAGCCAATGAGATTGTGAGTTCTGGTTACTAACTTCCGACCAAAACCTTTGTCTGTATTGCTCCTTTTGGTGTCCTGATTGTTCCTATATCGCCATGTACACCGCGGCAACATTTCGGCTGAGTTTTGCGGCTAAGATTTCCCAAAGCTGATTCAGTCACCAAGTCATCCTCAAGCAGAGGTCGACTACCATCGAAAAGAAGAAAGCCTTCGCTGCGGAATCATTTATTTGAAAATGCCAACTGACCAGGGACAGGGAAGCAAAACTCTCATATGCATCTTGTTTACAAAAGCCGAACGTCCATCTTCTCTTGAACGCGTCTTCCTGAACTTTCCTGGATATTCGTTGCCCAAATCCAAGCAAATGCTACAAGGTGACTCCACAAATTCCGCAATAGATCTCCCTTTTCAAGAGACGCAAAGTGAATTTACAAGAAAACATACTATTCGCATGCCTCCTTCATCAGTAGTGTCATCGTCATCCTCAAACAGTGGACGACTACCATGAATAACGAAGGATAACCAGCGAAACCAGTTTCTTTATAAAACGCATGTGCAACCATGGACTATTCTACCGCCTTGTCCGTCCAAGAGGCTGTATGCATACACGACTGACCGGTGTGAATCCTACATACCGAGGCAGTTGTTCAGAAAGTGACTTTCGGTTGTGGTACTCTTTGGATTCCTTGCAAAACGAAGGATTCGCGTAGTAAGAGGTACTGCCGGGTCTATACAAGCCTCGGCAGGAAGGTGAGGTCTTTTGCCAGAGTGTTGCTACCAGATTCTAGTGTAGGAATAATCGATGTTAGCTGTGAGTGGATGGAACTCGGTAGAGAACATTTCTGGCGTTATTGACGAAACAACAACATGCCGGCAGCAATTCAACGCGGTCACTTTGAAATCGCCCATGTGGTGATCGGAAATCATGTTGTCGAAACGAATGGGCTACCTGAACCAGCCCTTTGCAATTCTGACTCCAATACAAGTTTGTAGATACGCAACCATGTGAGAATCCATCGAAACAGAGGCTTTGGTTTTCAGTCACGTCTGCCCGACCAATGTCCCCTGTTTGAGGTTAGCACCGAAACATATATTCGAGTGAAATTTCAAAGCAACTTGTCGCATTCACCAGCTCCTTTTCAAATTATGGGTTTTTACCTATGGTTATAAGATGTGTATTCAGTGAGTCCGAGCGATTCGGCCACCTCAACTCTTGCAAAACGCTTTATTCTACCTGGAAAAATAGTTTTATCTCTTCTGCTTGTTTTTAATCGCAGATCCAATTCGGAACCTTGGAAACGTGTTTTCTGGCGTGGTCAATTGTTGAATAGCGTCCATAAACGTGGACTGATGGAATTCAACCTGGCTATCCTGTTTTTTGCAAACATTACTGTTATTCCCACGCGACCTTCCGTGAATCCTATCTCATGGCCTCACGAAGATCGAGCATTCCTCACCGCGGGGTCCGTGGCATTGACAACTATTGTCACGTTGCAGGATCTGATGGAAATGTGCAGAGCCAATCGTCTGACATTTATTAAGGTAAGGTTGCCAAGCCTACATTGCTTCCATTCAAGAGCAGACACCCGCACGGCGATCTTTTTCACTACACATTCTCCATCCTTAGGAAGACAGTCATCCAGATGGGGAGACGCTATCCCGCTTGTGAAGTAGTTGGTTCACTTCCCAAGGTGAAGCGTCCCTGTATCATTGATTTAGCTTCGTTTTTCGACTGTTGCAATAGCGGCTTGATATACTTTCGACAAGCTATGCCGCCACTTCTGTGTCAGTGATCATGTGGTTAGTGGAATATCTCCGGGTTGATTGCCAAATTGACGTTATGCTGATGGGTGTCCAGGAAACATTCGCATCAAGTATAGGAACCAAGTTTTCCGAGAGTGTGCGCTTACCATTTTTAAGAAATTCACTGGGCGAGTTGTGCTGTGTAGCATCTAGAATGTTGAAAATAAATGAGTCACTGTTTTCATCCTTTTTATCCTTCACTCCGACGTTTCATTAGACCTTTGGACAATGTTCACCTCTCATAACAGACTAGTTCCCCTCGCCCCCATCAGCAGGCGGGTCTCTTAGCACACATGTACCTACTAATGTATAGTGGAATGAGTGATTGGGCAGTGAAGCATCGGTGTTGAACACTGATGTCATGCTGTTGATGATGATGATGATGATGATGATGATGATGATGATTGGGCGTTCAGAAATCATGGATTCATCTTTAGCCTTGATCGCTTAGCCCCTGAAGCTGCCACTCAGGAAGAGCAGTCCAATGGATTCTTTTCCGGGTACACAAAGTGAGAGTCGTTTTCCCATTTACGAGATCGCCGGTGTTGGACTGGAACCTACCATGGTTACACTGTAG
Organism: Opisthorchis viverrini; assembly: GCF_000715545.1. Classification (NCBI taxonomy): domain Eukaryota; kingdom Metazoa; phylum Platyhelminthes; class Trematoda; order Opisthorchiida; family Opisthorchiidae; genus Opisthorchis; species Opisthorchis viverrini. The sequence continues at coordinate 727,950 of NW_008751746.1, forward strand.
AGCCAAACGGTAAGTCATTCGACCCAAAATATCGTACGAGAGACGGATGAAGTGGATGTCCCCGTAGCCTACTGCATGTCCGTCACATTGCGGGAATATAGGCAACCTTTCCTCAGCTAATGGCTGACATTCTCAGGATTTACCACGCTATATCTTGAAGGAATCAGCGCAATATTTGTGAAAGTGGGCCGGGCATTGCTTCTCACTCACCTTTTTATAGTTCGGTTTTAGGTGTTTGTAGACTGAACGTTTATCACTGCATAGTCTTATTGAAATCTCTTATCCTTATTCTTTTTCTTCCAATTGACAGTAATTTTCACAGTGCTTGATGTACCGACCAGTGTTACTAATGGGCACATTACAGGAGTATGAGAATGCAACAATCATCTGCTGCAGCTGATTTCTATACAAATGCCGTGCTCCTGTACTCGTATGAGTTCTATTCACCTGTGAGGAGTTTCTTTTCCTCATCAATGGGACTCAAGTTTGTCGGATGATTCAGCAACACGGAACCTAAGGCCTTCCATCGACTAGTCTTCATTTTATCATATTTCACCATTGTCGCAGGTGTGCGCGATTTGGGAAAGTATCATTTGATCATACCGACAGTGCGCTGTTCGCACAAGACAGATGTGTCATCCGTTGAGTTTGAAACTGTAATGGCTTACAGAGGGAGCAAATTCACATACTCTTCCGTACCCAAGGTCGATGCGAACATCCGGAAATGAAAACGGTTATCGCTGTTGATGTGAATGACTAGGAGTACGAAATATGGTCATAAATGACGTAGTGATTCATGCCTACCACATGCTCATGTGTCGACGTCTGTCTCGTTGTGTGAAAGCATTGGGTTGTCCAGCTTACGGTCCTTTGCTCCACTCGTTTGAGCGCCTGTAGGGCGAACCGTCACATTACGGGGGCAAACGTCCGTAATCTAAAACGTATAAAACGTCAAACTGTCCGAATACGACTGGTCTAAGTTTTAAGGCGAGGTCGCGCGAATATCTCGTTTAAAGCTCAATCCACGGAACCAGATGCTGATGCGGTTTCATCGCCGTTTATGTTTTCCGCTTTGTAGTCACTGAACATCAGGGTAGAGCCCTGTGGAGTGTCGGGATAGGCCGTGCTAGCGCGCACCACTTGCTGAGCAAAACTTTCACTAGTTTACTTTCATGTCCTCGTGGGATATATGCTGAACTTCCCCAGCCAGTTTGACGGTCGAAGAGGTGTATTCCGTTTATGGCCTACGTGATATTCGGCAACTCGTGGATCGAGTTTATACCATTCGTTTCTCCTGCTTCTAAACAGCTTTCTTCGTTTCTTGTCCCTTTGTAGGCCAAAAAGTGCCTTCCCCGAGACATGTTTGCTGTACACGACCCAAGCTTGACTCGTATATTTAATTCTGAGAAACTTCCTAACATCCAGGCTCTGACACAAGCGGCTATGCGTTTGATGCACTTACTCGGCTTTTATCAGTTACCAAAGTGAGTGAAAGCAAGCTTTGAGTGCATCTTTCGGTAATATTCCGTGTGCTAAACCCCTATTCCTCTGTGTTTAAAATGGGCTGATGTTGAATGTTAAGTATTTCTAATAAGCGGTACCACTTACAAGGACGATGAAGACTGCAAGAGATCACCGCCGGATTTCGGCGTTGTAGTTGAAGTTATCAGGTAGCTCTGGATCTTCAGTTCTGTCTTGCTTGTTGCTCTTTTTTCAGTCATGGTTTTCCAATCAGTTTTCTAGCAGGTGTACCGACACACTAATTTGACAGCACCTGGAGCACTGTACATATTCATCTACAAAGCGAAATGAGTTGAACTTAGTACTCGACGTTGTTACCACGTACGTATCTGGTTTCTTTCTCTATCAACGCGTCAACATAGATAACTGACGGTCGGTTCTTATTTTCGAAATACCTTCAGGCTTCCATTCTCTTGGCTGGTTCAGAGATACATCGTAATCCTCGGGCTTCCAGAGGCGGTCCACTCGGTCGTCCGACTGCTTCTTCTCCGGTTCCAGACTTGCTTACAGCACCACACAACGCTTATAACCGGGCCTACTCTTGTGTCATTCATTCCATGGAATCGAGTGTTACGTGTGGAAGTGGTTGCTATGGCTTTCGTAGTGATCACTCTTCGCTTATTGTTCAAGTTCGATGGTGTTTCTGAAGTGAGTCTGACTGCTAAGTAGTACAGGAGGGGGCGGCTAAACCCGTTTGTTCGCTAGCATCCGCTTTGCAACGCGACCTCTCTTTACTGGGGTTACGAGGATCGTATACAGTTCGTCGAGTCACACATAGCCGAATTCCAGTCGTCCGTTCCAAACCGTTCTTCCAGTCCCTAAAATATAGTAAATACATACTGTGTACTGGGTGTCCTGGCACTGTCTTTTTGGTTGAGTGATATAGTTTTTGTGGCCAGGAATGTGGGATTTATCGTGGAGCTTTTTCGGTCCCGAACTACTCGCCAAGAAGAATATTTGGATTGTCCCAAGTTGATTGGTAGTTTGGTTATATGCAGTTTGATGGAAACTTTTTGAAACGACGACTTGAGTAGCATATGCATGTACTCACCCAAGGTCAAACTCGGTGTTGTAGAAACTTTACGCATGACCTCATTGATTTCCAGATAACCACTGACTGAGGGTCTCCATTGTTGGGACTCCACCTTGGGGTTTCGCTTGGTTCCATCGCTCCCTTGAAAGTGAAGTGTGGAACAGCCGAACGATTTTTCGACGACAGACTTGTACTCGCTCGGTTTTGCACGGGATTTCAGTCTTTTGGACAACAAGTACTACTGATCACTGCTCATCAAAAAACACAGTGACCAGTGATTTTGAGCCTTCACAGTGGGGAATCTGCACGTGATCCGATCGTTTGCATTTCTTTTGAAGGTAGCTCACAGAATAACTTGTATCGTCTATCCTGTATATTAAGGATTTGGAGACCCATTAAGGGAATGAAACCAAACCACGTTTTATTAACGGCAGTATTTGATATTTAGTTGTTCAAGTCGGAGTTAAAGATGTTGCCACCAAAACTAAATAGAAAAAAGCGACTGGTCCGTTCAACTCGAACTAACTCTGTGTTAGATTGAGTCCACCTTATTCGAGCGTAAGCATTTAAGTTAGATTTGGATGTTCTCAGTTTTTATCAACCAGTTCACCCACTCTTCTATAACGTGGCCCTTCGTATCCGTGAAACGGTGGAAATTACTGATGAGGCATGCGAGTAGTACGTTTTCTCGTAAATCCTCTTCACGTCTATTGGAAAGTGAGATTTATTATGGAATTTGTGGAATTGCTTTGTAGCATTCGTTTACATTTGGGCCGTAGTCAATGAGTGTACAGGAAAGTTCAGAAAGACGCGTTGGAAAAGAAGACTGATATTCAGTCTGGTAATTTGTTGAAATATTGGTAGCTCAGGTGAGTTTATTGGTTGTTGATCAGGTGGCTGTTGATCTGTTCGCCGAGCTTGGCAATTGGCTTGCAAACGTTTCGTCACCAAACGAGGAGCATCATGAGTGCGCAGTTGAGTGGGTACTTCTTCCTTGCCTGCGTGCGTTTATATAGCATTCGAAGGCTATCTGTTATCTTCTGACGTGATTGGCTACTTAAAGTGTAACAAATTTGGTGAATCTATTGGTCCATTTGTGATCTTTGTTGCGTTGTAGTCTGCGTTCCTTTGTGTCGATTGGTTATCCGCATGCCTTCTATTTTTAGTAGTTTGTTCTCCCCGGCCTCAGTTTGTATTGCGTTGTGGTCTGACGTTCTTGAGTTTGATTGGTTGCTTGTGCCGCCCTATTTCCTCCACAGTAGCGGTCAGTGTCGCTTCGTCCGTCGGTTGATTTGGTGCTTTGATTGGGCGCTTTCTCCAATCGAATTGATGTGTCCGTTTGAATGATGTTTTCCTCCTTCTCTTATGATTTCCTCGTCTGGTTGATTTTTCAGCTCTAAGCTCGGTGGTTCTGGAGTTCTCTCGCTCTTAGTGGCTGGTAAATGGGATCAATTTCGATATGTTTGTTGATGGTCTCTTCGGTGGAGTACCATGCTTCCATAAATTCGTTTTCGTTTTTTGTTCTTGCGTGAGCCAATATGCAGACGCCGCTCCAGTCGAACTCGTGTCCTTCCTGATCTTTGTGTGCGGGGATGAGGGAGAACTGATCGTGCCCCTTAGTGACGAGCTTATGTTCATGTATTCTGGCTGAGAGCTTCCTTTCTGTTTGTCCTACATACCGTTTGTCGCAGTCCTTGCATTGGATCGTGTATATGACATTGTTCTTCGCCATTGGATCTAATTTCCCTTTTGGTCTTGATAGTGTCCTCCTTAGAGTGCTCGCAGGCTTGTAAGCGACCACTATATTGTGCTGTTGTAAGAGCCTTGCCGTCATTTCAGCGGTGTTCTTGATGTTCGGAAGTGTGACACGTTTGCTTGCAGTTTGTCCTGTTGCATCGGTCGTATTTGGCTTCCTGAGTGATCTCCAGATGAAATTCCTCGGGTATCCCAAAATATGGGTTCGTTACGTGGACGATACATTTGCCACTAAGAGGCACGATCAATTCTCTCAATCGACACAAAGGAACGCAGACCACAGCTCAACAAAGATCACAAATGGACCAATAGATTCACCAAATTTGTTACTTTTTAAGTAGCCAATCACGTCAGAAGGTAACAGATAGCCTTCGAATGCTATATAAACGCACACAGGCAAGGAAGAAGTACCCACTCAACTGCGCACTGATGATGTCTCCTCGTATGGTGACGAAACGTTTGCAAGCCAATTGCCAAACTCGGCGAACAGATCAACAGCCACCTGATCAACAATCAATGATATTCAGTCTTTATAAACAAGATGCATATGAGAGTTTTGCTCCCCTGTCCAATAGTCTGTAAGTGTTCAGTTGTTGTTTTCCACTAAATACCTCCGCAGTGAAAGCCTTCCTTTCGTCCGTATGTACAAAAAATCCACAAAGAACTGCTTCAGAAGAAATTTTTTAGGGTAAGTGTTAATCCACTTTCTAAGAAGGAAGAAACTCATTGAGGTGGCAATTTTGGATAAGTTTAATGCACCTCCGGGGTAATTTTTGGTTCACTAAGTAGCTGGCTTATTGGTTAAGAGTAGGCATCACTATGGGATAACTCCATGCTGTTGACTTGGCTTTATCAGTTGGCTTTCTTTTCAAATGGTAAGCCCACCAGATGCACTAACATACCACACCAGTGAACTCCGTTTGTCTGAAGATGAAGTGAATTAGTGGACAACTAAGCCTTAGATGAGCACACAGTTCGATTCTCTGGAACTCTGCGCTGGTGAAATACCAACTAAGGATCGCATATCTGGAGGGCAGGGTGAAGCCACTCAATACTCATCGGGTCTTCAATTAGCATCATTGTTCGGGCCACCGAACTGTGTTCAGCTGAATGTAGGAAGCCATTACTTTCTAGGGACCCGGAGGAACTGATGACCACCATTTCCACAGATGTGAAGTATTGGTGAATTCACTTCAGGCATAGTAGGAAATTCCATCTCATTCTCACGAGACCTGTTGTTAGAATATACCTTGGTTGCCAGTCGGACTTTACCTCAGGGTAGACGGGGTGGCATATACAAGGGAACATCTCCATCTAGGAAACAATTCGAAGTCTTCCAAGGAATGTTCTTGCAAGAAGACCACTGTGCTAACTTTCAAGCTTCACATTTCAGAACGCCACACAGGACCAAACTCCATTTCACTCTTCTTCAAACACCTTAGGCACGCATGAGCTTACTAAAGCACTATCTAACTTGGTTATTGTTTCGCTTGTCAATGAGCTAGATATCAGCCGCTTAAAGCCGGAGTGCTTACACTGAAGTCCTCACCAAGCTATAATAACACAATAGTAATAATAATGATAATAATAAAGGCTCAACTGTAATACCCTTTCGCCGCCTGGTTACCAGTCGAGATGCTGAGGTTAGGTTTCAACCGTGGACTTTGTGGTGCCTTAACCACTAGACTAGCTCTAGCTCCTATCAAGATTATCTCCTTCACCTCAATGTAACTTACTCGGTGGAGTGGCAAACCGATGCCTTCTGGGCAGTACTCCCTCTACCTTTTACATGTGATGTCCAGCGAGTGCACATCCTTTTTTAGACTCGTGCCTTTATATGAATATACTCATGCTTTGTGGTCTCCAGAAAGCACGTGCCGCATTCGTATACCCTAAAATGAGCCTGAAGATCTAAACATCAATCAATCCAGTTTGTGTGTATTCGGTGCGTGCATTCCAGTTAGTTCCTCTGTAACTTAATGCAACCTGAGTGGTGACTATCGGGATTGTGAATATGGCCTACTGGTTGCATCGGTGTGGCTAGCAGGTAACGAATGGAAAGACAAAACTATCGTCATAGTTGTAGAGTTGACCACTTTGGTGATTGCTTAGTTAACTGTTGCGTGTTTTGTGAGTTTTTATGAACGTCCAACCTTCCCCGATATGGTACCTTAATATCAGGAGGTGAAATATGCCATGTTATTCTTTTTCAGTAGTACGATGGACAAGCTTAGGACGTAATCGGTCGTGGTCTAGAGACAGACCTAAAATGTAGTGCAGGCGGCATGCATGTCTGTGACGACACAACGCGGATTGCAACGGCATTTCGCTGCTTTTCAGTTCGGTGCCCGAATCCTCACGGAACGGGAGCATTTTTTAACAGCACCTAAGGATTATCTTGCCGAACTGAACTGAACCGTCTATGTGAGGCAACCTGTACACAGTGGTGTACTTTGAATGTTCAGTCATTTGTATGTGGGCGCCGCGTCATTTCTCTCCACATTTCGAATTCCGCCTTCGGTGAGCAGACATCGTGAATTATGCGGTTGTCTTTCCAACTACCAGTGTAGCGGTGATACTACTGATGGGGAGGCGTGCAAGTAGTATGTTTTCTTGTAAATTCGCTTTTCGTCTCTTGAAAAGGGAAATCTGTTGCGGAATTTGTTGAGTCGCTTTGTAGTATTTGCTTGGATTTGAGCAATGAATGATTTGAGTCAATGAATATTCAGAAAAGTTCAAGAAGACGCGTTCAAGAGAAGATGGATGTTCAGTTTTTGTAAATAAGACGCAAATGAGAGTTTTACTTCCCTGTTCAATAGCCTGTAACTGGTCAGTTGGCATTTTCTAATAAATAAATCCGCGGCGAATGCCTTCTTCTTTCGCCAGGTTACTTTCTAGATTTTCGTCTGGGCGACGAAAGTTTAATGGCCTCTTGAAGCCCCCCCGTCGCCAATTAATTGTCCCCACTGTCCCGAGAACTGATGGTGGGCTTTTTACTTTACGGGGGGCCATCTGACTGCTTCCGTCTATATATCCCGTTTCCTGTAGCTCCGCCTTAGTCGAATTTCTAAAGCGTTGACAATGCTTACCCCAGAGGTAACCCGGTCACCGTCACATGTCAAACCAACCCCTGCTCTATTTGACTGGGCCGCCTGGGCTTGCTACATCGATCGGCGCTTCTTTACATCCTCCTCGACCAAATTTAATCAAGCTGGTGGACTAACGGAACTAACCAGTGATGACCTGGAGCGGTTGGAACACGCCTCGGATCTGCTTGGTTCAACAGAATTTATTCCTGGCAAATCGATTGGCTGGGGAGAGGGGAGCATGTATCAACGGAAACATGCTCATGTATGTGAGATTTTATTCACTATTGTGATTTGGTGTAGTTTTCATGACTATTTATTATGTCTACCTCGGTGCCGGAGAATACTTTGTTCTTTCAGGATCAGTCAGCATCTAGCGAAATGTTTCAATTGATTGCGCAGTACCAAAAACTGTTTCATGGGGACGTGAAAAACCGAGCGCTGTGCTTTTCAACGTTTTCTTCCAGAATACCTGTTTATTTTTTTACAGCCTCGTCAATCTGTGTCTTTAAGGTCACGGTTTTCCTGTTGCTTCCTTGCTTTTCGAATTGTTTGTTAGGCATCGGCTTTTAAATATCGAGATCAGGCTGTATTTTCTGTATCCTCTCGATATTTTTTCACTGCATCGAACGAATTCGAATAAAGTTTATAACAATCTCCATTACATTTATTACTATTCAAAGAATGGTGACTGTGCTAGCGCACGCTGAGCCTTGAAGAGCATTCACCATTGTTTGTCCTTTCTTTGGTTGTTGGTCCTTTGACGCGTGTTCCCATACCAAAATCTTTACATACTTTGGGATTCACCTCATCAGACTGGCACTGTCCTTGGCATGAATTCGAATGAGACGTTTCTCTCTTTTCTCCCATATTCTCCCGTTACTCTTTCGCATTCATCGCTTGCATTCACCCTTTATTTTTGTGACCATGCTCTTAAAAAATAAATGAAAATAAATGATAATAGTAATATTACGAAAACCATTCTTCAGAATGGATCACTGTGTTACTTGCCTGCTCAAGTTAGGACCGAGTTACCAATGGGTGCGTCTGACGTTGTTTGGAGGGCGGAACTGTGAGGTTAATCTTAGCGATTGGTTGATCTGTGTCTCATGTGTGTCACTTGGAGGTCTGAGTATGGAACTTACTATTCGTTTTCATGGAAATTTATCTTGCCCAGTGGTTTGACAGCAAGACTGGAAGAGTCTTTTACTTGTTGCTAATTGTGCAATAAGTGACAGCTATTCGAGGAAGAAAATTCATCTGTTTCTTCTCTGTTGTTTCCAACGGAATTCATTTTACCCGTACATGTCTTGTGGATAAATTTTCTCAGCTTTAGTTATGGTGAATCGTCACATGGAGTCATGTAAAGCTTGCCAATCTATTTCCGGTAGTGTATTCATCTGTCCTCTCGGTTTATTATCTATTCGCATTCAGCCGGACACAAAACTGGCGTTGTCTAAGCCAGTACGTGATCTTTTGAACAAGGATGATTTAATAAAGCCGCCAGTTGATGCGGTCGATCCAGTCGGGGCGGTCGAATCACGGATGGCAGATATTCCTTGGCTTCGTGGGTCACTTCGAATGCAGTCGATTCAAGAAGGGTTGGACAGTCGTTTCCGATATACAACGCTGAACTACCTACTGGACTCCCATGTGTGTACAGCGAAGCTGACCCGTGAGTCGGTCCCAAATGTGTCGGATGTGCCGGTGCTTGCCCGCTGGTGGCAAGATCTGGTCGACAGGCGTTCGAACTATCATCTGATATGCACAGGAAGTTGGTCACCGGGATGTGTTGACATCTGGGCCCAAAAACACCGTTCTCGTTTGGAACTAAAGAGTGTTCTGCCGGATCCGGTGGAATGTTTGATCAAAGAGCACGATGAACAACTCGTGGAAGCGATCCAACTCTCACGAGCTGAGGGTGAAAATCACCAGCCCAGTGATTTCAAAAATGGTAAGTTACATTAGATGCATATATAT
>NW_008751746.1:737337-763338 GCF_000715545.1 Opisthorchis viverrini
TATATATATATATATACAGATGAAGTAATCACGGTAACTAGTTTGCCAAAGTTTCATTTTACTCATACAGTCATGAGAAACCATTAGTTTGAGACACTGTCATATCGTGCTCAATTTCGGCCATCTTTCAACGCATCACTTGGTTTCTAATTCCCTCGTTTCCTTGCATGCTTTTTTACTGGAGATGCGACTGTCATGGATACATTTTGCTTTTTGTATATATAGGCCTTTTTACAACAGCTGATGTGCAGATTGAAGCCATCACCAAGAGCTTCGGTGGGCTTTTACATTCAGCTTTGAGTTTCGCTCTTCCTCGTATGAAGGCCTGGTAACTGATGGATAACCATAAGAGGAACGAACTGTAATGAACGGTGCTTACTTAGCACGTTTGGCTATCTCTCGAAATAGCTCAGTGGTTAAAGCCCAAACTTTTAACCGAAAGGTCTGTGGCTCGAACATAACCCTGGTCTATCGACCGTTTCTATATAGGTTCAGGCAACTTCACGGTATTTCCAACCTTGTGTTGCATCTGGATAGCATGGAAACTAAACATCGAAGTAGTGCTACCGCTGGACAGTTTTTTCCGGGTACATATTAAAAAAGAGATCAGTCGGTCCAGGAGTCAATTGATGTCAGACAAATTTTCGGAACAGAGTTGTCTTTAGACCGATTCACGTCCAGAGATCGCACAACATTACTCTCGTGTCCGTTGAGTATATAACCAACAGATTTTCATATATCCTATGATGCACTAGATGCCTGGTATTTCAATGTTTTGCAAAAATCTTCAGTAAGGAACATTCGCAAAACTCATTCACGTCGATCTTTTTTGGGTGGCCGGAGGCCATTTCTCAGTAGGAATAACCCCACTGTAATTTTCTATAGGAATGATCCCTCTAGCGGCATATCCTATTGCTTAAACCCAGCGGGTTCGTGTACGTCCAGTGATCATACTTGGTAATCCATTCCCGCAGGTCAAAACGATGACGGTGTCGATACTGAACACCGGTGTGCACCAGCAGATCCGCCCGCAACTGCGTCAAACTCATTGAATGAGGAAGGAGACAGCGATAGTTCAGACGATTCGGGCGCCTCATCTGTGGAACCAAGTGAGAGTATTCAATGGCTGGTTGAGTTGTGCGCTACGGTTTGTGGAGCAACAAACCAGGCCCATTTGTTGCGTGAAATATTCGCGCTGGAAAAGGTCCTGTTCGACGTTAAACGTCCGAAGAAAAAACAGAATATTCATAAAGCTTCTCTATCTGATTTGGCACTTTATTCCTGTTTAGATTTGAACGATAAACTCTGAAAGGAATTTCGTCTCATCTGCTTCTCTCCTCAACACAACCACCAGAAAAGCATTTTGCTTTTTATTTATATTTTTGTTACGATGACTATGTGAATAAAACTGACAGTACTTTTTCTAACATACTGGTATTTCCTGGTATTTTCTTTTACTTTTGTATGAGTCTTTCCCAACCGTCTGATTTTAGTCGATGATGCGTCTGGTTGTTGCTGGGATGAACGCACAACAGACAAATGGGTCTTCCGTCAACACCATATTGATTAGCAAATGCGTGTTCATTGCAATATACGCACACCTCGGTGTTCAAGTACGAAATGATCTTAGTACACATTCATAGACTAGGTCTTGACAATCCCCGAGATGGGCGAAGCCCAGAGCGGGCCATCGAAGAGATTGTAACGACTTTATGCGTAGCATTGAAAAGTGATTCAGTATCTTGTTTAACGTCTTAGTCGAGATGTGGGACAACGCGTTTAGTTGAAGGATATCGGGGAGTGCTTTTAATTTACACACCGGATTGTTTTTTCATTCGTAAAATCTCTCTGGAAAGTAGAGACAAAAATCCCTACTTGTAAGATGGCTTTTGTCGCATCGTTACCATAAAAACAATAAATCCGTGTCTTGTTGTTTTCTTTTACATCCATTCACTCGAGTATGCGCAACTTATCCTCTATTGTGAACAGCTTGGCCATTGAAGCCATGTTGTTTAAGGCATGCAGCGGAACAACGTATTCGTTTCTAATCAAACCATGAGGCCGTTGTCGCTGCCAGAGGCTGTTAAAAGGTTTTACCACAGCGTTTCAAAGAGCATAGTTAACACGGCCATTTTAAGCTGTGACGACTCCCAAAAGCAACGGCTAGTATTCGATTACTGGTTCTAACAGGTCCATAAGTGAAAGAATTCTATATTTTCATGAAGAAATCACAAAGTTGTGAACAGCTTGGCCATTGAAGCCATGTTGTTTAAGGCATGCAGCGGAACAACGTATTCGTTTCTAATCAAACCATGAGGCCGTTGTCGCTGCCAGAGGCTGTTAAAAGGTTTTACCACAGCGTTTCAAAGAGCATAGTTAACACGGCCATTTTAAGCTGTGACGACTCCCAAAAGCAACGGCTAGTATTCGATTACTGGTTCTAACAGGTCCATAAGTGAAAGAATTCTATATTTTCATGAAGAAAACTACTCACAAAGTTGCTGAAAACTCTTCGACAGCCCACGACCGGTATCGCCTCTCTTGGGGCTCATCAGGTTGGCACACTCACCGAATTTCCGTCAACTTTATGTTCTATTTGAACCCAAATTGGACTGTTTTTGAGAAATACACTCATTTGCCTACCTGACGAGCACTAAGAAGGGCGAAACCGGTCGTGGGGTGTCAAAGAGTTTTCAGAAAACTTGTGAGTAGTTTCCTGTATGGAAATATACTGGGATGTCTCGAATATCATGACATCTTAAACATGAGGTGGCCTGTATGCATCACATTCAGTTGTAGAATATCATAAACGAGAGATTTAGCTGAGTCTCTCGTGAAAACCAAGTTGATTTGCGAATGAGTGTATTTCTCGAGAATTCTATATCCTCTGAATATTTCATTGGATTATCGGTGCATCTAGTCCGTGTATGTGCGGTATTTCCAAGATCGCCAATTGCACTTGTCAATAACAATTTCGTTGGCCCTCAAAATCCAGGAGATGGCACCCCCGTATGGCAATCAAATCTACCCATAAAACTCATCATGTCTTACGTGAAGACATCATAGTAATCCATTATCATAAACAAAGTCGATAAAAGTGCGGATATTATTTAATATACACTCATTTGCAAACTATTTGGTTTTTCGAGAGACTCACCTGGAACCCAGCTAAATCTCTCGGTTTTGATGTTTCCAGGCAACTGAATGTGCTGCACTAGGCCGCCTCATGTTTCAGTCACTACGATATACGAGATATCGCGATACATATATTCTTGTAATGCACTACTCATAAGGTCCCTGTGGAGTTTTCAGCAACCATGGAGTAATTAGCATGAAATGATTGCTCATTGAATATCTTTGCAGTTAGTATAGTCGCCAGGATGCGAAAGGGTACAGATGTGCTATTCGCTGGAAGCCTGGCTCCAGCAGTTAATTCGTGTCTGAGCGCAAAAATTCAATTCCTTCGTTCAACTACTTGAGTGATGTGAGTAGCGCGTAATTTATTGGAATACTCGCCATTCGAGTGATCGACGGCAGTCCAGGTGAGTGGATACTTAATGCATTTTGGATCACCTGACGCAGCTGTCTCCTGTCGCTCAGTCGCACGCGAATGGATCTCCTAGTTCCCACTTGCATGTATCACCCACCAACCTGAGGGCAGCAGCATCACCATCTCACCATTCAAAGTTGCGTGCATCGTACGCCACTGCGTCCGTGTGCCGTGAGAAACACAGTGTGGATGTGATGAACAAAAATCTGCACCAACCACTCGGATTTTCTATAAGCAATAGAAGTGCAGTGTTCTAGGTGCAAGTTTCTGCCTGTGTGGAGATGACCATTCCAACGTTATCTAACATAGTCCACCTTCGTGAAACACTGTAGCTTTGGGTGGCATTCGAAGGCGAAATAATTTACTCCACATAGACATTATTACGAAGCAACGATACACTCAGAGTTATTCACACTGCATGTCCGTTTCGTAGCTGCACTTACAAGATGAGATCACAATTGCATATTGCCAAATCTCCTCAAACTAGCAACGCTTCACTGTCCTAGCCATCTTTGCAATGTCTCCTCATTCATCCAGCTCCCTATCGACGGGAAGCCTGTTATGGGGAATTGATAGCGGACGTAGCTGCCCGTTCCAACTGAGACATTGTCAGACATGGCCCAGTTGCCCCCTCAATGGCGCTCGTGCATCCAAGCTATTGCTCTCAGTGCATAGCTCCTTTTCCAACCCCCCCTCCCACTTGACAGCCCACCGACAGTGCTGGATTTATGGACCTATTTATCATCTCCCGCCCGCAATGCGTACCCCTCCCCTAAGTCATCGGTGAACGAAACTACAGCAGCTACAACCACTGTACGACGAGTATGCGGTTAATACAGCTGACAGTGATGATGATGACTGAGAACAGTATTGTGATAACGCCTAACTGATTAACCCGAACAAGGGCGAAGCTGGTAGTGAACTGTCACCGGTTTCTCAGCGAATGTAAATTCTCATCATGGAGCTGCGAGTCTCCAGTGGTTTCGAGTTTGGGTTTCGAAATTCACTAATGGCCTGTACCGAACGTCTTCTTTCCGAGTTCCACTTATTCACAAATCATTCTGGAATAAATAGCTGGCGAACCGAATCTGTAAACAACTTCGCTATTTTTAAATTTTACCTTAGCCATCCCACTGATTACGCTCAACCCTGTACTGGTTGGGCAGCATCCTATGATGCCTTTTGCAACTGGGATTTACTTTACCTGTAAGAAGCAGATTTAGTAACCTGAGGGGATACAGATGAAATGGCCACTGAAGTGGCCTTTTGTTGAACTATTATACCGAGAGGTTAGTTGTGGAGTTGTTAATGTTGACAGGAACCAACAGACACTACCCATGACTCCATACTAATGATACAATCTTGTTGCCTATTAATGAGAGCACCGGGAACGCACGCAAGAGGCACTCATTTCGGAATAACTCGAAATCTGAAGATTCCAGTTCAGGATATTTGGGGCGTGGCAGGAACGGAATAGCAGAATTTTCCATCCTTTCGGACTCGTTTGTTTTGTTGTGATGTCCTGTCTGTTTCCAAGGTTGACCTCCATCCTTTTTAGGCTCCTGTTTGCTGATTAGGAAAGGCAGTGACCCGTTCCCTAATTTAGGGGTCAAATGTTACAGACTAACCTTCATAAAAATTAGGCCGCATTCCATTGTCCTTCCTTTACTGTTCTCGATATTGAATCCGGTTAGATGCAAACATTTCAAAATCATCCTATAAACCGCACACACTTTTCATTTCATCTAGTTTTATTGCTTGTCTTTCTGTTACTGTTGGACCATCCTTTATCTCAGTAACTTTATGCATGACACCTCTTTCTTTATGGATTTAACGCGCTCAGTTCATTGCGTGTATTATCACAACACCGACACTTGTGTTGAGCTCGACCTCCGGGGGTTGACAACCAATTAGACGAAAAAACTTGACTAGTGCCGGTGTAAATTGGAAGACTTCCGTCAACTTGTAGGTTGTTTTGTGCGAATTAACGGACAGCACATTTATCATTCATTTACTGTTAAAGCTGGGGTGGGCGCAATCACTAGGCTAGCACCCACTGACTAGATTTTTTGTGATAGTCTCTAACTGAATGCGCGGTGCCTTAGGGTGCATTCGGCACGATATTCAGTGTATGAAAACAGCGTTCTACGGTACTGTTGGTTGTCGCCTAATTCTGATCGATGGCAGTATACTAACTGCGAAGTAAAAGATGTTTTGATCAATAATCATGCTGAATTCAAAATCAACATCCATGACATCCGTTTTTTGGTACCTGACATTCAGACAGTGCTAGGCAGTGAATCACGCGATGGATCTGCCTAGAACCACGTATTAAGTCCGAATAGGGATTAAATTCTTCATGTGACAGAGCCTTCCGGGATTGTAATACGTGTTTATTTTGTGTCAATTACTTTGCGATAGATATGTGTCCATCGAATTTATTGGTATTCTCAACATGAAAACGGGGAACGGTTTCCTCAAAGAAACTAAAAGTTATTAATACACGGGGTCGAGTGAATTAGCTCCCAGAGGCAACTGCATGTCTTACAGTTAGTTTTCGAATGAATATTCTAATACAGGATGGTCAAAATTCGGAGGAAATCTTGTACGGGCAATATCTTTAGCTAATACTGGGTCTCTGAGTCGCTGGATCTCCAGATCTTTTGCTGGACACTGTACTCTGGCGATGTTCGCTTTGGGAAGAAGAACAATCCTGTTGAATGGAAGGATGGAATTAATGAAGACATGAAGTTACGTGAACATGACGGAACTTCTGTAATGCGTAACCGCTGCCTAACAGCAAAGATCAATAAGGGGTGATACAAGTCCAAAGTGCAGAGTACTCGGTTGTGGTTTCTTAGATGACATACGATGTGGAGGTCTGGGTGGGAAAATTTGATATGTCGGCATTTATGACCTAATTGGAGACTAAAAGTGTTTCATTTGTCAACTCCATATAAGTAAGAATAACATGAACGAAAGAAACCTTTCTGTTGGCGACTGGTCTCATTCGTGAAGCAGGTAGCGCCGATACCTTGATCCTTACGGGCGATATGAATGCCCAAGTCTGAGCTCCCTGGAATCATATCTGGGCGTTGAATTCAGAGTCGGCGCTTGTCAGACAGACAGCAACGAAGAACAACTTCTTCATTTGTGTGCTGATCACCAACTGCTTCTGGTCGATACGAAATTTCAGCACAAACGTTCGTATCGCGTAACCTGATGGGGATCAAATTCACCCAACTGCACCACGTGGCAATCAACCACCGGTGAAGAACCATAATTCAGGAATGTCGTTCCTTTTGGGGCAAACAACTTGATTCCTGTCACGCCACAGTACGAGCATGCCTGACGGTTCGCTTCGCTTCAGGCTCTCGCAAGTCAGGAAGAAGCTTACCTACCACTCCATAATTTTCTGTGCTGTATCATAGCTCAGCAGTATGGATCTGAGAAAGCTCAACCATCCTTTTCCATAGACTATTACTGTACTAGTAGCTAGTGCGTGGATAAAGCATGACAAAATGCAAAATGAGCCATGCTCAGTCGTATTAATTGTGCGACTTGCCCGGTACAGTCGAATGACCACTGGGTGTCGCAGAGATCCCTATCCATGACTGATGCCAGGAAATCCATACCAACAAGCAGCGAGTACGAGCAAACTGTCCGAGGAAAAACTGAGAGCTTTGGTGGACATCAAAATCTAAGCCGATGAGGAGGGCTTTTGCTAACGGAAACAGATTAACTGCCCCCTTGCAACACAGCATCTGAGGACGGTACGCGTTTATTCCAGCTGAAGAAGATGAACAGGCTCAACCAGTGCATTGCGGGACATCCGATATATGCGGGGCGATACTGTGTGAAATCTCTGGTGGTGCGTGCATCAGACAAATTGGTGTCTGTTTCTACCCGTCCTCTGGTCAAATCTAACAACAAGTCAGAACAGCTAGACAGGTTAAAGGCTAAATTTGGTCTCAAATGGCGCGCGCGGGGCATCAGCTGATGACCTTGTGAACACGGTCATCAGTTTGGTGTGCAAGGTCCATAGTCAGCATCATCGCAAGGTTTCACTGGAAGCCATGTTGGGTCTCCGAAAAATCGACATATATATTCCATTAAAATTCCTTACGAAATAACCTTCATCTGCTACAACTCGTTCTGAGGAGGGTAATTTTCAGTTGTCGTAGACGGAGCAGCAAAAATCCAGCGCCACTCACAATGGCTTTACAGGGGCGTGATTAGTCCACAAGCTTTCAAACAGCAGCACTATCGAGAAAGTGCACGTAACTAGTGCCAAGGCGCTCGTTCTACGCCCGTGTTGTAACCCGAATTTCCATTGTTTGTAAACGAAAATGTTGCTATTTTCTTACCACTATTTTGCGACGTCATGATGATTTTCGTAAGATATCTAAGTGGAAACTTTAAGTTATTCGAGATTGGGTCACCTTGTCCCTTGGGGTTTTGCAAGCTGTAGACTGGTCCTCAAATCATCCGCACCACTCAAAGCAGCTTTGATCAAAAGTGAAATATTTCGCTATTTCTGCTGCATAATCGGAGAGTTTATTTCAAAAAATGAAGAATATCGGAGTGTACGTACCCGTCAGAAGGTTGTCTTTATAGTCACAGAACTCCAAAGACACCAAAGGTTATATAGAGATAGAATCAAAGAATATTAAAGCTCGTCCCAATCTGACCCGAAAAAGTCAAACCTTGACAAATTAAACTGATGATACTTGTTTCCTATGTGTTTTACCAGTACGAAACCCACTAATTTCTGCCATTTGTTTCGCTCTTTTTCTCAGTACAGAATAACACCCTTCATTTTGTGATTGCTTAAGATTTGACCTTCTAATCACTCTAATGGGGCAGATCAGAGGAAAGAGGGTCGGACGCAATATTGACGCCCGTATTGAAGCCGCCATACCTTCCCCACTCACGTCACCTGGTCAGATTCCATGTCTCTTCGCCAACTACCTTAAGGTCAGTAGAGAACACAATGGTATTTTTTGCTCCCTAGCTTACAACATGATATTATGGGAGTTATGTGCTGACCAGTGGATATTACTGTACGTTTCAGTACACAACTGTCCTGGGTAACATGTGCTGACTGATTGGGTGTTTAAGCCCAATTGGAGTGGTGAGATTCGAGACGAACGGCTCACACTATGTTAGATCTTCTGCCAAACGTGGACTTCAGAATTACCAGCCATCCTATCGTTTGATTTCTTGGTGACAATGAGTTTCAAACGAACTAAAACGATTCATGAGTCGAATAATTTTGCCAAGACGCTCACTGACACAAGATAGTGTGATAGTTTGTGTGTGGCACAATGGAAATCCACTGGAAAGGACAGGAAAAACTGGAACACACGTGTGACAATTCGTTCATATCACCATGGTCTACAACGAAAAGCCAGATTATCATCCGGTCTACATAATCTGTGTACATAGCGAGGTTCTACGTGTTCGCCTACTCGTACGCGTTGACTTATAGGCACTGGTGGATTAGTGACTGTCCGCTCAGTTTACACGTTCCAGGGTCGGAGCATGTAGTTATAGCCTGATCAATAACACATTTATGATGAGCTCTTACTAGAGCGAAAATTGAGTTCTGTTTTGAGTTCACTTTTGGTTCACAATGACTGGTATACTTGAACCAATAGAGCTATTCGTACGAGGGGAAGTTAAAACAAATTCCAGAAATCAGGCAACTACTTGCAAGTAGCCAAAAGTTAGCTATCAAAATGAAGCAATACATGGAATTTCGCACGCAACATCAGTTTCAGTGATATGCAAATCACTCGTAGTTGTTAAGCAATACGGTGGGTCTCTCGCGGCTAAGCACCATTCGTCCCGCAAATTTGCTTTGGATTCCAGCCATCCATAATTAGTGTCTTTTCCAAGTAAGGAAATGATCTCTATTTGCGGTTTGTGTGCTTGCTCGTAAATTTATTGCCATGGGCATTTATTGGTTGGGTACAGTCTTTTTAGTTGTACAAAACTGACCTAAGAGCCTGATAACAGCTTCTTGGGTTTCGATTTTGTCATGCCGCTGTGGTTTTCACTTTCGCTTACTGCAAAAAAGCACACTTTTGTGGTTTATTCGGGACTTACTTTACCACCAACCTTGGTGTTATCATGTGTCACTGAATACACCCGATGCTTCTTGGCTACGAAGCGAGAAATTCCTTCATTTTTGGCGTTTATAATATATATACATGCTATAATAATATAATAAACAATAATGCAATAAACATTAAGATAAAGTGTGGCCCATATTAGATGTTATACATTTAATATCATAATATGGTATCATAATATCATATCATAATATGGTAGTCTGTTCAGTATATCTTATATTACATTATTATGTTACATTCCAATAGTATAACATGAATTATAATGAAATGCGAAATTAGGTCGCTCACTACTCACTTTGCTTTGCGCTAATTTTGGCAGAACGGACTGATAGACAGCTTTGCTTAAACTCCAGTACCACATCACCATGCTCGGTTTGATCAAACATTGATACACTGTACAGACGATGGCCTGTTGAAATTAACAAGAAGGAGTTATGGAGAAGTCTTTGCTGCATAATAGTATTTAGCGAAAACGGCGGAAGTAACTTTTACGGAGACTGCTAACGAGTTATTAGCAAAGTCGGTCATTTCCTTAGCAGACTGATTAAACGGAATATGGTAAGAACTAAAGCTATTTCAAACGGCCTGTATCAAGCATAAATGCCTGAAGATTGGTAAGAGAAGCTGACAAGTTCTGGATTTTCAGATCTCAGATTCCAGTCAACTTTGAAGTCTCCCATTGACCTCTCACGAGGAGACGTCTACAGATTTACTTGGAAAACCCCCCAGTAGTTGAGTACCTATCCACAAAGTTAACGCCGAGCCAGATAGAAGTCCGATATATCTTTGAATGATGTAAAAGTTGGCGAGTTGTCAGTTTCACCAGTTCCTTCTAGGAAATGACAGGAGGTATTGGCTGACTGACCAAGAGTCAAATGGTCACTCGAAAGTAGTGACACTTGATAGGCGCTTACTCATTAGGAGGAAGAAAATGTCTCAACAAGCATGGGTACTGAGGCGCTGTTCTACCACTCGAATCATTCCAGCCCCAAGTGCAATTACTCTTCTGTTTGCACGTCTTAAAAATGTAGCACCAAATAGGAGCGTCGACGTGGCTTCTTGAACCTGTTGTTTGTTCTATTCACTTCCTTTGAAGAAAACATCACGTACATTGGTGCGGATAGCCCGGGCTGTAATGCGGAAACGGCTAATCAGTTATGAGTTCACGGTCAGTAGATCCAGGGGCGTTTGGTAGGATGTGATGAAATTACTCTCGGAAATCAAGAATGACTCTAGTTAACTTCCATTCTCTTAGACGGTCTTTAACCCGTAAAATTCATTCGATACACCTGTTTACCTCCCGTGTTTGCGGGTTATCTGAATGTTATCCATTCGCCATCGGTAGCTGAAACTTTGGCTTTAGGAAAGAATAGGAATGCCTGAGTCAGTGGATGCAGCGTGAAAATATCTAAGACTATTGAACAGAAGGTTTAGTGACTTCGATAACATACCTCTTTTAGTGCGTGATTCTGCACAAATTCGAGTTGACTTACATGGGCCAGTGTCAAAGTCATGAGTCGGACAACCTGCATTCGGAATGAGTACGTGTACTCATTTCTCACTGCGAAATGCACCCATAGGTATAATGATATTATCACATTTAGCAAAATGCCAAACCATTCGTCGATATTTCGATATGGACGCGAGCACCAGAAGAGTGAGAGAAACACGAAGGCCAGAATGTTGAGGGCAACTGATGGATAGACCATGCCACCCATGAAGTCATCTGGAAGACAGCTGAAACCGGAGGAAGCTAGATGTACCGCGTTCTTGTCTTCGGTTTGTTGTCAATATATTCAAACAGTGCTCAGTTCAGAATGACCTACTGACCTAATGATCATGGCTCATTGAATGTCCGATGCTAAAACAACTGAGTCTATCCATCAAAACGGCGAGCAGGTGTGCTGATTATGGCTAAGAGTTTAGAGGCGAGGTACTTAGATCTATTCTGGAGGCATAATTACTTTAAACGTCACACCAAAAGACCTCTGAGGCATTTTCCCCTTCATAGTTTTCCCTGAAAGTTCCTCAGCTCCGGTTATGGACATATGGAATCACTGTCCTACTGATATATTCACTTTTAATGATTGCTTTGTGTCCCGAAAGTAGATATCCTCACACTTTCACCAGTCATTTTTACCAACTTTTGGAATGCTACGATAAACTCTCTGTTTATCCTGCAACCAGGCATTTCATACATCACAGAAGTACATGCAGCAAAGGGATTGTGCAACAAAGCTAACAGTAGGCTTCACCCAAATTGTGATCCTCAGCGGCTGTTTCTATTTGAGTAGCTGTTTTTGTAGGGGTTGATGGAGGGGGAACCCTAATTCTGACTCATGCGTAATTGATGGTCGACCCGTTCACTGAGCTCGAAAATTTGATTGAAAATGTTTCTTCACCAGCCGAGGTGACAGCACCACCGTGCTGTGGAAGGAATCTGAACTTATGCTAACACTGTCACTCTTCAATAATATCTGGTTACCTCTAGCAGGCAACACGGTTCATTTTCTGGTTCTGGCTTAGCTAACCCACAGGAATAGTCATGGTACGATCGAATGTATTTTTTCAGCGTCTCCCAAATATCGGTGGAGAATGTTGAGCAATTGAAGCGAAACGAGGAAAACGAACTTAAACTTCGTTGGGTGGACTGTATGAACGCGTCGCTTTCTTGATTCAACTATGTAAGATGTGGCATCCGCTACCATAGCGGATCCCCACGAAACATGACCAGAATGATAACCTATTCCTTTGATTTTTGCCACGACGTATCCAACCAACCAACTAATTTGTTCCAGCCCAGCCTTGGTAGTGAGGATTATCTAGTTGGGCGGTGTTTAATCACGTATAACGCGTGACCTTGGAAGCGCAACTGGTGATGTCGACGCAAATCGTTAATCAAGCATCTATTTATCAAGTCACAACTACCCCTTATCCAATAGAAGCGCGCGTGGTGACAACGCGGCACACAGCGAACTTCCTTGATGGTAACGTGGTTGGCGAAAATTTGGCCCCTTCAAATAACAACCTTTGATGATTCTGTCGGAAAAATGTCAAAAGTAGACTCTATATAGTAGTCTACCACTTTTGTCATGTGATGTGGTTCTTTTCCACGAACCGCCAGATGTAATGGACCATTCTGATGCAGAATAGCCCTTGGTGATTCCCGTAAGACTAATGAGTAAGTGAAAGAGGTGCTGACAAAGGACGCTCATATATTCAACAGCCTGTTGACTTAAATGGCTCCCTTTACAAGATTATGATAGTGCGCTAAAATGTACATATCTCTTAAGTCTGACCCAAAAATCAAATAAAACGACGTTGCGAAAACTCCTCCCTCAACTTACACAGGCACCTGCTTGAAGGCCTACGTGCGAAGGAAAAAAATGAATTATTAGCACAATCATTGAGTTTGTGGTCATTATTGCCCGCAATTTCACAATTCTCTTCACCACTGTCTATTTCACCGCCATAATCATCATCACCATTATCACCAACATTAATGCTGAACCTCATGCAGCTGAACTGACTACTCACTTGACTTGTATTTGTTATGCAAATGTGTGCTTTCGAGGGCACGTACCTGTGTCAAAAAATACCTTGGCAGGGGGGGGCCGAAGCCAAAGGGAACTACGTAATGTTGTACAACAGACTACTTAAAAGGTTGCTGAAAGATCTCCGACACCCCATTACCATGCCCCATTACTTGTTTGGGCCAATCAGGCGGAAGTATTCCCGAGGATCCCACTACCTCATATATCACGGTAACTGAAGCAATAAGCTACCCAGGTATTGAACAGAGTACTAAAAGCACAAGTGTAAACCGTCTGACACTTACTTCAGCTGGTTGTAATGGGTCCCATGAAAGAGGTAGAGCAGAACGCATGCGGCGATAGCTAGTGCTGTGGGAATAGAAACAAAGAAAAAATGATGGTCATTGTGGAGACAACAGGAGTTGCTTGAAGAAAAATACAAGATTTGCTGTTCTATAGAAGCGTTCAAAGTCCGCCTGTCCACCCAATCAGCAGGTAATCTGATTAGGTTCAAATGTCACCCAGGTTGCTATTATGAAGCAAGGTTCTAGAGTGGGTGGTAACATTAACACAGTCCTGTGCTCCCCTCTGGAGCAATGCATGGCCCTTCTTGTTACGTTCGCCTTAGGAGACCAGATGAACACTAGACACGTTTTGTTCTATGAACTAACAAAATTTCATCCAAATTAAGATTAGGAATTCCATGAGGGTTAAGAGATGTTCACGATAGATAACTGGGTGGTAAAATTTTTCTAACCTGTCTATCGTGTAAAAAGAGACAAGAGATCAACCAGATTACCAAAGAGGCTACTAAATTCACTCAGTTTCTATTAGCCTCACTATAGTTTGAACACGCACTCTGTTCTGCCACAAGTATTCGGATTAGTTCTTATTCAAGAGAAGGGGCGCTGAACTGACATCAGTCATAGCTTCCCAGATGTACATATTCTAGTCTATAGCAGGAGTTGAATCCCGAGCAAATGATTCGTGAGAGAGACCTGTCAGTGATACATCACCGGTGCTCGCTGGATGCATCCGGGACATCACTAAGACACAAGAGAACATCGTCACACTCGAGAAACCTGACTGGTTCATACTCAACATGGTACAACACTGTTTGGAGGAAGACGTTATTGATTGAACTATTCACCCACGCCTTTTTAGTAACTCCAAATAATAACAGTTGTCGAGAAAAATCATTCATTTGCATTCAAGTGAAACATGCCGAGAACTGAGTGAGTGGAGTCATTTTTCTGAGAGGTTCGGTAAACAATAATACGTTTATTACCGTTCAGCAGAAACCAGGGGACACTCGGTAGGTCCTGAACTATGCAACAGAGGGTGGCACATGCTGTGCACACAGGGGTTCAACTAAACAACAGTATAATTTAGGGTAAATCAATGAGAAGACGGATGCTCGATCAATTTAATTTCGTGGCGAATAAAGTGGATATCGGCCCCAGCACCAGAATCCAAAAATTCAGTAGATCGGAGCAGCAGTCATGTCACACAAAACAAGGGCGTCTGAACTCATTGAGTAGCTGTTGGGTATGATTTACATTAGATTAGCTATTCAAAAAAAGCCTGCGTTTGATTGAAACGTGGGTCTTGTGCACAAAATCAAATATATCGTATGCACCACGGTCCATATAAGCCAAACAACCGGGGATGCGCACACCACAATCGGTGAGCACAAGCTGTGCATAAACAACCCACAAAAGCGTAAATGAATACTGTGCAATAACACGGTTTACACAAACTTAAGCTCTGTGGAAATATAGAGACGATTATGATTCACACAACGGCGGCTAGCGACCTAGGGAGTGGAAGTAACCAAGCATATCAGTGTGAATACGGTAGATCGTGTAGAACTGGCAGTCGGGTAGAGCGCGATTTTGAGGTCATGGTGATGGTGAATGGTCGTCAGCATAGTGGTCTGGGTCTAACGCATAAAACAGAAACAGAGTCACTTTTACTTGGCCTCACGTGCGCCAATCCGTTTGACCTAGTAAGAATCCACAAAGCCCGTGGATGACACCCAAGAGGTATACTCTACATTAGGGTAACAATGACCGCAAAAGCGTAACCTAAAATTCCTGATTTCACTTGAGAAGTTCCCCCTGACCCATCTGTAGAAAGCGTTAGTTATCAAAAAGAGCACTTACAGAAGGACTCGTGAATAACTTTCTGTATTGATTAAACCAAGTGTTCGTAAGAAGTCTCAATGGCTAGTTCTCCGTCTCCCTTAAAACCGGGTCATTCTTCTAACTTATTCATTGGGCTTGCTTGAGCTTTTGTTTCAGGAGTGAAGTGTTGCCTAGCAGTAAATTAGACGATTGTTTACCGGGCCTATCCGGAGTAATTCGTGAGTCTTTCATTCTGGGACTTTACGTTGTTATATTGAACTAATATTATGATTAGTTCATGATAGTAAGTGTGAGCGACTGTGATTTCCGGTTGTCTCAAGATAAGCATGACTTCGAAAGCTCACTTGTTACTTAACCTTTCCCCATGGATAAATAAATAGAGTAAATGAAAAAAGAAAAAGAAAATAGAAAGCACTTGCAGGCAGCCAGTTTGAAATATGTTTGGGCCTAATACTGTGGTACAGAAAGGGCTGATTCTCCCCGTGTTGTGTTGGGACAGTCTGTGAGGTGTGCTCAAATCTGAACTGAGATTAACTATCACAACAGATTGCGCATTGTTCTCAGAGCTAATAAGAACTCTGAATGAATTTAGTTAAATTCTTACTGAAGTAAGGCACATTGTTTTACCTGCTGTCCCCAAATACTGAACGTAACCGATGGCCGTTCAGCGTAACATACCTCACAAACTCTCAAGAGAACTTATCCATCTAAGAGCTAACAGTCCAATCGTGTTGAGATTCAATGACTTCCTTGGCCCGGGTCAAAAACCCACAAGAGTAAATTAAGCGCGTTTTATAGAAAGTTGGTTTTGTATGTTCTTGCAAGTGCAGTGGAATTTGTGAAGGTGAAAACACAAGGAGAAAACCTCATCTCGAGCCTCTTACTGCATAATGACAACGTTGCTCACAGGTAGAGTAACTTTGGGGAAATTCCAGTAGTGGACATCAGTGCGTGCAAACACTACTCATCACAAATTGATATGTTCTTCTGAGATTGCGCAAACTTCACCAACGTCTTCTGAACAGACCATTGGCACCTCGGACTTAACTGGATGTCACTTAGCGATGAATGTTTATATCCTACTCCCACTTATGTTGCCGCGTCGCACAGAAGCATCACCAATCATCAGTTACCCGTGAAGTAAGGCCGTGTTGTTCTGAAAGATCCAGTAAATTGGTAGTATCATTCTGCTGCTCTTCATCCAGATGTGGGCTCTCAATGAGACCTTTCCACCTTCTTATAACACTTTAGCCAGACAACTGATACTGGCGAGTACTCAGCTGAGAACAGTGGAATATTAGTCAACAGATTGTATTTTGTCTGATTGTGGCACTCTGACCACAAAATCTCTGAACTTTTGTGAAACTTTAAGAGGTGTTCGCGCAGGGATCATTTGGATCACCAGCGTCGTTTTCATATGGTACTCCTCAATCTAAAGAAGGTAAATACGAGCACGGAACGAACTTGCTGATCCTGAAGAGTTAAGCAACGCCAGTAACTCTGTGAGGATTGTTGCATTTAGTCTGTTTTAGGGAAAATGCATTTGCGTCTAAAACCGGAAGTCCTCTGGAGAAATGATCCTGTTTAAGCGACCGATTTTACTTGACACTGATTCTTCTCACGAACGGCACTCAGTTCATTGGGTAACTAGACCGGATAAAACAAGCAACTAAAGGGTTAAGAACTATGGTCTCAACAATGGGGGCCTGTTTTGTCCTTTAGGAAGTCATCTGTTCAATTTGGACAACCCTGCCAGTTTGTCATTGCTCTTGTTTCGGAGCCGCTCTGGATCGGAAGGTCGTGGCCTGACAAATGAATGAAACCACAAAACAACTCACCGTAAACAGCCAGAGATATTTTCCAGATAATCTTCTGTATTCTATGCACTCTGTTTGCAACGAATACAACCGTTCCACCGAGTACGTTGAAGACATTCAGAAGATGCTGAAGGACGTGTTGAACCGTCCCAGGAAACTAGTTTCAAGTAAGTCAGAAATGTATGTCATTTTGTTGAAAAGTCAATCGCAGAGGGGAGTTGATCAAACCATTCAATAAAACCAAAATAATTTGCGAACGAGTGCGTCTCAACCAACGCTATCAACTCAGTGCTTATGGTGAACACGAGGCCGCTGAAAACTGGGATACGCCCGCACTTGTTGAAAATCAAAGAGATCGAAATATCCAAGCAGCTGTCGACGTCTGCTGCAACCTCAAAATTAGTGAATTGTGCGAAGAAAATGTACTTTATGTTGCGTATCCAGGCAAGTGAAACATGAAGCGGCCCTTGCGTAGTATATTCAGGTTGAATCTCAGCTGTGAGTTGGTTCAATCTGTCGTGAACACCCATTCATTTCGAACGTGGTGAATTTCATGAAATACATTGGTCTTCTCAGGTTTTGTCTCCTTCACTTATGTAGAACATTCGCCCCATAGATACTAATCGAACCAGCTAGTGTCCGTTGAAACTGATACCTGAAAATCACGAGTTACACTTGTGTATACGTTACAGGGTTATGGTTGTACATCACTGAAACCAATTGCAGTATCTGAATCTCTATAATTTGTTTCACAAAGTAACCGCATCAGATACCCGTAAAATAGTGCCCGAATAATTTCTAGCAATCCAACTCACCTGTGGTTCGGAGACAGTATCATACCTTTTCAAAAACTAGGTCAGATTTAGCGAAATACGCTCATCTGCAAGCTAATTTGGAACGCAGCTGAATCTCTCGTTTATGATGTCTCCAGGCAACTGAACGTGCTGCACCAGGCCGCCCCATGTTTCAGTCGCTATGATATTTGAGATATCGTGATGCATTACTTATAGGGTTGCTGAAAATTCGTCGACAGGCCACGACGCCTACCTGATAAATCTCAAGAAGGGTGAAACCAGTCGTGGGCTGTCGAATTTTCAGCATTCTTATGAGTAGTGCATTATGAATAGACCTCAGATTTACATCAACATAGGTGCATCGAATCCGGAATGCAAACAATCAAATCCGTGTGATTCCTGGTAAACTGCACAGGAGTGACCAAATGTATAGAGCTGTGAACTTGCCAGTATACGCTCAAGATTCCTCTAGAAATTGGGACCTTCTATTCGACTATCAGACCCGTCTTTTTGAAATAGTGAAGTATCACGTGGAATACAAAGAAGTCGATAAAATCGGAGGGCACGAAATGTAAACGGCTAAGTTCGACATGGAATTACAATCCTAGTTCATCCAGTTTAAGGAGGCTGTTGGAGCTGGTTGTGTGAACCGGAAACGTACGACTGATGTGCACTTTTACGGATCCAGAATGACATGCATGCTGATCTCACCGGCCACACTCATTTTACTGTCCTCAGAAGTATTTCGCGCACCATATTTACAATTTTCTTCTTTACGAGCTTCGATGGTTTTCCGGTTGCCAGATAAGTTGACCTCCTTGGGCATAGTTGGAGATGCCACGTGGAATACTGACAAAGTCTTGGTGACTTATCATCATTCTACCATCTTTGCAACAAGCCCATTAGGATCTCTCCTGTTGTCTGACTTACAAAAGGCTGAATACTTGTTACGTTAAGCTGACTCAGAATCACGTCATCCCTATATTCGTGCACTTGCATTATGAGTAAAGCCCAGAAAATGTGTTTTCTGCTCTGCATCTGAGGGTTACTAGAACTCGAACTAGACTAAGAAGCGTTATCACGAGCAGTTAAGAAACAGATACATTCAAAATCAGCGATACAATTCCTCCACACATAAAACGGCGAGTGGCAGGTTGTCGACGCTGCTTTCCTGAACACGATCTTGAGATGTGACGACTTTTACAAGGCCGTCGAAAAACAAGCCAAAAGGTCTTTACGTTAATTAATACGTGTAATATGAGTGTATTTTTCGCCAGATCTAACTACCTCGGTACAGTGAGAAGGACTTGAACATGACCGCCATCAGAAATTGCCGCGCGATGAAAGACTTGTTAGATAACCGATATCGGAAATCACGGACTCGGTTAGGTTTCCTTCGCACATCTTCCGTTAGCATCATTGCAACTTGCTGAAGAGTATTTTACCTCTTCTCTGTCTCATCTGGTTTTCAGATGCGAGTGAGTTTCAGGAGAAGAACCAATGCGGCAGAGAACTGTGTCTATCGGCGATCAGGTTTGTCCTAAGGTTATTCAATAATTCCTACCTGCTTGTCTAAGGTCAAAGGTACAGCTTTGTCATGTTTGATACGTTTAATTCATGAATAATGCATCTTTTTAACAAGAGACATCATAAGGGTGATTTTATTAAATGGAAGGAAAAACTAGCTTCTAAAACAGTAGTTTCAAACGGTTCATACTGAAGAAGTCTGTTCATATTAAAATGGAACTAATCGGCTGGAAGAACTTACCACACAGTTTCTTTTCCACATTACTGAAATGGCATGAAGCTGTACTAGGGTTCGGGCAAGCAGCAGAACTTGCATTCCAAGATTGAGTTCCAGAAAAACCTTTTCTCTTCTGTTTTTGAGGGGACAAAACCATTTTAGTGCAATACTTAGGGCCTTTCGACGACAGTGAGCACGGTGGGGCTACCAAGGAACCCATAATGAGGTGACAGTGTAACTGGAAAAAGTATATATTCTTAGATGCCCAGAATAAATACCACTGCAAGTTGTACAGAATTCACCAGTACCCATACTGCCTTTACACGAAACAGCTGATACATGATCACCATTTTCTTGGTTTTCAGGAAGAACCATTAACAATATAACGGATATCAAACGCTCTTGGAACTAGCGTCCATTAGGTGACATCACCAACAAAATCGTACTTAACGTAGAAGAGCTTGTAGTGAATTGTGATCAATGGTCCCTATTTGAAGGATTCATTGAGGGCATGTGCTTAGGTCGTTAGGACGCAATCGCACCAATGAGTCGCTTTAAACGCCAGAGAACAATGTGCAGTTTGAATTTGTTTTTACTACTTCGATCCTACCCTGTCGGACTGCATGCATTTGATAAAGTAGTTTTAATCTCGTGAACTTACCCTCCACAGCTCAAACTACGTTGATCTGTCATTATTTGTAACGGTCAACGTTTACCGTATAAAAGCGACCTGTTGGCGGACATAGTCAATCGCCGCTTGTTCCAATCCTTACAACGCAGTCTCCTGTTGGAACTCTGCGGTCTTGGTTTACAACCAACCCTTTGCTCAAATTAAACCTCAAAGACAAGATGCCAGTCCTCACCCATAATATGATTGTATTATTTCTCCTGCTGTTGTTCAGCGGAGTATGTTGGGCTCACGACACGACAACTTTCTAAGAGGATACGCAAGCATCTCTCTTACCGGAATACCACTAACCTCAACAGTTCAGCCAGAAGCTCAATTGCATCTCACCTAATTGACACCGGGCACGTGGTCATGCCAAATGAGTCATTTCAAATCATTTACCGTGTGCCAAATACACTACCAGTATCTATTCAACGGCATTGCTTGACTACAGCCGAGACAGTCGCAATGCGCCTGCGAAACCCGGCACTGTGCTGTCAAAAGCGTTTCGTACGAACGCTGAGTTTGCCTTGGTCGTGTGACACAAATTAACCGGCCAAGTCACTCAACAGCCCTCTTGATTGTCTCACAGCATCCAGCTAGTCGCGACATGGGGTGGGGGGACTCAGACAACCAATCGTTCGTGTCCTCACGTTTTGCATTTCACTAACCAATCTTCGCTGCGTATCTCATTTTTCGCTTCTATTTTAACCATTAGATGTGTACTGACCTGATGACGAGATCCCGAAAACATTAATGTTCGTCACTGTGGGGATATTTAAGCAATTAATGGAACGCAAACGTTTTGTTTTGTGATGATGCCAGAGGGCCATTGCTTTGAGAAAATCCCGGCATTTTGAATGTCGTCGTAATCTTGGAGATACAATTAATGATCTGAGAACGATGTGATGACGTAAGCATAATATGTTGGACAGCATAACAACAGGTATCTACATTTGGATGATCTATTTGTGTTACCAGAAGCTTGTGCACTCATGTACTGTAATCGATTTTTATTGCCTTGCCATAATCCTTCACTAGATATTCGATAAAATGGAATCGACGAACCAAAAAGTGACAAACTTGTCCCTCAGTAAACCCAAAATGATGTCTAGCGACTTCTACACAAACGTGTTTTCGCATAGATGAATACACGGCCAAAGATCCACATATTACCCATAAGACTGCTGCCACTTCGGAGCCGCATGCTGTGATCCAGAAAGCTGAACGCCTGTGCATAGATCACGAGTGTTCCTGATGGTATTTCTAACAGACTCTATCACTGGTTTGAGGATACAACTAAATTCCTGCATGAGAAAGTTTTCGTGCTAAGCAGAGTTGAATAGCTTAATCTCAAATATTCTTATTCCTCGACCTGTGGTCCTTTTAGAGAGGGAATTGTTTCGTTAAGGCCTTTGATTAGATAGACTGAAGTCAAAAACCGAACGGAACTCAGCTGAGAGGGAATAAATTACGAGCCGTAAAATGCACGGATTTTGTCTAGCCACTTAAACTTGTACGCAACCAAAGATGTGTCATTTCTCACTCGCTTTCATTAGCTTTTAAAACAGCATACCATTATCGCATGATGAACACTGCAGACTGTGGGAATTGGAACATACCGCATTGGGTTCCTGCAGTACAGATCCAATGCACGACGTGACCTGTGTTAGAATAAAGTGAAAGAGAAAAACATTTGACACCTTCATCTGACTGAACATTTTCTGGAGCGTCTGAAAAAGAAATGTTCAACTAATATATGCGCTAGGGTCCAGTTGTTTGAAAAACAGGAACTTGGAAACTAATTCAGTATTTGTCATATTGTACATATTACCTCGACAATACTAAAAAACACTTAAGCAGGAATTCGGCACAGATGGGCTAATACCAAGTTTGGTAGAGTGTACTGTCATCCTCAAGGGCAGCCTGGTTTTGAGAAAAGAGTAACGGGTTGGTTCAAATTTTGATTACCTCCAAAGAGACGTGAACCGTTTCACAATCCCGAAAAAAGGTTATTTCTCGCGTTCATTCCACAAAATCCCGACAAGTACACTGTGCGTTTACAGTTTTGGAGTCGTTGGACAGCTAATCGCCTAAGTATCTGTGATTCCCAGGCGAACGAATGCCATGTAACCGAGACAGAGCATTGTTTAAGATGCATGTTCAAAAGCGAAACTATCGGAGACAGGAAACGTTGAGAGTACGGACGTTTCTTGTAGTGGACATTTTGTGGGGCACGTCAGCAAACACACTGGTGTATGAGGGATGTTAGCTGCTTTAAAAAAACACCATTTATTTTGAGGGAACTGAACTTTGGTCCGTTTGGAAATATTTACGAGCAACATATGAATTTGAAAATGGATCAGACTGTCCCAAAAGCACTAAGAAACACATTGAGGGACGCCTCACATATCAGATGAGCTACTTTTTATAAATCCGTTTTTTCCAATTGTCTCAGTCAAATACGTCCAGGATAAAAGTGAAAAACAGGCGCTTTTCTGTTATCCAAACTCAATCAGATAATACTAGACAGCCCAAGTCTCCCTGAAATAACATACGGCTTTAGATCACGCTCTTCTCAAGCCCGTGTGGCTTACTGAGCAGGCAAGTGCATAGACATAATTTTAGGGCATTTGCTCCGATAAAGCTAGCGGAAATATTTTTCAAACAAATAAGCTGGTATCTATTTTCATGAAGGAAACTACTCACAAGGTTGCTGAAAACTCTTCGAAAGCCCACGACCGGTTTCGCTCTTCTTGGGGCTCATCAGGTAGGCGGAGTCCCCGAGTTTCCATCAACTTTATGTTCTACCTGAATCCAAATTGCACTGTTTGTGAGAAATACACTCACTTGCAAATCAATTTGGTTTTCACAAGAGACTCAACTGAATCTCTCGTTTGTGTTGTTCTCGAATATCGTGCCAACTGAAACATGAGGCGGCCTGTGTGCAGCACATTCAGTTGTAGAACAGCATAAACGAGAGATTCAGTTGAGTCTCTCGTAAAAACCAAATTGATTTGCCAATGAGTGTAGTTCTGAAAAACCTGGTACCTATTTCTCCTATGTCAAGGCATCTGAATGCGAGGAAGGTGACCCGAATCCAGAGGACCCAGAAAAGAAAACATTGTGCCTGAAGAATACCATTACCACTCTTATAATCTGATGATGCCACATTGCAACTGAGTTATCCAAAATTCATATCGTTCGAACCTTCAGTAATAAGGCTATCATACTCATTAAGACTGCCCGGTAAAAGCGTTTCTCCCATACCTTATGAGTATACTGTTTACCACCGTGCATTTTTGCTCAACGACTTCAGGTATTGTTGAGGAAACACGTACATTTGGTTACAATTAACCTCGTGTTTTCGTTAGCGACTTGTTACAGCACAATCCCAGGGGGAGAAATTCACCGGTGCAGAAAGTTCAGAGTAACACAAATTGTAAGTGTATGATGTTGATCTCGGAAGGCAGAAAACTAAAGCTTGAGTTAAGTAACACAACAGAATGTGTGGTTGAACGGTTTTCGCACATCATTGGTTGGATGACCTGCGGACCTATTCGATGAAAACCACGTAAAATGCATTGATGTGACGTCAGAACCAAGCCGTTTTCTTCTGGTCACGACATTCTCAGCATGTTCAATCTATTCTAAAAAGCTGGGAAGCAATGTTTTTTCCTGTTTGGGAGCGACAAGCAACGCGCATCCCACATGTTCAAACCTCATGCATTACAAAGGGTTCACCCCTTGTCATTCGACTATCAGTGTCCCATCAACAGAGTGCTTAACTTGAAATTTGGCAAGATATATTGCTTCTATCTGCCAACTTCTTTCACGGATCAGGAAGAAACGGTATCTCATTGTATTGTCCTCAGAACACCTCTTCATGAGACCGCTAAAGTTTGCAGCGCTTGGAGACGTAAGAACAATAAGACTAAATGAATAATTGTTGCGAGCGACAGAAAAGTTAGTTGGTCGCAATCAACTGACTTTAAATTCAATTCTAGGTTGGCTTACGTCATCTCTTCACGAATAGTCGTTAAAGCCCCACATTTGTTGGTCAGCTTAGCTATGATGGAAAATAAGGCTCCTGATAGTACTAAGTTGACACTGACCTAATATTCACTCCACAAGAACATTTCGACTTGTTTTTGATCTCTCTAATGTATCCGTGTTTTAAAAAAGCGCTGAGCCGTAGCTTAGGTTTTTGGACATATTATTCAAGGGTCTTCTAAATAACCCATCGTTTTCCACTGTTAGTGGAAAAGCAGTTTGGGGTAGCCAAGCTATTTTAAACATCAGGACCTTCACTTCTAGCTTGTAAGCATGCTTTTGTTAGAACCTTGTAGATCAGAGCAAGAAAAATCTACTCCACAGAAGAGCTTAAGAGTAGAGGATATTCCCCATGGCAAACTACACATTACTGAAGGATGATCATTCGAAGCAGTTCGTCTGAGTATACAGCATGCGAAAACCTGTTGCAACAACGTCTTTGTGAGATTTCCACCTAAATAGGCTGACATGGTTCCACACATTGTGATTTTACTAACCAGAAACTGACAGTCCCCTTCAGTCAGTTTTCTGCTATGCAGCCCACTGTATCTTACACTATCCACCAAAAAATACGTGATTCTGTTAAGATTATCAGTTTTCAGACTAGTCAACGGTGAATAACTGGCCTTTTTATCATTTTTATCACCCACCAATCCAATCAATTCCATGCCATGCCCACTAGGTTTATAGTGTTGTATTTCATCTATAGCTTTGAGTGAAGCTACCTCGACTAATTATTCAAATAATGCAGCACATCTGTTTGGGGAAGCAACCAGCAATCGGCCCGATTCCTTCACAGAAATATTGATGTGTATTCGCCTCGCGGAGTTTGCGTAGGCACCATATCGGGGAGGTCAGATTCCTGAAAGTAACCTCAGAAAACCCGGAACCTACTGCTCCACCAAAATCTCAACAGGAAAGCCGGCAACCATCCAGGCTAGTCAATCATCCAATCAATTCAGCAAAAGCCGATGAGTGTTCTTGCACGCCACGGAAGTAAGACCGAATGTGATCAGCGTTCAGGCATTTTATAGAGACACGGTCGATGTTGATGGATGTTCACTAACGCCCAACAGACATCCTGGGTCAGTGTCAGAAAGCCCCTTTTGAATAACGTGGGGCCGTTGTAAATTTTGCTCGCGCACTCACACGCACTCACGCTCTCGCACTCGTTTGTTCGGAATATAGCGGTTGTGTTCCCTTCTGTGAGTCTTTTTTCTCCGGCACTAGGCACTAGAGTGGGTTAGCAGCAGCTACCACGGGTCGGCGAATCCGTAGATATAACACACCACCAGAAAACCTTTAACCGAAGGAATTATATATATCGGTTGCGGAAAATGTCGCGTTCAGAGTCTCATAGGAATGAATCAGAGGACATGCATTTGCAGAATACCATAACAGGTAAGCGAACGGAAGCGAAAATATAGGTGCTATTATCCACTGAAGGTTGACTCACCAGAGCACGGTGCCATACAGCACAATGGAGATTGACACCACAGCAATAACTCCAGTGTGCGCGACGCGAGTTGTTGGTTTGTTCAGAAAATTCAATATTCTTC
>NW_008751746.1:763543-824382 GCF_000715545.1 Opisthorchis viverrini
CAAACTACACATTACTGAAGGATGATCATTCGAAGCAGTTCGTCTGAGTATACAGCATGCGAAAACCTGTTGCAACAACGTCTTTGTGAGATTTCCACCTAAATAGGCTGACATGGTTCCACACATTGTGATTTTACTAACCAGAAACTGACAGTCCCCTTCAGTCAGTTTTCTGCTATGCAGCCCACTGTATGTTACACTATCCACCAAAAAATACGTGATTCTGTTAAGATTATTAGTTTTCAGGCTAGTGAACTGTGAATAACTGGCCTTTTTATCATTTTTATCACCCACCAATCCAATCAATTCCATGCCATGCCCACTAGGTTTATAGTGTTGTATTTCATCTATAGCTTTGAGTGAAGCTACCTCGACCAATTATTCAAATAATGCAGCATATCTGTTTGGGGAAGCAACCAGCAATCGGCCCGATTCCTTCACGGAAATATTGATGTGTATTCGCCTCGCGGAGTTTGCGTAGGCACCATATCGGGGAGGTCAGATTCCTGAAAGTAACCTCAGAAAACCCGGAACCTACTGCTCCACCAAAATCTCAACAGGAAAGCCGGCAACCATCCAGGCTAGTCAATCATCCAATCAATTCAGCAAAAGCCGATGAGTGTTCTTGCACGCCACGGAAGTAAGACCGAATGTGATCAGCGTTCAGGCATTTTATAGAGACACGGTCGATGTTGATGGATGTTCACTAACGCCCAACAGACATCCTGGGTCAGTGTCAGAAAGCCCCTTTTGAATAACGTGGGGCCGTTGTAAATTTTGCTCGCGCACTCACACGCACTCACGCTCTCGCACTCGTTTGTTCGGAATATAGCGGTTGTGTTCCCTTCTGTGAGTCTTTTTTCTCCGGCACTAGGCACTAGAGTGGGTTAGCAGCAGCTACCACGGGTCGGCGAATCCGTAGATATAACACACCACCAGAAAACCTTTAACCGAAGGAATTATATATATCGGTTGCGGAAAATGTCGCGTTCAGAGTCTCATAGGAATGAATCAGAGGACATGCATTTGCAGAATACCATAACAGGTAAGCGAACGGAAGCGAAAATATAGGTGCTATTATCCACTGAAGGTTGACTCACCAGAGCACGGTGCCATACAGCACAATGGAGACTGACACCACAGCAATAACTCCAGTGTGCGCGACGCGAGTCGTTGGTTTGTTCAGAAAATTCAATATTCTTCCTTCGAAATTCCCGCTTAGAGGCCTATCCTGCAAGTCGTACGAGAATATTTGTCAAATCAACTAGGTCAAGATTCATTATGGGATTACTCGCTGGGAAGATGAAAAGTTCATATTTAGACAAAAGCACTTGTTGTTGGTAGCCAGATTCGTATAATCACTAGATCTCAGATATTAAATCATCAGCTAGCTCCAAGTCAATATGACCAATTTGTAGTGTGTGCCCTGTCATATGTTGCCAGAGGCGACACGCTCCACTCCACGTGAATGAAACTCTGTATCACAAGGTTACATGGAATGGTCAGAACTTTCCGACTTTTAGTTCCTCACACCGCCGGTATGGTCACTATTCCGTAGAAATACATGTACAGCAGTTGACTAATTACAACAGGGGGATTTCTTGCCGGCTAATTTGGCAGAACGTGGATAACTTCAGAAGTTCAACGTCCTGCACCTCAGACGAAGCCATCAAATAACCAGATCTGTACTGAAAAAAGTGGTAAAAGATGTTTACTTTTGGGAATGACACTCTTGCCCATAACATCAGCCATATGTCAGGACAGATATCGAAGAATCGCAACGGTAGATATTTGCCACACTCAGTCCTGTCACTCAATCTCCTGTGTTATCTCCCAGTTCAGCTATGACTGCGTTGACATAGGTCGGCTCTCTGGCCCCATTTCTTTGGAGAATAAAGGCCAACCACCTAACTAGGAGCTCTCTTGGACTGATGTCGTATAACCCCCACAAAGACCAAAGGCTACATCTCCGCTCACCACTCTCCGCTCTCCGCATTAAGGAAAGATCAGTTGTTTGATCCTGTTAAATTGTCCACAACTGCGGCGAGCGTATCACGAACCAGAGTTCATGAAAGTCATTCCAACCAAGACAAATTACCAGCCCTGTGGACATCACCACATATCTAACCTGAACTCCACTCATTCAGTATTTATTGTTGTCGTGTGCTCTTGATATACGTGTCCACATGCTTTGAGACCGCCAGTGAGGCAAACAAAACCGTGATTGGGGGCGAAGAAAGTGTCATCAACTAGCAAGAAATGCAATGAATAAAGAGGATCCAACGCCCCCAAATGTTAGTGTTTAAGTTCCAAATGAAGGTGGTGTATTACCCTGCTCCCCTAATTCACGCCGGACAACTGAATTGTCACGTCTGAACAGGCTAGTTTATGCAACATTGGGCGGTGCGATCGAACAAACTCCCAGTAACTGTCCTCATTGTGTCGAGCAGGAAAACTTCTCAAAGGAGAAATATGTGAGTAATAACTTCTGCAAATTTTGTAAACAAATACAAGGTCGAATTGTGCCCCAGTATGATTCCTGGTCGGACAGGGTTGTGACATAATGCATGGGGAATTAAACCCTGTCGGTCCCCCATCCGTCACATCCTCCTCACGTATCATCATTCCACTGGCGTGTTTTGTACTAAGTGCCGTGATAGGCAAAAATTGCTGCCTGTTGTATTAGCGTTGACCGCCGTCTTGCTCCCTTGAACGTGTTTGGACCTTATCCATACGTGGCTGGTATGGCTCAGGGAAAAGTAATGTGACGGTCAATACAGAACGTAACGAGTTATTTGGCAGTAGACTACACTTTTGCCTGATAGAGCTTCACTTCTAGATCTCAAACGGTTGGAATGGGTGTGTCACAGATTCTTACTTATTAAAAATACGAACAACAAATAAAATAAAGACTTGAATGAATATCAAGTAAGCCAGAAACAGATGAAAGGGGCAGATAATAAAAATGCCAGCACCGGGCGTCTGTAACTCCTGAACGTTCACTTCCATGGGACCACTGAAATTTCCAACTGGTGCTGATGCCCGGGCTATTGCTTTTGGTACCCAACTGGCCGTTCCCGCTCTTTAGGCCTTCGACGAGTGAAATATTGCTATTAGAATCATCATATTACTTGTGAGTAGGTTCCAGCTGAGTGATTTCTTTCAGATATGGTACTCTCCAGCCACATATGAAGTTTCTACTTATGCGTCACATCCTGAGTGTCGTCAGGTACCTCGTAAGTGCCGCATTTAGTGAGGAAGGCATAATGAGTGTTTGCAGTGAGTTTCGGCTTATAGGCGCTATTCAGCTGTGTTTTGCCATTCCTCTACACTTTTCACTGGTTTTGCTTCTTATCAAGATCGTCCACAAGAAAGAGCCACGCCATGGATACATTTTCCACAACGTAAAACGTCTTTGAGGTGTGAACCGCTCGGGAAGGCACTGCTCCAAAATCCAAATTTAAAAATACACCTACTTGTTCCAAAAATTGACCGCTCCACTTTCTAAGAAGTAACCACAACAGTCCAGTTCTACTGACTGGTTGTCACGTCAGATAGTTTGCGTCGCAGGCGG
Source organism: Opisthorchis viverrini (assembly GCF_000715545.1). Lineage (NCBI taxonomy): Eukaryota > Metazoa > Platyhelminthes > Trematoda > Opisthorchiida > Opisthorchiidae > Opisthorchis > Opisthorchis viverrini. The sequence goes on from NW_008751746.1 coordinate 767,118, forward strand.
TGCCGATATTCCTCGTCACCGCATTTATGGTTTCTTCCGGTGTTGAGTTGAGTCGGTTTGGCTAAAAATGTGGCATCAGACATGCATAGAACACTGTCCTTTGGACACTGCCCAAGGGTAATCAAGGTAGAAGGCACGATTCAATTCGTCTGAAGTTTTTGGAATCTCTGGGGTTCCAAAAAAGACTTGAAGGGTGTATAACAGAATATAACCGCGTGACAAAACTTTTTTTTATTTTATCAGAAAACAAAAGGCACCCATTTACAGCCAATTTTACTGCAGTAACCACTTCCCTTTACTAGGTTGTGACAGGATTTTGACACCACGACTTATGTGCCAAGTGATAATATCGTAAATGATCTCACCATATTTTCGAAGAGCATTTAAAAAAACAGACATGAAGTTTGCCGTCATTATTCTGGTGAATAATCAGAGAGGATATGCTTAAGGCCCAGTTAGACATTCGACAGTCAGATCTCAGTCGGAGGGTAAACCAATGGGGCTGAATAATCAACCGACAAACCATACACGAAGAGCGACACCCTAAGGATGAAAGTTAATCTACATAGACATATCCATGAAACCAGTCTGCAAGCCGACGGGCCAAAACTTTTAACCAATATTAACGGCATTCTTGCTGTCAGTTTCTATCCAGATTGCCTGAATGAGTGTTTGGAGGTGTGGGCACCTTAAAATGATTGTGGCAGGATAGCACTGTGTCCCTCCTCTGTCCGCCTTTATTCTTTTCTACACAATAAGGCTTTCTAATAAATCATGTTCGTACGGCCACGAAGCATTAGTGTTGAACACTGATGTTGTGCTGCAATGATGATGATGATGATGATGATGATGATGATGATGATGATAAGGATGGATGAACTGTAATGAAGCTCTAGCTCAAAACGTGCCGATGTCATCATCCTCTCTTGGTACAGATCAACGACCTTGCCCACAACCTGAGCTACCAGCATTCCTTCCATTACTTTGGTGAAGAATACTGCAGGGGGTTTGCATTATTCAGCCACCTTGTGTCCTGCTGAGGAAACAGCTGCGACATCCTTGAAGGTCATTCCTCAAAAATAAGCGCTTGGCAGCATTCTGACAAAGATTTCTAAGTAACACAAAAGTAGACCTGAACATGTGCACAGATAATTGCATCAAGCTGCACCAGTCATCTAGCATTAGTAAATGTCCCCGGAATAAAAGGACATTGATCTGCTTACCTGAAGCAGCGCGTAATATCCGGGACTCAAACAACGGCAAGAGACAGTATATTTCCGGACGGTTTCCAGTCTGCACCCTCCAAATGAACTCTTTGTTAGGGGTGTGGTGTCTTCATAGCGTGCGCAAAAATATTCGCTAGGTTGATGGAATTCCGGAAGGTTGTATCGGATAACCACTTCAAACTTCTGAAATATAGGTTGGGGGTAAGTCGAAAAAGGGAAACTGGACATGGCAATGCTAAATCCAAGTAAATGAGTATAGTCGAAAGGAAGCTTTTAGGAAGGGAAGGTCAATTAATAACAATCCGTTCAGCGCGTCGTCTATTAAAGAAGCTACTATTGAGACCTCTGCCTACATCTTGCTTGGACATTTGATGTTCACATGTGTTCTACGGCACTTTGCATAGTGAATACACAATGGATATCAATCGACTCAACTAGTGAGCACCATACGTGATTGCTACAGTGGGCAAGGCTTTGCTTTCGTCCAGATATCTAGAGGATAACAGTGTACATCGATATCAGGTAGGTTTGGAAATTAAAAAATACGAAGTCCAAGAACGTGACAAAAGAAATTCCTGGTGTTGCAGGTTTGCATTTTATCCAGAAAGCCGTTGGTTCGGTTTGATTCCCACTGATACAGGATATCAGTAGATGGGCTTCTTTGACTGCTTGGTTCATCTTAACCTGTCATTATAGAGCTCACTGCTGATAACCAAAAACTAAGCCGCCTGTCACACACCATACTGTGGTTTGAAACGAGAAGTCCACATCTGACTGGAATGAGTAAGCCACCTAGGTGTCTTATTTGGGACGGTACCCACACGATAAGGGCGGTCCCGTGACTAAGATCCATGTAATCTACACGACATATGCCCCTGAAATTTTTGGCAGCCAGATATGCAAGACTTCACCATGCTTCTGAAGAATAGGAAATGGGCAACAATTATTTGGGCCTCCCGGTTAATACTCATGTGCCACAGGTCGCCAAAAACAAGCTTTCGGAGGAAAATACAAGCAAGCCTGCGGGTTTTCGGGAACATTCTACGAGGAGACATAGTCAGATTCCGAAATACAGTTGAAGTGAATTGTTTCATGATCAACTGACGTGAACCAGTGAAACCCCAACTGCTCACTACCACTGAGTAAATTATTGTTCACATGACGAAATCGTCTTTTAGCTAACGATACTAGAACATCTGGAACACCATAGATCTGCTGACAGCTAACTGAGACATAGACTAGACTCACCTTTTCCGATTTAGGTTGGATCTTTAGAAAACCGACAGTTAGAAACATTTCAAAGAGATCGTTTTCTGCTAGTGCGTGAAGGTGTTCTGTGCAAGCAACTGTCAACGGGAAGATGGCTTTCACGATGGTTATGTTAAACTGTTCACCGCAAGTGATCTGGAAAATAACAGATGTAGTGAAGGTGGGTTGGAAACAAAAACCGACAGCTTATCGCGGATGCAATTTGTGTAGTGGAATTGTAGACAAACATTCGCCCAACTGCATTGGTGTTGTTGTAAATAAAGAGCTATTTGCACAGTTTGTCATGACAAAGCGACTGCCTGGCAGGATAAGTGAACGCAATCAATTTCACCTAACTGATACTTGGGGGAAGTTCGACTTCAGTGCCTTTGTCTCGCACTTCACCTAAACAGCCCTATAAGTGACGTCATCATCATCATCGACAGCATGACATCAGTGTTCAACATCGATGCTTCACTGCCGTACAACCATGACTTATTTGAAAGCCTTATTGTAAAGAAAAGAGTAAAAGTGGACAGGGAAGAGACTTGGGGCTAGCTTACCACAGTCATTCCGAGGTGCCTACACCTCTAGACATTCACTCAGGCAATCTGGATAGAAACTGACAACAAGAACTCCATTGACATCGGTTGGCAGACATATCTTATAGTGTCTCCAACCAGGCACAGTGAGGATCACGTGATCCCCATCCTGGAAGGCTAGTAGCACCGACAGCACCCAAGTTTTTAGTGATCTCCTTCATACTCGTCTGCCAAGTCAAGGGTTGGCCACCTCTTTGTTTACGCCACTCCGAATTAGGCATGGAAAACAGCACTCTTTTAGGCAAACGATGTCCAAGAACCAGTAACAAAATCACGATTTGCGCGTGCGCCTCAATACCAGTTCGGATGGTATGTTCTTGAGGGACATGCCATTACAAGGCAGCGCAAAACTAAGGCGATTGAGATCAACCTGAGTTCCATGGGATTTCCGCACCCTCGTGGATGGGCGGCATCTTGATTGCATTGGGCTAGAAGGCCTAGTAGATGCGTCACTCACTCGGTTTCAATGATGCGCTTGCTGTCGTATTCTAACCGGTCAGTCAGGCTGAGCGGTTCACTTGTTGTTTGAACTGGGTATACCCTGAATTCAACTCGGTTGGCCGGCTTGTTCTCCTTGACACATCTACCCATCAAGGCTCGAAAGCTTGTGAACGTAACATATTCTTTGTATTCTTGGACTTCCCGACGTGCGAAATCATATGGAGAGCTCTGCAAAGACTTCTGTACACAAAGCGGTGTCCTCCAGGGGTACTCTCTCTTTCCAATCATGTTTAATTTCCAGATTGGTGAAATAATGACACAATCATCAGCAACTCTCCGAAACGCGGTGTTTAAATGGTCTCTGACGAAAACTTATCAATCTGGAATTTACAAATGACATGGTTCTTAGAAGAGGAGGACAAGGCGAAGGTGCCTCATACCTGGGTAGCAACCCCTTTGTTATTTTCAACGGGTTACTTGAAATCGGAAGTGATGATAGACGTAGCATGAACAAATGGACGCGTCTGAGGACAGAAACTAGTCGCCAATAACTCGCTTACCAGACAATTGGCCTGCTGACTTATGTACCGAGAAAACCCGTTCCCATTCACGCCTACTCACCTTCAATTCACAGAGCGTTCGGCACGCCTCTGCTCGTTAGATAAAGGACCAGTATAAATTACTTTCACTAGTTAGCTTTTTGCCTGAATACTACCTTTGGTCATACGTTGACAGCGTCCGGATACCGTGAGGGTTTCGGTACACATGGTTAGCAAGAGGTGTGACATGTGTCAGACCTCGATTCAGACTGTTAATTCGGTAAGCATAGGTATGGCAAACCAGCCGTAAAGTTCAGGTTTGCGTGCGTGAGGCGAGCAAGTTACCACAGTAGCTCAATTGCTGATAATCTGTTTCTTCAAACTGCAAGTCGGTAGTTGGCAAATGGCCAAGATTCACTATACCGGTGATTCTCGGAAAGTTTCGAGTTCAAGGTTTGGCAGACCAGAGTAAGCCCACTCTTACTGCTTAGTCCAAGTTAATATCCACGGTGGAACTTAGGTCACAAACGAATCGATGCTAAGGGCTTAAGTCTAATCAAGCAATAACAGCCCCGAAGCACCCAAGTCATTGCTTGACCGCCTCTGGCTGTTTTCCACCCTTCACGTAGATGTGCAAATAAACCCTTCGAGGATGTTGGGCGACTGGCATGCGCAGCACGTGGCCAACCCAGCTCAATAAACGCAGTATGATCAGTCCAACTATCAAGGGTGGGTTATTTTTTCCGATTACCATTTAACGTTCTTCTGCACGGCTCATCCGGTGTTCCCACCACAGGCAAATCCATCGAGAGAAACAAGAATAAAATTACTGGGCTCTAGTTAGAGGTGTTCCCATCGCTCAGTCATGAACAATTTTTTGTCAGGCGTGATAATTCCAGTGTTTCCAGTGTGTTGCTGTCGGAAAAGTGGTAACACGCTCACCTCACGTGTCATGTGCCCGAAGTTCAGATCTCGATACTTTCAAGGATACACAATGCTGATGATCTCTGATAAGAGCGAAGCTCGAATCTAGTGCTCCCAAGCTCAGGTGTGGATTCACCAGAGTAATTACGCTAGGACAACAGAGGAAACTAGCAAGACGTGAATGCGGATTTCGCACATCCTACAAATTGGTTTACCAAAGACAAAACACCATGAGACCGGAGATTTGAGTAAATTCGGTTTTGTAACAAACCTGAGTAGATTGGAGTTCTTCCCAAGGGATGGCGTGTACATGAAACATCCTACTGCGGTGAAACAGACGTTCCGTCCGTATGTCATAATAACTTTTTAGCTTATCCACGAATAAGTCAAGTAACTCGAAGACCATTGGGAACGATCTACAAGCAACAGAGAAAAAAGAAAATTAAGGTTTTTTTCCAAATAAAACACTGTTCAATAGAAAATGTGTGAGTGGCTCATTTTGACTTGGTTACGAATGCTTTGTGACCCCATGGAAATTGCTCGAAAGTGAAATAATCGGTCGAGCCATTGAAGAAAGTCTTGCCAGAGTACGGGAGTTTATCCCGCCTTAATAATGTGTGATATGATAACTGGTGCTTCAGTTAACAAGGAAGCAGATAGGCTTCCGAAACTCTCTGTACTACGAAAGCAGTTGGCTGCCTACAAATAGGCTTTCTTACTGGAATTCATTAGCAATGTGCATCGCACTCTTTGGCCAAACAGCCGAAGAGTAGACAGTTTACAGACAAGCGGCCTATCAGCAGTTCTGTTGTTTTATTTAGAAATCCTCGCGATCCAATGTGTGCACCAACCGGTATCCCCAAATTAAAGTACGACGAACCTCCAAACAAGCGTCTGAGGGATGAAGTCCTGACACATACAAGTTTGTAAATGATCAAAATGTTAGCATCTTTGCTAGCCAACTTTGTTACATGTCAAAAATCAGGTCCCACCTTTGTTCGGCAGTTCGGGGAGGGTGGCTCCAACGAGTACCGATCGTTTTGTTTCATTTCCGCTTTATACTGCCTTAGAGGTGCACCACAGGAATGCATATTTTGTAACATATCATGTGCGCAACAAAATTTCGATGAAGTCAGTAGTTAGAAAAACGGAGTCGTATCAGTCCGAATCTCCAGAAGACCATGCAACCCATTCCCCAGTGCAAATCAATGGCCTATACTATATTTGTTAATCTTTGGAGTGGAACGAACTTAAACGAGTTTCAACAATCTCGTTTACATCTACCAGACTTTTGGACAAAGTTCAGAGGAAAACGAAACGAAAGGAAACTTCAATTTGGGACGTACTCATTCGCGTGGGCTACAAACCGGTCGTCATTGCAATACGTATAGAGTATCACGTCCATAAGGTGTAAGAAATCAAAATACATTGAATCGAAGATCCATGCGGGTGAATTTTCGCATTCCTGAGACAGTGCACCGACCACATCAGATGCTATCTTCGCATTTCTCCGGGAATTCAGGTAACCGATATAGAGAAACATGCGGTAACTGCAAAAGACGACACCTATGGGTGGAAGGAAACACGAAGAGAATTGCACTAAGACGAAACCATACGGTTACTAATCAGATTACGACATTAAAAGTATACAACGATGGAGGCGCTGGGTAAAGGAATGACGACCAATAGTTTTTGAACATCATATACAGCTGAGGCACGTTAATCATTTTAACCTTTTTAGCTTGTGCGTTGGGCCTGAAGAGGACCATGTGCTTGAATACCAGGCCGGGGAAATAAAACCATTTAGTTATTTATGGCCTTATTGTTGGTTTTGCCGTATGACACTACAATAATAACAGCTATTTATTCTGTTTAGTTTTAAGTGACAGTCTTAGCTAGGCATACTGTAATTGGATACTCAACTGCGCAGTCTTCTATTAAAATTGATTTTTTTTGCAAAAACCCGAGACGGAAGACCTGTTATTCGAACATTCCCTATTTATTTGTAAAGCCAACTTGTTTTGTCCGATGTAATGACTCTTCAAACGGGAATCACTATCTTACACAAACGTTTCGGTGACACACTGACCGGCATTTATATAGGTTAGGTCTATACCTATAAGTCAGGTGAATATTATTGGTCCCAGGCTATTTTCAGTCTATCCTCATTTACACACCCCTCAAAAACACCGACAGATTATGAGGATGATAATTCTTGCCGTATACTCACGAAAACACAGTTCGAGCTGTCCATCTGTAAGGTTTTGTCAGCCCAATAAGAAATTTCGCGTGAATAAACGCAGTAAATATTATGATTTGTTTTGCCTATCAAGAGATGATGAACGAGTTTAGCCAGGATTTGACGGGATGCCACGCAAACGTGACGTAAAATCTGTGTTCAGACGAATTTGCTAGTACAACGGTGATACTACCGATGGGGGAGGCATGCGAATATTATGTTTTCCTGTAACTTGGCTTTGCGTCTCTTTAAAAGTGATATCTCTTGCGGAATTTGTGGAGTCGCTCTGTAGCGTTTGTTTGGATCCGAATAACAGTCAATGAATATCCAGGAAAGTTCAGGAAGACGCTTTCAGGGAGAGAAGATATTCAGTTTTTGTAAACAAGATGCATATGAGAGATTTGCTTCCCTGCTCAATAGTCTGTAACTGTTCAGTTGGCATTTTCTATTAAATAACTCCACAGCGAAGGTCTTCTTCCTTTCACTAGTAGACACAATATAGTTTAATGAAACAACTGCCTACTAACTTTCTCTAAGTATTTCGATTAATTCACTACTTATGTTCTCAAATTCTTCCAACCGGCAAAGACCGTTGGGGTCGGGTAGAGACCAACCGTAGCCTCCGTACTCGTTCATCAAGCTGAAATTTGAAAAAAACATATGTAAGTTGAAATGATTAATAAAGCAGCCTAAAGTAGAGGTAGAGTTAGATTAACTCTGACTGAATCCTATGGTTGTGTTGCCGAATGCGGTTAAAATTGGGAGAGGATGTAGAGAATTAGATAGATTTATCCGATCTGGCGTCCTGAAGACTCGGATTTACATGGTCAGCATGATGTTTCAAGAGGTAAATATTGCAGTAAAGAGAAAGAGTAATCATTGAGTTTCGTTCAGCGCCGGAATACTGATGTATAGTTTATAGAAGAGAAGTAGTGACGGTCGGTTACTAATCGCACTTGAAATCATACATTGCCCACGAGAAGTTTAAACTTTTGTCGTTCACTCACGGCCAGCTGTCTAATAGGGTCTTGGACCTGAACTTTTCAACAAATCAAACAACGAAAACCCCATGGCTTCGCTACGATCCCCAAGTTAGCACCGCGACCGGATATTCAATGAATTTTAGTTGTCAAAAAGGGAGAATTTTTTAAGGAACCGTCCGATGTTTTTAATCATACTTATCTGTTACCTAATCAATGATCTTGTTAGCAGCACTTGATATTTTACTTCATCGTTTAGCTCCGAAAGTGACAAGTAACTCACCAAAATTTTCTGAACAGTTGGCGACAGATTTTTCCCTACCTATTCATCTACCTTCATTTCAATCCTAAATGGGACTGCTTTGTAAAACACCTCGAGGACCATTCGTTGTCACACTACAGTTTCTTCTATATACACACATGAAAAGTCAAAAAGTTTACAGCCTTCATTCCATAAGCGTTCAAACCAATGGATTACACTGATGGAGTGGATAAACACTATCATTCACTGGCGCAATTGATAATACTGTTTTTTTTTTAAATTAATTTAGGCCCAACGAAAAAGGCCTTCGTTTGCTCAAACTTAACCGTTCAGATCATGAATGATCTATGTAGCCCTATGCAACACATGGCTGGGCCAAGTGAGCCAACAACCAGGATGTCAACCACAACGAGCACACCGGATATCGAGTTCCACATACTATCTAATCATTGCTCCACTATACACCGTAAAAACACAACACCATAGCGGCTTACTGGACGAATACAAATAAAAACTCACCAGTCCACGGTTGTGTTGGCTTCGTAGTTTAGTGAGTTTACGATGCACTTTGTCCGATGTGTCACCGATACTCCACTTGTCTCCTCTTCGTTCACGTGCAGAATGACCGAGTAATAGGGGGTTATATCTACTGACATACGTGAATGTGGGCAGCCTGTAAAATGCATAGGAAGGAAGATGTTAAGGGAACTCCTTCTAGGTCACCTTTCCCACAGGCTTATTCTAGATGCACGTGGTCAGTTCGTTTTAAAAAACTACTGATGGATCAAATCGTTAGGTGGACACGCAGCTGATTTGTCCTGAGGGCATCATAATCGGAAAGAACATAGTCATTCATCAGCAACGATTTATAACGCATAAGATTTTTGCTTAGCTAAAACCTTAGTTGGTTTCTTGAGGTAGAAAATCTTCTTAATAAAAAAAACAACTACGGACCAGAAAAATGCTTGATTCAAATGTCCGACATGAATCAGTGGCGTAAAATTTCCTGCGAAAGATGAACGATGTTATCATCGAAACATTTGGGGTTCATGACTCTTCATTCATAAATAATCTGCGTTTGGGGCAATGTCTTTCCGACTCTTTGAAATGGCCCCTAGTCTAGTTAGTTGAACACTTTGTTATGCTCGTCGACATCGATTACCCTCTACTATTCTGCTTGAGTCTCTTTTCGGCAACAAAACTCCTGCCCCAACTGACCACGAGCAGTAGGATATTTTGGCTCATGTTGCAGATGTCTCAGTTTCAGAGTGGACAGAGATTCATATGACCAATAAGGTATCAAAATAATCCTATGAGTGAGCCATACCGGCAACCCAAGCTGGTACATTGCATTGTGGTGCTCCTGACCACTGATTGCCCTTCAAGCTTGTGCTTGGGCTCGATTACTTGTTTGTTGATTGAATATGTGACCTTGGATTCAATTTCAGCGGCGGTTGATGGCGATTCGTTAAAGAGCCCCAGATTCGATCGCGCGTCTGCTCGGTTGCTTACATTCAATTCAATTCAAGCCATGCGCAATAAGCACAGCTGTTACACTTTCGACCACCGGAAAATGTAAAATTGGTATACAAAACCAAGCCTTTGAGGCGAAGGCATATTCAGTTGGCTATGCATTGAAGGCGATAACTTTGATGCAAGAGCGCCACTGACTGCGCGATATGGCCATTTCTGCCAATGGCCTTAACCACTGATGATTTGAGTCCTGGCGTACCATCCAGGAAGGCGGCAGTTGCCAGGTCATACATTGTCCACCTCTCGGTCGTTTCCACTCAGCACAGGGCTGGGTGAAAGAGCTCTGCGAGGCAGACGATCTTCTGGCATGCGTAGTACACGTCAAAACCAGCGCAGTCTACGAAACGTGAGTAATTCATCTATCACGGGAGAGCTTCTTCTTCCTAAGACCGTTTGGTGTACCTCAGCATTACCAATGTGATGTTCCCACCAGACCTGACCAATGCTGCGGAGACACTGGTGATCAAACACTGACATTTTCCGTAAGTCATTTGCGCGTAGGAATCACGTCTCGGATCCATTAAGCAGCGGTCTAAATTCTTTCCTTGACGGACAAAAACATGTCACGTCGACAACATATGGGTCGGAGGTTAGAAAAAGTTGCCCTGACCTTATCGGTTAGAGAGATAATCTTATCTCCAGCCAATCCACCGGAACCCATACAGCTGTTCGTTAAAAAAATTTATCTACTATGTCGATTGGCTCACCTGCAAGCATGAGGTGTAGGCTTGATCCCACCCAGTCTTGTAGCAGCATTTTACACTTTGCAAATGTGAAGTGCATGGCAAACCGTGCAAGAGAGTTATTTAGGTTATTGAAAATCGTTTTTATTTAGGGAGGATCTGAACCAAGGAGAGCAATATCGTCTGCATACTCACTGTCTGTGAGGGACGTCCCGGGTGCATTTCGACTCCCGCGGTTTCAGAGGCAGGTAGAGTAATTTCAAGCAGTATGTCAATAACGAGGTTGACGAGGAAAGGGGAAAGAGGACATCCCTGTCCTACCCCAATGGATGTGGTCCACCCAGGGCAAAGCTTATCGTTTACCCGCACGCGCCCTCAGCCCCAACTTGGCACTCCTAAATGATCAAAAAGAAATGAACCTTAGGATGTGCTCGCGGGAAACGTCTCTACTGTATTGACCTATGCCATACACCAATTCTTGAGAATAGTGTCAGGCGATGACTGTAATTCAACCCACGACAGACCGATCCTTAAGGTTGTTCGGAAATGAAAAAAAAACCTTCTGGCGTATATGCCCGGTTGGGGGAAATGCATGTATCGGCAATCTCTGAACTAAATGACTATTTCACCGGTCTATGATAATGCCTTATGTCACAGTAAGACTTCTTTGTACCAAAAGGGTTTGGAATATGCATGCGAAAAAGCAATTTGTTACACTCTGTTGTGTTTTTGACTTACAGAATAAATATTTGGATGTATAATGGTTCTGGCATCCTACCAAACAACTGAAGATCTGGATTAGTATGGCAGTATCACAGACAAAGAGACGAAGTAGTCGGCTAGGAGTACTGCACGAAACCCGCTAGAGTAGGAAATGTGCGCACGTGTGCGTGCGTTTCCTAGGCCCGCATTATTCGTGGACAGTAGCAGTATAGGGCATTTGTGGAATCAGTTAAACTTAACAAATCGGCAATTCGTTGCACACTGCAGTAAGTAAGCAAACCTATTTATCAAGACAAAACTAGCTTCTGCACCTTATTTCTTAACAGCATGCAGACAGTACTGACTAACCTGTCGGTACGAGGGTGTTTTTGCATTATTGAATCGAGTAATGTTGTTCAATGTTGTAGTTAAAGTTATCCCACCTGTTTTTGATTGATCCCGGTGACCGTTTTTGACAGGGATCAACCGTATGGTGTTCTGGGAAAGGGTTTCCTTCCTAGACAGATGACTTACACTTTGTAGGGTCTACCTGCTTTTCCATAACGATGATAGCAACCAATCCGTGTCTTTTAATTTTGTTACATTAATTTTGCGTCATCAGACGGAGAGAGAAAGTTATAAATGCATCCACGCACAACTTAACTGGTCATTTAGTGAAGTAGACTAAATCTTTTTAAAATTGGAGCAATGATTGTGACGTCCAGTGCTGTCTCTCTGGCTTATCGGTTAAGATCAAATGACAACTGAGTATGGTTGATTTCGCGAGTTCTGATTGATGCCAGAAAATTCGTATAAACAAGTAACTGTTGCGGAATGGTGCACATCGAAAAATATGGAGATGGAGAAAGCTTTTGCTACTGGAAACAGCCGTGCCCTATACCAACTAATAAGATCAACTGGCTAGAGGAACACAACGCTCAGTGAGACGATAAGTGAAATAACGGCTCAGTAAACTACTCACAAACATGCCGACTGGAGAGATGGGTTGAACACTCTAAGGAGCAGATTAGCTAACTGGAAACAGTACCTGTAAATTATTCTGCAACATAGCCTAGAATGAGGTTTAATTAATAAAAGAAGTTATTTTAAAATGTGCATTCAATGAAAGAACTTACCCCACTGAAAGCCAAATGCGGAAACTATCGCATTTTTTGTGACATTTTGAGCGGTAAAGATACACAACGGATTGAGCTCGAATGCCTTCAGGTTGGGAACGTATTCGTAAACCACTTTGCAAGTTCTCCCATCGTGGCTAGAGCGCAGAATAGGGTAGATTGATCAAAACATGCTCACCTCAGGCTAACCACATGAAGGTGCGTAGAACCGACACAGGTTTCGGCAATTGAATATAGCTGAGTTAGAAGAAAATGAATTTAAGCAGTCCAAATGTGACTGACCAGTGAAGAACACCAAAAATCATGCATCCAGAATTGTAATTAGAATAGTTTTAATAGTGAGCGTGATGAAATCTTTCACACTGATCAAGAAAGTCTATTCCTGACCACCATAACTATCACAAAATACTTCCATCATTTTCTGGATGTTGATTTATTAAATCCCGTTTCGACACCGGGGTGATACTATCTTTCAGAGTCCTCTACAGATTGGGGAAGCGTTTGACTGACCTGTATGTAGCGGGCAATGCTCAACAAGAGTGATTTTTCACATTTCTTATCATGTCTTCGCACTCTCTGTAGATAACATTTAAGCTCTCGGTCACGCAGTTTTCACCTTTTTATATGTGAAAGAACGGGTGTCACTTTTTGGCAGTCTAACGACACAGGAATGAGAGACATACATTTATGAACATAAATTTGAATCAGGTTCTTGCCTAATGTTCCATCCACATTGAGTGAGAATTGTAAACACAAAAAGTACTTTGGACACTAACTTGTAGTAGGGCCATGTGGACATCAGCAACCGGGACCGACGCAGATTTGGTGATATACATTTTATTTACCGAGTCGCTTTATAAGAGACACCAGAGTTCATCAGCCAGGTATGCTCTTTTGAAAGTGGCCGGGTGACTTGAAGATGTCAACTCACTGGGTTGGTATAATTCCATATTGAACAATTTTGGCCATAGTAAAGCTCCTCTGCGTTTATTATGTTACGCCGCGACAGCTGCATCAGTGTGAAGACAATTGACTGCATAATAATACAAGGGAGATCTACTCGGGAAGGTTTAGCAAAGAATGTCAGCAGGCGAAAGGGATGAACAGTAATCATCCTATATAAAACACCCTGTTTAACGGGATTGCCAGACTTTTCTGGAAGTTGGCTTCTCATTGCGGATGGGCAGTGGCCTGACATATAAGCTTTGAAGCGTTCTTCAGAAAAGTTACTTTATGATCAACCGGAACTATGACAAGTAGAATAAGCCAAGCATCAATATCAGTACAGGGAACCCAGTCTTAAGGAAGATTCAAAGAGATATCTTCTAGTAATAAACCATATACCGTACTCCCAGCTGACTTCTTCCAAATGACTGGTCTAGAATTTGTGGCATGGCACTTTGAAGCAGACTAATCCCCCTAGGGAGGTAGTTGGTCTCGACTCAGGTATAAGACTACTTTGACCTCGAGTAAGCACCGAATTGAACCTAAAGTAGATGAAAAAATGAAAATCATAAAGCTCCTTGTATCGAATTATTTCAGTGACTTTTGTACCACCAAGATGCTTCAGTTATCCACAATGGTTGTATTCGCTTATGCAGCTTACGGATATCTGCATCGTGATTAGTTCGCAAACAGGATATCAGTAGAGACCTGGCGTAAGTGACAATACTCCAAGGAAACATGGCAGAAACAAAGTGCTGGTTAAAAACTGTCAAGCTCTCAGTATATGCCACCTTAAAAACGAGATGCAAAGATATCACATGAGGCGCATTTTTGTGCGAATCCTGAATGACTTCTTCATGGCGCAATCGATGTCCCTGAGTGAACAGGCTGCGTAGTTAAATCACTTTAGAACGCTACTCCAGGAGTGCACTGTCGTTTGTACAGCGTCGTTGGACCTCTACATTCAAGATTAATAACTTCACAGTAAGATATCTATCGTAGGAGGGCCCTCGTAACCAACAAATGGTCACCCAAACAATAAACGTCTATTCGATATATTTCGATATCCCCTACAAGATATAACAAATGTTCTCTGAGCAATCAGCCGTACTCCTAATATGACCTACGGAAAAACACTTTGGCATGCTTTGGCATGTTTAATTGCTCTGTACTCGAGGACAACTCGATATGACCAATAAACGATATTTAACTCAATGACTCACGCTGGACACAGTTAAACGTAGACGTTCCACATCGAGTTCTAGAAAATATGAGTGACACTCATACCTAACGGTAGAGAAATCTTCTTGCAGAAGGACATGACCGGCAATAAGCAGAAGTAAATGGATGGAAAACTGTGTGACTGTCCGCATCAAAGTGTAATACTGAGTTGATGAGGCTCTGTTCTATTAGGTCACATCATTGTGCATGCCTGACTGAAGGCCTGGGCCACGTGACCACAGTTGAACCGTTAGACTAATCAATATATTTAGTAGCTTGTCTTTATTTATCTCATGAACGTGGATGCTGTGTCATCTTTGCACCTTCCTGTTTAGGTGTATAACAGGACGTGGCATTTAACTGATCCTCGTGGCGATCATTTTAACACTTCGAGTCGGACTGTCCATCCAAAGTCCACTCGTCGTTATGTACTAAGTTGTGTAGAGAAAAGCTCATAAAGGAAAGTACTTTGTATACCATACACTTTGTACAGAGTCTAATCCACGCTATTCTGGATAATTATTTTTTGGCTTCACGTGACTTACTGAATTCAGAGTAACTTTAGTGGTCACAACCTTCAGTACTGGTCATGGATCTCAGCCAGTCGGACTTTTACTCGCCGTTTTGCTGGACTGTGCTGATGACGAGTTTATTTATGAGCCGGTATTAAAAGGACCTGATTCGTTCAAATGTTGTTCTTAGTTGACCATGGGATTATTACAAATAAAACTGTGTATTACCATGAGCATGCGTCAGCGTTCAGTGGTCTAACCACCGTTGACAAGCTTCAGCCAAAAATCATCTTCCTACATAAGTGTGGTGGAACATATTATCATCAAAAGTAAACCGTTTACAAATATATGAAATGTGATCCTTCAGTTGCGCGACCACCAACCCTAAGGAATCCCAATTGGCTGATTTCTTTCGGCTTTGTACTTTAAATGCTGTGTTGAATCCACAGTGAGCAGATCAGATACGAAGCTAAACGCACTGGATTATGAATAATGACTATACTATTATTCAGGGAGACCTTCAGCTGAAAAAGTGCCACCAGCGAGTTTTGAAATGAAACACAAAAAATATTGATTAAAATGGTGAACTCAAAGACGAGCAATTAGTTTGGTTATCAAGGATTCTTCACTCTGCCGTGTCAGTGAACTTCGTTGAACGTTGCCTGTGCGGGAGCACAGGTGAGACATTCCATTGTCTCCTGGACCTGATAATAGGATTAATTAGCTGGCTCATTAGGGAGAGGAACTACAACGAGCTGGCCGTGGTAATTAGTTTGCTCTAAAATTCAACATACACTGAGATCCATTACAGAGCTGCCACATGCGTATAATCAAAGAGTTGAGTTATAAACGAGTATGGGTCCGTAACAAAACCTAAACAAATGTTAAAAGAAAACAATGTGAAACTGACTGGATGTTTTTTGAATGTCTATCCACCTCCTGGGATGATACGAAGTTTATTCCACCTTAATTTCTGTCTTTTTTTTGGTTTAGGACGTGGCTTCTTATTATTCATTCGCCAATTTCAACTCTTAAAGTAGAGAGATTACCCTTGATTGACCGTAATCACCTTCCTCATCAGAGTCCAACCGTTTGGCTATCCTGTGACGCATTCCGGGACGTTCCCTCGGTGTGCATTTTCAGATGGCACATGATCTACTATGACCTTGGCGTCATACCTATTCCACGAATCCATAATATAAAACGGTTTCATGTCGAAATGCTTGTACACCACTTAACATAAACACCACATTTTATGAAGTTCCGAGTTGATTGGGTCCAGTTTCCCTTGAGTTTACATCAACCTTAAGTCGCAATTGAACAACGTTATGTGGGCCTGTCTAGCTCCAGGCACCTCGACAGTACCCCAGCCCACGTACAACCACAAACTTCACAGATAACCATAATCTCAGGCCATATGGGAGGCGCTTGGTGTCGCCAGCAGGACCGCCTTATTTGTTGCACACAGCAGTACCGGTAAGCTGGCGTCTCCATCCTGACACTCACGCTTTTGCTCCTCCACCCCACTATCTGCGCAGGTCCCGGCACTAGGACTGACCGCTTTCTTAATCGTGCATCACACTCAGTGGCAGCTCCTGTGTCCAAATCCAGTAGCAACCCTATACACTTCGAAATTTGCTTCAAAAAGACTGAGGCCGGTCTATATAGATTTTTTGTGCTCTCACATTGAAGCAGGCAGAACAAGTGAGTAGTGCCCGTGCGGTGGATTCCCTCTGCACCATTCGATGGTGGCTGTACAACACGACGACACAGGACCCAAGTGGTGCAGTCCAAGTGACCGCTGCCGCGCCCTCTTCCTGCTGCGCACCTCTGGTGATTCAGAGGCTGCTGCAGCTAAATATAACGAGGAGATTAATTCATTGAGTGGTCAATCAAAAGAATCTCTAATTGATTGGATATTTACTGAGAGCCGTACCTGCGCGGTCAGTTTGGAAAGTGAGTGAATGAATCTCGAGAAATTACGGCCCATCGCATTCTGTTCATAGTTTCTGCTTACGCTCTGAATCTGCTAAGAGCAGTTTCGATGGTGCTTCAGGTTCTCCTTTACAAAGGACCGAAAGCTTGGATATTGAAGTAGTTGGTGATGACGTGAAATCCAAGGCAGGAAAACTAAGCGTTGTTGAGGTTCATTTGGATTTTTGTCTTGGGTTGGGTACGAGATGCAGGGACAACCAAGGTTGCTTGCTTCAAACATGTTGCCATCACAGACCGCTCCTTGGCAGTACCAATTTCCGGAACAGCAAAAATCGTTTGACCACTTCGTGTCCACAAACAAATTAGTCCCGTATCCAAATAGACCACACCGCCGCCATTTACCGGTGGCTAGGATCACTCGCTGCCTGTCGCTCCTGCTGGAATACCAGCGCAGTTCCCGACCATGTACTTGCGTGTTGCTGCTTTTCTCTGAGATTGTCAGGCCTAAGCCAAACAGCCACATCTCGCTTACCCATTGAGAAACTGGTGAGTCCAAGGATTAAACGAACTATCAGAATCTGCTCCTCGAACGCTTACCGGATAGTCAAATGTCGGGCGACGACGACCACAGTGCTGCTCAGAGCCGGAACTTCCGTTTGCGGTACAACCAAGTTAGCCTCATCCAAACATCGGATTCCTGGTAAAACTGTGGTATTATTGAGTGATCGGCAACATTCTCCTCCCGGCCATCACCACGACTCAGCCACATTCATTACCGGAAGCCATTTATGGAAGATATGGAACATACGGAAAATTTGGGAAATGCTGGGAAATTCCACAGGCCGATCCACTTGATTCATTTGACTGGCCGTGGGAAGTCTTCTGTCAGTGAAACTCTCAGGAACCAAAATGGCTGTGTGATATTCTACAAAGTTGAAGCTTTGAACAATAATTCATTTGGCCCCATTCTACCTATGATCAGGACTGCTGGGATTTAACAAAAAGGCGGACTGTGAACACGAAAGTCTCCTCAGCCTCAGAGGTTTCCGAGTCAATAACTCCATTCAAGCGTCCTGGAGACCTTCCACCTACTGTGTTCAAGGATGACTGAGTTTCTCAGCTGGTTCCTGCCTAGAGTATTTGGGTCTAACTAAAAGAAAGAGACCGTTCGGGACAACTGGGGTGAATCAGTAATATTGTCCACTTGCGGTTGTACTTGCGATGGATGTAGTACTCACGCGGATTTAGTTTGATTCTCGTATAAAGGAGGCTTCAGGCGTCACGCAATCTTTGTGGTCTCAGGGCGGCACGCGAATCCTTGACCAGTGATCATGAAACAGGATTTCGACATAGTAGAGGCTGTGTTGGCCACATCTTCACACTCCATCAGGTGTTAGAGCAATGCCACATGTACAGACGACCCAAAATCTTGGTATTATTTGATTACAAGGGTACCTTCGATTATGTCGATCGGTCAGTGCTGGCAACCACAATTTACTCAACACGATCTGGACCAAATGACTGTGAATTTGCTTTGACTATTATTATCACACTCTTTTGTCTTCCACACTACTTTACAAACAAGGATGTCCATTCTCTCCATTGTTGTTCAGTTTCAAGATACAGACGCAGTAGTGACCATCCTTTGGCATACACCGAACAGCTTTGAGATGAAAACCCATTCTTTGGAGCTGCAGTCTCTGAACATACTCCTTACAATTCAAAGTGAATTCTTGGTGTTTTTGGGGGGATTTATATATCTTGGTAGTTGTATTATCTCAGGCAAGAGTGCATCTGGTGAAGTCAGTTCACAAATCTCAGAGGCCAGAATCACCTGTGCCTATTTGCTTCAAAACGGCAAATCACTGGGTCTCAAGGGTAAGGCTTGGCCTCTGCAAACTGATGAGGTCAGACTTCTTCAGATATTTGTACCGGAAGCCTTTCTGGTTTCAGATGGCATCAACGTATTCGTAACAAGGTAATTAAAAAACGGGCGTTTGGTTGCGTTGCAGGTACCTTAGTTGCAGAAATTATACAGCAACATCAGCTGTGATGGTCCTGCGAATGCATACTCATGCCGAAAAGGCGTCTACTAGGACGAGTACCGTTCTCTTCAAAATGCCGATAAAGGCGAGGTCGACATCATATGAATTTGCAAGATGGTCTGAAATAAATTACGAAGAGTTTGGATGTTGTTGGTGCAAAACACCTTCTGGGAAGGAGCTTTCCATTGTCTTTTCTGCGCCCATCTGGAAACATTGTGAGAAATTTCGCCAGGTCGATGTCAGCAGCGTTCATGCTTTCAGATTCTCCAAAGATTGTCTGAGTAGATGGGTGATGCAGACACCTCAGAATGCTTATGATGGACCATCATCAACTCTTTCTCCTTGTCCGTTCTCTCTACTTCTTTTCACTTTAAGACTTTGAACATAATTAGATAAAATTCGTGATTGTACGGCAGCATTAGTCTGTCTCTGATGATGATGATGATCTATGCGAATGCCGCTGACACATCCATTCTTATCTTACCATCACGGTTACGGTCGAGTATTAAAAACCAACATGAAGGAGCGATAAAAACGGTTCAGGCTGAAAAATATGATTTGATGTCTAACGACCGGCATTCTCTGTAGACGTTGAAAAGGAAACAGACGATTTCTAACGATTGAATTGCGAATATCGCCACTACACAAACTGAAGATAGATTTCAAGATCCAAGGAAAAATCAAATTTTATTTAACTCAAAATTTGGAAAAACAAGAAATACGTATTGTATTCAATATATAACTTATCTATATGATATATATGACTTATTTGTAATTGTGCAATGGTGAATTTAATTTAATTTTTTAGCAGATGGTTCCTATTGGTTTTGCAACGATACTTACCACGCCAAATTACAATTGTCAATTCTGCTTAAGCCACAAGTTACGTTGTCACATTATAACAGCTTTAGTGATTCAGCCAAGCTACTATTTTATGGTATTCCCTAATTTTATCAGTTCGAATCCATTTCTAGTAGAGTAGTATGGAGGTCAAACCTGGAAACGTTCTATGAAGTCTTCATTTAGCGTGCCGTTTTGACAGTTCTGCGGATGACTTTTCATGTTGTAGTCAACTTTTTATGGCTTGGACAATTAAAATACGCTCTTTTGCGAATCAAGTTGGTTTCCACGAAAGACTCAACTGAAACTCTTGTTTATGATATTCTACAACTGAATGTGCTGCACACAGGCCGCCTCATGTTTCAGTCGGCACGATTTTTGAGATATCGCAGTATATTTTCACCAAGGTTGCTGAAAACTCTTCGAGAATCCACGACTGGTTTACCCTTTCTTGGAGCTCATTAGGTAAGCGTAGTCATCGTGGAAACCTAACTGATTTGCAAATGAGTGTATATCTCGAAAAACAGTCCAATTTGGGTTCAAGTAGAAAGTAAGGTTGATGGAAACTCGGGAATCGCACCTATATGATGAGCCCCAAGAAGGGAAAAACCTGCATTGAGCTATCGAAGAGTTCTCAGCAAACTTGTGAGTGGTTTCTTTTATGATTTTTTCCTGTTAGGCTGTTGGCAATATGAGAAAAATTTAAACTTTTGGTAGAAATTACGTTTGGTAACTAAAATTAATCAACCCCAAATGCTAGGAAGCATTTTATGCTTAAATAATTTTTCTTGTTTTAATTAATGAGTAATTAAATGATAGGCGGATTGATCATTTCTTTCTAGGTAAGGTGAAAGCTGGGGAGTTCTCTGTAGGTGTTTAAGCGGATGTTTTAGAAATATAAAAGCTTGTGGAGATCAGTCGAGAAAGGCTGTTTACTGAGGAGTAATTTAGTGTAGAACTTGGGTGAAACACAAATACTGCCTGAGAAGTACCCTTTGCCTTGTCGAAGGGTTCCTTATATAACAGTTCAATCTATATTTGTGGCATGATAACGTGTTCCATTTTCAAAAGCCAGTACCGGTGTAACGGTGATACGACTGATCGGAGGGCAGGCGAGTACTATGTGTTGTTCTTGTAAATTCGCCTTGTGTCTCTTGAAAAGGGGAGATTTGCTGCGGAATTTGTAGAGTCGCTTTGTAGCATTTGCTTGGATTTGAGCAATGAATGATTAGTGTTAATGGATATCCAGGAAAGTTCAAGAAGACGCGTTCAGGAGAAGATGGATGTCCAGTTTTTGTGAATAAAATGCAAATGAGAGTTTTGCTTCCCTGTCCAATAGTCTGCGGCTGTTCACTGGGCCTTTGCTGGTAAATAACTCCGCAGCGAAGGCCTTCTTCCTTTCACCGGTACTGCTTCATGTGGTATGCTGGCAGTCCAAACTCCATAGATTCGGTCAAACTAAGTCTCACTACGTTGTCGTTTGATCGTGCAGAGCGATCTTGTGTGCCTGTTGTTTCACAGCGTTCTAACAAACCAGTGAGTAGTCTTTTATATTCGCTGAAATTGTGATTGACAAAGAAACACCTGGGCCTCAACATCCATCGAGTACTTGCTCGTGCACGCAGACTGGTTGTATTGCAAACTAGTTCAGGATCTGCTACGCTCATCCCACCAAATTTGTCTCTACAGTCCCAATATGGATTAAATATTTTCCTCCTGCAAGTGGATTTACGAGCAACATACGTTTCGTCTTAACTTGCACTAGCTAGTTTACAATATGGTAGGGTCGCTCATTGGTCTTAGGTTGTAGGCGAATCTCCGTTGGTATCGAAATTATGAGTAGCAATCAAGAATTAAGTTTCACACACTCCACGCTTTTTAATTCCTTTCAGGCCAATCATTTGAGTGTGATGAAATAAATTATTTGACTTGCAGTTCCACGGAATTTACTTTTATCATATACATTATTCATAATTGCGCTTGATTAATGATAGGCATAAAAACCAATACAATAAAGACAATAAAGGCTGTCTATGTAGCATTTTAATCAGGAGGATCTGGTTAACTTCTGATTTTTCATGCTTCATTTTTTATAAGCGCACCGGTCAAATAAGGCGTTACTTTATATTAAGTGAATGTACTTGATCCCTCTGTGTTTAAGTGAAAAATCGTCTCATGTGAGACGCAATAATAAATCCGTTTTATCATCAGAGATTTCACGAACAGGCAATCGATAACCAGCGTATCAGACAGCAGCGTAGTCTATCGTGAGCCACAGTATGTCCTTATGTAATCTGCAGGATAGATCCAGTCAACCACGTTTTCTTTTTCATATAAGACGTCAAGCAGATCCATCAACACTGATTTTACATTTTTGTATTTGACAGAAGGTCGTATTTCTGGGGCGAAAGAATTCAAATTTTTGGAGAACACCGAATAGCCAAAGATTTTAAGATTTAAACATGGACTTTAGATTGTCGAAAACGATGGAATGTTCTTTGTTGGTAAGATATCACAGTTTTCGTACGATGAATAAGACAAACGGTCCGAACGCAAGAGGAGCGGATGTGAACGTCTGTTCAAGCTTTTCGAGCTTCTGCAGGGTCTTTAAAATCCCGTCTCAGTTGGTCTACTGATTTGACTCGGAACAATTAATGCTCACAGACACTTGGGATTGTTTCTTAGGCAGTCAGTGTGAATGTTATCCTTTTCGCACACATACCACATGTTTGCTTTGTTTTCTCGTTACGTTAGTATTGTACTCAGAGCTACTATACTTCACTTGTCCGTGTTTCCCGCAAAAATCGACCGTCACAAAATTGAAAATATATGTTTTATTGCTGATGAAAGAAAATCCATGAACGGGTCCAGCATGTTGACTGAAAGATTGTTCGGGCAATGCTTTGGAATCGGTAATCTTGAATCACGCTCGCATTTCGTAGTCAATAGGACATTATTATTTCAACTGTAGTCGGGAAACTACTCAAACCAGGCCGTCATATTTTATAATCCTTTGATTATTTGCATCACTTTTAAGATGGTGTTATACCTGCTGATTCATCAATTTCTGGGATCTGCTGCTAACCTGCTCCAGTGCCTAATGCCAGAGAATAAAGACCCGCAGAAGGGAACACAACCGCTATAATCCGAAAAAACGAGCGCGTGAGCTAAAGTCACAACCGCCCCACTCTATTTAAGGGGGACTTTATGACGTTGATCCAGGCTGTCTTATAGGCATTAGTGAACACCCATCAACATCGATCGTGGTTTTATAAAAGCGTGAACGCTGATCACATTCGGTCGTGCTTCTGTGACGTGCAAGAACACTCATCAGTTTTTGCTGAATTGATTGAATGATCGACTGGCCTGGATGATTGCCGGCTTTCCTGTTGAGATTTTGGTGGAGCAGTAGGTTCCGGGTTTTCTGAGGTTACTTTCAGGAATCTGACCTTCCTGATAGGTGAACTCAATCCATGCGATTCCAAGTGACAGTAAATTTGGTTTCGGTAACGAGGGATTCTGCACTCTGGTCATAATTGAAGACCAATTTCTGTAGCACAGTGATGTAACCTCAGTTTTGGAGGGATGGCCCTATGAGTGACCGTGAAGCCGGTAACGAGGGTAGGCCAACTGCTCCCTATCCAATGCAATACACATTCGGCAGTTTTGCTTTAGATTGTGATTCAAGACAACGGAGTCATCTGTGGAAGTTTACTATCAAACGGAGCACTAAATGTCAGTCATACATTCTACCTTTCATCCCTCGCAGTTTCTGTGCTTAGTCACCCTAAAGCCAGCTTTGATGATGTTTCTCATTCCCAGGCACAAAACCTGGGGGAAGGGATGGTTTGGAGCAAACTTCTGATAACGACAAACCGAAATATATATGGTGGCTTTGTGAAGCAAATTTATTCAAAGTCTAATCTGAGCTCGGGAGATGATGCTTGTTTCATGTTGAAGAACGGCTGTCAAAAAAAAACAAATCAAACAACTTCAGTGTTGTTTCTCACTAAAAGCATTTTATTTTAGTTCGTTATCCCCTTATATTGATGTGGTTAATTCGCCTTTTATGAATATTTGACATTTAACTGAACTTAGAATTTTAATTTAACTGGGACAAGTCTGGCACATCAACCGGCCATATAAATGTGTTATACAGGGGGCACGATTGCTGTTCCGGTCATTTTTATCCGTTTCTATCTTATCTGTGTTTAAGAATGTTTTTTGGCTGTTTCGAATTGTTCTGCTGCAATTATTCTGGCCAATAAAGTGCTCAATTCTGAGTAAAAGTCAATATGCGCTAGTCCCTTCCATTAGAACCCTACTTGTTGCTTTCTACGAAATCTCTCTAAAGGACAGAATCTTAGGAGCACAATAGGCTACGGCTCTAAGTTGGAGCCAGACAACTCACTGTTCCGGGATCAACCAATAAGCGAGAGCGGAATTCAACAACCTGATTGGCCTATAGTTTTTTTGAAACTGATTGGTGGGATCCTGGGAGTTAAAGAGAGACTAAAATATTAGAAACTTTTGTGGACCACATTGTTCTGCTTTTTTACATCTTGTTAAAGATGAGAAAAGAGCTCAGTGTACTCTTAATCGGAATTATTATTTCACTCTATGGAAGCAGAGTAGAATGTCTTAAAAATTGTAAGTTATGAGCGCAAGTATTAATTAATGTTTACTATCACCTGTTGAATGCTTTTGTCGATCTCCTACGGTAAATATTTAGTAAATGTTTGGTAACCATTGGTAATCACTGGTAAATATGTTGAGTACAGAGAGCGGTGCAGAGGCGGCCGCTGTCTATAAAGGGTGTTCATATAACCTTGTCTTGGTGTATACTTTTACCCGTCTCTACCATAAACATTTAATGTGTAAGTAGGTTCAATTCGGAATATCATATCTTTGAACTTTCAGGGGACAAATTAGAGGAAGCCTTCGACTACTTTGCTCCCGTTAGTAAGTTGACAAATCTGTGTGTACACTTCTCCTACAGTTTGTAGTCAGTCATTTTTCCATCAATTTGGCTGTAATAATATTTCAAGCATTCAGATTTGTATTGCGGCAGCTTTGCCGTACTGGTTTTGTCTGTCCGAGGTATACCTTACTTCTGTCATATCTGTTCGGTACCGCTGCAAGTGAAAAAGTCTGTAAGATGCTCGCTAAAACTAAGGGCAGCTCAAGTCATCCAACAAGAAGTTGGCGTTAGGTGTGCTTAAACGTATTTGTTCAACACATATTTGTTCTTCAAACGGATCCCAAACTGATGGTTTCATCGCAACGATATCATGAAAAGACAATGTGAAATAACATCCAATCGATTGCACTTGTCCTCAAGTGAAGGCTTTCGAACAATGCTGCTACAGCAAATTAATAAGTCTTGCTGGAAGAAGAACCATTTCGCTTTGTTTGTCAAAACATAATGCCGTCTATGGACAACACCACCTATGCTAATCACATTATAGTTTCCGGATCAGATAAAAACCGAATCCCATAATGGAGTTTATTTTTGGACTATGCTCATGTGCTTTTAGTCAAACTTCCGAATAAGGTTTTGCATCAGACAAATTAACCTGTGATCATTTTTCTCCACTATCAGTCACTGTTATCATCCAATAACATCACCCTTCTTTACTTTCGCACACTGAAATCCCTTCATTCAAAGCGGATAAAGTTTTCCGCGCACACCTCGATGAAGTCGTTTTAGGCTTTACTAAACGAGGTATCTCCATTTCATTTTAATTAAATTCCTTGAGTGTCATAAAGCCTGTCTTACCCTTCCAACAACCACAGGTTACAAGCTTTTTGTTAGTACTTCACACAGTAACCCCGTTGAAGAACAAAAAATCTAAAGGTTTAATCCTGAAAAAAACACAGAAGTGTTATCCCAAAACAATGCTTAGTTGCATTATACCCACAAAAAATAATTTTCTCTGATAAGGAGCTCTTCACTGTTTTTGCTGCGGCTCACATATCATTTGATTAACTTCTGTATCCCCATCACTGTGAGTATCCTGACTCACTTGTAATGTTATTCACATGTAATTTATTACTACTGGAATGTAATATTAGATAAATTGTTAATGTCTGTGCTCTAAAAACAATTCGCCTTCAACTTTCCACTTCAAGTCCTACTAGAGCCGTATGAAAGGTTATTTTCTACCGTCGGGACCATAGCTAGTATGTTCTTTCAAAAAGTACCTTCAGACAGTGATAATCTTAGAATAGCTGAAGATACCGTAGAATCCACAGGCAACTGTAGGATTCAGACACCTTGACTTATTTACCCCCGAATAAAAAGACAACAAGGCTGTTGTGGACCAAATATGTGCAGATTTCGATTAGCAGGTTGATACCCATCCCCCCACACTATATCAAACGTCTACTTTGCTGTCATCTAAGAAAGAAAACCATAGACGGCAAACAACCTAGCATGGATTAAACTCCACGCAACATGTGGTTGGGCATGAGAGTGGTAAATATAGCCTCGTCCAGTGTTTTTAAGAAAATAATAACTCGTGCACTGGTACGGAACGAAACTACGAGATGGGAATCAATACTTTCATTGAAAAAATGAGATGAGTTCTCACACCAGTTGTGTATAGACGAAGTCACTTCCACCGCACATGTGAAAATGACTTCGCAGTAATTGTGGCGACGGAATTCCCACCAGAAATTGTCAACAACTGGTGAGGCATATATCGCCCACGTCACTGGAACCTGAGTGCCCCATAATTTTGGGCTATATTATTTGGTCTCTTTACTTACATTCAAGTTGCGATAATTGAATGAGGGACACCAAGGGTTCTCTTCAGGTTCCAGTCACCGTGACTTCCTTCCACCCACCAACATAACCCGCTTCAAGCGGGTGTTTGCGGTGTCAAGATTATTGTTTGTTTAACTACCAGATTTTAATCGTTCTAAAGCTCTTGTAACGTCTTTATCATTACTTCTAAGAGTGATCGTTTCTTTGAGATGGTCAATTGGTTAAGACGTGAACCTTCTGACCGGGATGTCCGGGGGTCCAGCCCAGCGCCGATATCTCGAATGCTTTTGTGTAGGTTTGAGCAACCTAGCATTATATCCGCCGTCATACTTCTCTTGGGTGGCGTGGCAGCTATGTTTTAGGTGGATGAATATTTTATTTATTCATTACTAACCTGCCCTTTGATTATCCCATTTAGAATTCCCTGGTAAGTCTTCGTATGAAATGTCTGGATATCCATGAGAATTCCCTGGTAAGTCTTCGTATGAAATGTCTGGAATATCCATGACCCTAAAAGTGTGTTTGTTACAGGAATGTCTAAGACGGTTTTCGGATGCGACGGACAACAGTTTTACTGTGGCCAGGATACCATATTGTTCTAATTAATGCTGAGCGTCCGCGTTTACACACAAGTTGCCTTGAAGATACTTTGTGTGCTTCAAGCGAAATAACCACTTATAGGTCACTGATGTTTGCTCAAATTGCCAATTAAACCACCCGTTTTCCCCATATATTTGCCACTGGTAACGTTCCTCCCACATGCCTCTGCTATGCGCTTGGTGACTGATATCACTGTTCAAGTGACCTACCAACCGAACAAACTCTACCGCCGCAGTGGCATAAATCTACTAAATACACTCAAAAATAGCTCAGGGGTCTATCTATTTGTCGTTATGCGCAAAAAATTTGGGTCACGCATTGGCTGAATTTATGCTTGGATGTTTTCTCCGGGTGTAAGTTCCAAGATCTCGCACAAGATGAGCGTAATTAATATCAAAACAGATTAGCCCACTGTTTCATTAAGCAGAGCATATCAGAGTATATCAGTGTATCGTTCAACCCAGTGTCGTCCCTATGTTTGACGACATTCCCCAAAAGCCATGGCCTTTCTTTATTAATGTCAAATTTGTACAAAATGCTATTCGTAATGTGTCCTATGTTTTTCAAAGCAGGGAGATTATCTGTCCACTATCTGGGCTAAAACATGCCTTAGTAGAAAGCGACCTCACTTTAAACATGACCTGCACTTGGGTCCTTCTCATCATTTTAAGAAATATAAGACAGGAACTGTCATTTCGTAGGTATGTAGACCATGTGAGCCCTTGGGCTCCATCCGGTTGATTATAGTATATACTGTCACGTGACTGTTTTGACAAAGGCATTTTACCCGATATTTCCCACCGTCTGGACGTTTGTCCTTATAAAGTTTCACCATTTTGTTGTAAATCCCAGAGGAGCATGATCCTAACTGGTCGTACTTTACATAAACAGTACTCCAGCCTATTCCGCTTAACTGTGATGAGACGGTGCGACTTCTGTATCTCACCGTGGAGAACACCTCTGTTTCAACTAAATACCATTCAGGATATTTGTGCGCATTCCACAACTTCTTTCAAAATCCCTTCTTATCGATCTGCCTAAAATTGATCTACCGAATGTGGGAAAATCCTGTCTGAACTACACTTTAAGAAATTGCCATTTTGAGGACCAAATCTGCACTGAACTACAGGAAACGTCCCTGTGATACACTTTACATTCAACTCTGAGGTGAATCCAGAAAACGTGATGCCCGAGAATTCCTACACGGGAAACCCTAAGTTTCGATTAAAGTGTTGACTTTTGCAACTTGTGTGGTGAGGACAAAAATTTGTTTGATTCTGTATAATCATGGTCACTAAATTAGTGGTGTTGGTCGTGGACAAGCAATAAGCCGGCGTTAAAACTTCGAAACTAAAATTTTACCCCCTCCCCGTAACAGGCCTACTTTGGCCAAAAATAGGATATTTTCAAGGCCGCTGTCTCCAGATGTGACTTCTGTGATTTTGCCGTAAGTCACCATTTAGCAGAAGTGGAACGTGACTAATCAGCCAAAAGGGTAGAATTCTCTAAAGTCGTGCTACACCTTGGAGATGTGGGAAATTGGTAGCTAAAGCATTCACAGAGGGAGCCATCGTCGGATGGATAGATTACTCACAGAGAGAAATTCAGAGTAGACCATGTACCGG
The DNA here is from genome assembly GCF_000715545.1 of Opisthorchis viverrini. Lineage (NCBI taxonomy): Eukaryota > Metazoa > Platyhelminthes > Trematoda > Opisthorchiida > Opisthorchiidae > Opisthorchis > Opisthorchis viverrini. Next base: position 796,125 of record NW_008751746.1, read on the forward strand.
TGTATCGGTGAATACTACTGATGAAGCATGCGAGTACTATGTGGTTTTCTCATAAGTCCGATTGGCGTCCATTGAAAAGTGAGATTTATTATTGAGTTTGTGGCATCGCTTTTTAACATTCGTTTACGTTTGAGTGATGGTCAATAAGTATCCAGGAAATTTCAGGAAGATGCGTTCGAGAAGAAAACGGGTATTCAGTTTTCATAAACAAGATGTATATGAGAGTTTTACTTCTTTGTCCAATAGTCCGTAACTGTTCAGTTGGTGTTCTCCAATAAATAAATCCGCAGTGAAGGCTTTCTTCCTTTTACCAGTAATAGTAGGGGATGGTGTGATTCCCGCCAATCCAAAATAGTGCAAAGTGAAAAGTGAAGAGCTCCTGGTTTGCTGTTGGTTGGAAAACAGAATTCTTTGTAACCATACGGAACGCTTCTTCGTGCCTCGGAACGGCAAGTGGTGAGTGAGATGCTCCAAATAAGAAAAAGTGAAACCAAGATCGCCTCATTGAATCCAGAAAATGGTATGAAATGGATATTCTTGGCGGCAAAATGAAAATGGAAAAAAATAACATATGGCTACCACTGAACAAAACGTGGGAGATCCCAGATGATCTTTTGCTTGGGCTGTCTAGCTTTTCTTTCTATCGTAATAATGGCCTAATCATTAGTGATTTAGTGTGAACAGGGGTTAGCTCGATGTTTTTTTTCAGAGTAACGCACCTGAAAATCAGGTTGACTAATAAGATCAAACCATTGGGGAGCAAATTGTTGAATATTAAGCGAGTGTTTCCCATGTACTACGTTTTGAATGACTCACTAAATGCGTGGGTTTGTGATAACGATGCACTCCGTCCTAGTTTTTCAAAATGGACATCTCTCAGAACATTGGACGATCTTTCCGGAAAAACGCAGTTATGTTTTATCGAAGAGACAATGGATTTGCAAGAACGCCTGGAATTACCAATAATCAAATCCTAAATTGTTATATCTGGTGATTCGACAACCTGAGGTATCTGCTGCTGACCCACTCCAGTGCTTAGTTGCCGAAAAAAGACTCACAAAAGGGACCACAACAGCTGTATCCCGAACAAACGAGTGCGAGGGCGTGAGTGCGTGCGATTGAGAAAAGTGCAACGGTCTCAAGCTATTTATTGGAAGGACACTTCTGAAATTAGTCCAATGCTGACACACATGGTCCGGCTCTTATATGAGGCTACGAAGTGCTGCATATTGCGGGGGGCGTTGTCTGACCTTGATCAACACTGACTCTTGCTGCCTGGGTTTGATACAAGGCTGTGAGGCGCTGCATATTGACGGAGCGTTGTCTGTCTGGTCAACATCTAGCGGAGCTGAGAGTCTCGGTATATTTCGGGCGTTCAGTGGTTGCTTTCAGGAAGCTGACCTTCCTGATATAAATATATCAGTCAACCAGAAGTAGACAGTTAACTGGTTCACATCTGCACTTAAAATTGTGGACGAAGAAGTTGGCTGCCAGCAACACGCGAGTTTTTGGGGTTTCATTCATTTTCAAGCCCCATCCTGGGTCATTAAGGAAACAATTTCTCTCATTTAGTTATCTTGGCTACTCTATGTCACAAATTGGATAGACTGAGCTGAAGCTCTCCAGCCACGCGGGTCTGTGCATCGAAGCAAAACACCTTAGAAAATGTGGCTCCACCACTCCACCAGCGGAACACACCCGCAACCAAATTATCGCGCCTGATCAGGCAGATTTGCTCACTTTTGGATGCCGCGAGAGAATTGCCCGATGCCTCTTTACGGTAGCTTTTTCGTAGGTAGAATGATTTGGCTATCAAATGTTCCAAGTCGGGTTGTCTCAGGGTCAACTAAAATCCACTTGACCATCTCTGATTAGTCATGAGTGGCAAACGTTTTATCAGATGCAACCATTTGGCCTATGACGAGGCAGCTCTAACGTATTTTCCTGGATTTAAAGGTTTCGATTCTGGCACTAACAGGGGCAAGCACAGCCACTGAGCTTTGTTAAGAGCGAAACTCGAGTTCAGTTACTTTGGTCTTTGATGTAGGCCATCTATGACCATCGCGCCGAGACAGGCACAGAGGCGTTTAAATGTGAGCAAAGTGAATACAAATAGGTGTGGCGGAAGTGATTTCATAATATACTAAGAATGGCGCAGTGGATGGGCCAATGCGCCGTTGTAGGTCCACGTTTTTAGAACGTGGTGCTTGCTCAAGTTTCAAGGTATGAAGTGAATTAGATACTATTACTGCAGTACGATTTCTATCAGAAGGGATATCAGCTAAGTGAAAGACGTACCACATTTTCCCAAATAGATCTTTTTGACATTCGTGGGTTGTCGCTTCTTGTCTGCGGTCGATATAGTAGAGTTTTCATTACTGCTCTACTTTTTATACTTTTTTATACTTTTTATACTTTTTTATACACTATACTTTATACTATACTTTATACTTTATACATTTTTATACTTTTTTATACATTTTATACTTTTTATACTTTCGTTTGTAAACCCAGGTACTGAGCTTGCTTTAAAATTCTAACGTGTGACTTACCTTCTAAAAGGAAATTCCTTGCCATGGCCCTGACTGAACGACTGATAATGATATTTAGTTACCAATAGGATAAACTTTTCAGCCAGAGCCACTTGGGCTTTTCTCTGAAACATTCTTTGCCAGGAGGCAGAAAGTATTTCTATCGTATCTTTGTCTGCTGCTGATGGTATCAGTTTCCAGTGTAAAAAATCTACTGCCGCATTTTCATAAACGATTACTTCAAATCTCGAATCAACTTGTTTCCGGTGATGATGATTGTTTCCGGTGATGACGATGTTTTTAATTTAAATGATGTGCTCAATACTAGAAAACTCTGAGAATTGTGTTAAAACCGTTCTGCTGTTGGAACTGGTCTCTTCTAAGACCTGAGCATCATGATTGCGTGCTCATTGTCACAGAACAAGTTTACATCACAAATGGGACACCGTGTAGCGATACAGTGTGTTGTGTATGTAGGCTAGGGTTAGGCGGTCGTGTGATAAATTGTTAGTAACCTGACTCGACCTTCTCATGTGAGGCGTTGTTTGGGTGACTGGTGATCTAATCCATTCGCTAGCGATCGCATCATTTCAAGCGTTTGTCCGAATGATTCACAGTAGGTTGTTAACTATCGGTTCTTTGTGAAATTGCTGTTTTTTTTTGAAGACTATGGATTTAAAAGTAGAAGATCGTGCAGCGGATCCTTCCATCGTGTTCCATGTTTCTTTAATTTCCTAACATTAAATCGATACTGTGGACCTCCTGATTTTCATTTACTGGGACCCTGAATTTCGGATCACGTTGTCCGAAGAAGGCACTCTGTTCTCTGGCTAATGTTTTGCCTTTATTCTGGATCTACTGAAGGCGGGTCTTAGATGACAGCACCCTAGTCGGAGTGACGTTTTGAAGCTGGTTTTATAATGGATGGAGAGTGCGCATAATATATTACCATGCAGAGTAAGATGCACCCAAGCAGGAAACAGAGTTCCGTTCTCAGGTCAAAAGTAGACGATGAGATGTGTGGTTTATTTGAATGATCTCGCTTACCATTCACAATAACCAGGTAAAAGCTTGGTCCGAAAAAACTGACGTACGACTGGCTTTGCAAGTTTGAGACCCACAGCTGAGTTTGATATTACACAAAGCTGTCTTTTATTCTTCCAGATGATGACGTAGAATTAGTGTCTGGTGAGTTGACCTCAATTAAGCACTAGATTAACTTTCGGCGGGTGATTTTCATGGGTACCATTTCATGTTCAACCTGCAAAGTTCAGGTTTTATAAAGTTTGAAGTTTCTACTGGCCCTTTTCTTTGCGGGCAAATTTCTGCTTCTTTTGGACACACTTCGGCAGGTCACATCTCCACTGATTAATATTTTCAGCGGGCCCACAAATCTCTGTTAAAAGTACATTGAAACTACCTACTTTAGGGCTACTGCAACTGGATTACAACGTTGGAGTGACTTCCTGATTCCTTCGTAGTAAAGCAAACTCAGAAATAATCACCATGTGTAGGACACCAGCTTAATCAAATAAATAGTAATTATCATTAATGGCACCAGTCGCAGGACGTTTCCATTAGTGAGGTAAGGAATTGTTTATTCAAAATGCTCTACAACACCGCTTAAAGAGGTAGTCTTTCTCTTGTTACGTTGTTAACCCTGTCTAACAGGTATGAAAAATGGCAGTATGCTTCTCACAGAATTGAAGTCGTTTGAATAGATGAAGCTCAGTGCGGGTACGGGATAGAGCTGCCAGCCCAGGCGTAAACTTAATAATGCCAAGTAAAAGTGATTCTTCTGAAAGGTCGTATGTTACAAAAGAGGTCTACTTGATGGGAACTTCCCCCTCCAAAGTGGCACAAAAATTATGACATAATGAACATGCTGAAAATTTTGTGATCACTAGTAACAAATCAGACTCTTGTTTTTCAGTTTTTAGAAAGAAGTTCATGAGTGGTGTTCTGTCTCCAAGATATCAGAGTTGTTGCATCAAGAAAATGCTTGATTTTCCCTTACCTTACACATTCTCAGGTCCTGATACAATCATTTTGGTGAATCCCCACCAAGACGGGAAGCGCTGGAGTCGGGTTTTGTTCTCATTAGGACTTATCAACAGTGCATGTCAGTAGCGTTGCCGGGGTTTTAGCTTTAGACATCTGACATGCGATGTGAGAGTGTTACCACTCCTCCACCTGCGTGAGCTGGAATTATCATCTTTCGAGGCCTCGAGCAAACCAGTCACATTGTTCATGACTGTCCAGACATAAAACTTCAGATATGTTCAGCGTACGTTGTTGAGAGTCGCGTTTCGTTTGCATTGCACGTCGGATGTTCGGAGTAAAAAGTTCTTCATGACAAAGAATGTACTGAGCTGATGAACCATTTAATGAAAATCTCCTTCTTTGGTGTGGATTCACCGGTATAATTGCACCATAATATCAGGAGTGCAACTTCTCAAACGAGAGCGATGTGATTGGGAATTCTGCAACCGTTTCGACCAAGAAATTGCTGACTACAGGTTGCTTGGCGTGATCTTTACTTCGATAAACGGTTGGGCATAGTCAAATTCATTCGTTGTCGTATAAATGTTGCTATGCTTCTACCTTAGCACTATTGCTGATGTACTGGTCATTATGAATAAAGACGACTTTTAGCAGAGTGGCTAGTAAACATAGTCGAACTCAAAGTAATAGACGCAAATATGATACCGAAACCTTAATTAGAGAGAAAATTATACAGTCAGGCTAAATTGGAAATCACTCAGAGACTGAGATACTAACAATGCTATGTTGGACTTAATCTGTTGTCTATCTTAACATGGTTTCTCAGTGACACCTGCCAAGAAAGGTAACCATTTGTACCACCATTACGTTTAACAACACAATCACGGATTTTTTATTAATAATATCGATTTTACATAAAATAAATTGCACCATGGCTGGAAAATAGGTCGAAATCTCCAAGAACCAATATATTTGTTACTTTTCCTAATGTTGAAAAAGATGAGACTGCTGAAATAAGGTTGCAAGTTAAGGTATCATTGCTGAAAGTCTCCTGTGGCACTCAAATAAACATCCCAGTTTTACACGTTTTACGAGGACTGCTTCGGATATTATGTCGATTTCCCTTAACAGAAGGTTACTTTTGAGGCTTTATGGAAAACTTTTACATACTGGTAATAGTTTTGCCCTCTTGATTATTACCATATATGCATGAAGCCAGAATTTGGGTCCTAAACTGAAAGCCAGTTTGGCCGTGAAGCGAGTTAGGCTCTTAAACAAGATGGATTTACTTTAAAATTCAGTCATGGATAAGGCAAACCAACTGTTACAAAGAGTGCTGGAAACATGTGGCATTGTGTTTTGCGGACCAACTTCCGTCTTTTGATTTTTACGTGTGTTTGGAGCAGCTGTCTAGCCACACGCTGGTTTTACTCAGTAGACTCAGGATTTCGAGCAAACTGTTTGCCTAGCCATGGAAATGGGATCTCGGCTAACCTTCGAAAACATTCTGTTTTGTACTTCATGTCAAGCCTACATTGCCGCTGAAAGCACTCTTGTTTCAAAGGTCTCTATTTTATTGGATTAAACGGATCGGAAATCATCAAATCTGGACGGTACGGCCAAGGCAGAAGGCATCCTAGCTTGCCAATTACTTGGTCTATTGCCCGCTAAACTATCCATCTCGGATTCTTGTTGGTGGCATTCGTAGACTTTCGAAGCATCTCAGTCTCGGTGCGGAAAGAACAGCCTCTTGGAGACCAGGAAGAATAATAATTTATGTAGTTCTAAAAAAGACCATCAGTACTTCCTGCGCTGATAAATGGTGAGACGTCATTCTCTATATTGCTCACTACTTTCCAGCTTCTTACAATACAGCCTTCTTTCACCTTCTGGCACATGACGGAAGAAATCCTATAAGTGCTCGCTTCAAACTCATAGCGAACGTCAACTGTTATATTCTACAGATCGCTTGTGAATCACTGAGGCACCCACAAAAATCATCGATGTCTGTAAACATTCAGGGTCACCTTTAAGGTAGCATGGTTACAGTACCCTTTTGAAGAATCGACCTTTTGCGTGGCTTAATTTTCACGTTAGCTGATGACTCCTATCAACATCAGCGGAGTTAATCTTCTACTGCATGGTTTGTAGTCAACGTAGATCGCTTCTTTTATGTGCATTTCTATCCGCCTGTTCACCTTGTGAGCTATCATTTGGTAACTTCCTAAGGATGACGGATAACATAAACTCTTTTTAACAAGGCCACAATGGCAGTAAGATCTCACCGCTAAGAGTCAGTCTATTCGCTTCAATGATAAATAAGTTTTATTACTGAGGAAGGGTTCATCTGTAGATTTGCACAGCTCGGTCAATAAATTCAAAAATTTCAAAACTTCGGAATTCAGATTTAAATCAGGTTAATTTTTAATTTATTGCACATTAAGTAGAACAATAATTACATTTGGAATCCAAAATTTTGTAGCCCTTTTTTAAGAACTTTGATGTTACGTTTGATACAAATATTGTGAATTACGACCGATGCAAATTTAGAGACTACGCAAAGCCGAATAGGGTTACAGTTGTAGTGGGGTGTCACATAGTTTTTGTCAGCTTTCCAGCGGTCTTGCATTATGGAAAAAGAATGAACAAATCCATGAAAACGCTAAGTATATGGTTTTGTGTATATTAGGATTCGCTCCGTCATACTGTAATCAGTGCCGCTGATATGAGGCAGACGAATATTATTGTTTCAAGAAAAGTCTTCGGCGTTCATCCCGAACGTAAAATATGTACTGTTGATCAACCAAGAGTGGATCGCTGTGATAACAATCCTGTCACGAAATAAAGAAAACTGAAATATTTTCCTTAGGAACCTCCTTGATGCCCGGTTGCATGTCTTCGGGTCCTTGTGTGTTTAATAAAATTTCCGTTTGAGCCAAATATATAATAACACTTATGATCAACTGTCTATCAATGTAATCTTTTTCGGGTCCTTTATAAATGTGGAGATATAAGAAATATTTGGGTATCGTGATTCATAATGCAAAATAGCACAAAATTGAGTTTCTCAGATATTTTTGTGGCGATTTTCGACCTGTATTGTATGAGAAATATTCCTCATCACCTTTGTTTCAGGCTTGGGTAAAAGACGGAGAAGTAAGTTTGTTTACAAGCGCTAACTTCTGAATCCAGTTGGAGGAAATTTGACATTTTGAGCAATCACACCAGTACTCAAAATTGCATGCTCACATGAAGATTTTCAGCAACAATTCAGTTAGCAAACGACCGATTGACCCGCCTAACTGCAGTATGCCAATCAGTATAGAGAATGTTCGCGGTTGTTTCTCAATTCTTACTCATACCATCGGAAAAGATCCTTGAATTGACCACTATGTGGCCTCTTGCCAAAGTGTTGGTAAGCGTACGCGTGTAACGACATAGTACCATATATTTACTAACGTCCGTATACAAGGCTTGCGCATATTTCTATGTCGTCTAGAGTGAAAGAATGTTACACACAGAGATTTGTTGGAGGTTCTGTGTGTGTGTCGAGGAGAAAGGAATAGTCAAATGCAGCTAACTACAATGTTCTGGACTTGTTTGTCAAACGGAGAAAGGCAGGATCTCCGGGCATTTAGGAATTACCAAAAATGGAGCCCTCATGGATGTAAGAACATATTTATATTGTATGGAGTGGCACAAGTTGACATCAATGACCTTTTTGGACGCGGAAATCACTGGGCCAGACAGCTGAAGAAAGTAAGACACAGGAGTTATATGGGAACTTGATGTTTCGCGTGTGGCTAGCTGGATGCGAGCAAAGCAGAATACTGGATACATCCGTTTTCCTTCGACCACTGATTCTTAATGAAAACTGAGTTCAGAAGAAAACCAATGAATGATAAGGTGAGTTTCCGAAGATGTCGTATATCGAAATCTATCACGGTGTTAGAGGTGGACTTCGTTGTGCATTAATGCACAAGAAATTAGACTAAGCCAAAGCTTTACAAGATGCGCCGTGTATGTCCAGCTCTGGCCTGAAATCTCAGCAGTTCAGGTACCGATTTAACGGAAGCAGCCAACATTTGGTTTACCTGTCTGGTTGTTATCAACTGGGTCCATAAAAGAAATATCGCAACACTTGAGTACTGAATTGCTAGAGGTGAATTCCGCCGAAACTTTCACCTACTGTTCATCTGTCGCCCTTTTTCCTCCGATTTACACTGAACGGTCAGATATCCAACAGGTTCCTATTGCATTACCGCAAAACGTCAGTGGCCGTCTGTGAATGTCAAATATTGCTCAATAAGAGAGACAAATTCAGTAACAGATGTCTATCCACTCCTCGCCGAGAGTAACGAAATGCCTGTACACTCAAGGGGAATAATAGACCAGACTGCTTTCAAAATCATCGAACTAATTAATCAGACAAATCACAGAAGTAAAGAATATACGTGACCAATGGAGATAAAAAATCCGCCTACGGGCAAAAGGGACAAGCAGTCACCTCACCCAACATAACAACCGAACATTAGTATTGGTCCGTATTAGTTAGTAGAATGTATACAAAGTTACACAATCATGAGTGTTTTATTATTATTATTGACTATTAGGCTTGGGGTTCTAACGTAATTGGACATGAAACTACGACAAAACTCGGTCAATATTGGTTTCGCTGCATTCCAAGTTTGACACTCCTTGAAAATCAAGGTGGTCAGTGTATGATGCTATTACAAAGGGGCTCAGTTTAGACATTCGTATGTATCAGTACACCCAAACCAATGTTAGCCACGAAATGCTCCTCATACCGTCCAAAGAAAGGTGAAATCTAGGGAGGTCAATTAGATTTTCTCCGATTCAGGTCTTTGTGAGGCACCAGCAACAAGGGTTGAACAGCCGTTTTCGTTCTGTAAATTTTCTAGGTGAAAACTGAGCGCTCCCCAACTGAGTATTCCTTAGACGCAAACGCAAGAGACTGAAGAGCATAGCCGTGAAGCTAAGGGATACTGCACACTTGATAGCTCTTTACTTCTGTCGTCTTAGAGACTCCTGTACTCAATTGGATGTTCTGCTTGCGATATATTACTCGTGGTTAAAGATTACCATGACACATCCTGAGTTAATAAGTGAATGGAAACAATTATCAAGATAAGCCTAATGGAAAAAACAATCCTTTAACTTCGTGGTGGGATAAAAATGATAAATGATAAATGATAATAAATGAGTAATAAACGAATAAATCATCGTTCACTTAAATTTTCAGCAGACGACGATGATGATGTTATGATCACAGCGGGTAAGTCAAGTAATTTGGGACACATTTCAGTATACCCGGATTGTATGGCTTATTATTGAACCAGAAATCTGAAGCTGTTTACAGTCTCTTGAGGTATATGACGAAGTAGATAGACCTTATGAGGTCTTCTAAAGCTGAAGGTCTTGCGAGTGACTGTTTTTCTGGTCTGATTCTACAGAGTGAATTGTGGATGACTGAGGGGCTCTACTATAGAAAGTGTGACAACATTTGAAATCAGTTGACAGGAAATGATCTCGGAATTTATGTCTGTGCTAAAATAAGTGATAGTTAGATGCATTTCAAAACCAGCACTATTATCAACAAGGGGGAAAGTTATCTCTGTGCGACGGTTATATTATCACACAAAATACGGGGGAGAGGCGATTCAAAATTCGTTACGTAACATATCCCCACCGATTTCCAATAAAATGCAATCAAACGAAAGGGACATCAGGTTTTAAAAATCCAAATAAAGAAAGCCGCGTTCTAGTCCACAAGAATGTGGGCAAAAGCGCGCTTTTATCTCTTTAGTGACAGTCATTGCCAATAAAAAATCGTAACATTCACCGATGGTTTCTTGGAAAAAATGATGTACGTCTCAAAAGAGTCGCTTTTTCTATTCGTATGGCTGTCTCGTTGAAGGAAAACGCGTTGGGAAATTCATTTTCGTCTTTTGAATGGCGGCGATTGGAAGTGTATATAAATTGTAGCTAGAACTTCTGGACTTTATCGTAAACGCGATCTTTCTGAACGTTATGTGCTATAATGGATATTTCCTGAAAATGTGATGACAGCGAAATTTAACCGCTAAACTTTGCCTTCAAACTGCATGATAATTTCATCTAATCTTTGCCATTTACTTTGTAGTTGAGGGACTGATACCACGTCGTGAGTCATACACAATAAAATGCTCTGTGATGTTTTAAAGAGTTGTAAGAATGCAGTCTATTCTGATAAATATATTTACGGTGGTGAATAATTCATGGAATTAATCAGTGCCATCCCGGCGACATAAGTGGATATTGAACACGACCATGGTCCCTTTGCTTGAAAAAAATTTCGTTCACAACTTATATCTTTTGTTTATTTCAATGTTAAATTTGGCGTGGGGGCCTTCTGGCACCCAGTAGTTTCATAAGTGTAGTTTCATAAGTGTTTGATCAATAAAACACTCAAAATATGAGCATATCAGCTTAATGAAAACAGTTAGAGTGGTCTGGAAAAAGCTGTTTAAACGTAGCCCGAAAACAAGCAAACTCCTTTTACATTAAATATCTGAGAGCAAAAGGTGTTTCCAGCAGTTCTTAATTGCTTAGCACTCGGATCACTTACTCTTTTGGGAAAACTCCATCCATTTTTAAGATGATAAACTTAAATACTAGATTGTGTCGCAGAGTTGGATTATTTTCCAAAGGTAAAACAATGCGGTTATAAATAGCACCACATTGGTAAATGGTAATACTCGAGGCATGGTAGCAGGCTGAATTTTTTATGCTTGATATCCTAGATCTGATTACCTGTCCGCGACATCTGTTGCTAATCGACACAAGCAACTAATTTGATGGGTTTAGTTTGTACTAGAGTACAGTTATTGATGTCAAGATGGCTGCTTACAAAAAATTAAACAAAAAATATTAAATTAAATTTTCTATTCCCCGCAAGTCACAGTGGAGCATCAATAATCGAGGTTTGATTGGGCATCGAGGTGTTGCCCGGAGATCTTGAAAGACGGAATTAATTCATAGCAGACCTTTTAGCTGGTGATTCGTAAAATCGTCTATGCTTGCAACAAGCGCTCCACAATTTATCGGTGTATCTTAATATGAACACAAGCGCTTATCAATTTTTTTGTTGGCAGTAGTTTAGTCATGCAACCGGATGGCTAAGTTTACATTACTCCTTGACCCACCTCTTTCCGGAACACTTGTCCGCCTGCGGAATAAACTTCATTTCATGTTTGGCCTACTAATCCTTCAGTATACAGTTATACTGAAGATGTCAGTAGATTTAGGACGAATTTCTCTGTACTTGAGTGTGTGATATCAAACCCAAATGAAATAAAATACGACTCTATCAGTGTGTCCACACCCCTGCTTACCTGACAAACCTGTAAAAATCGCCCTTTATTTTGTACGTATTTTCCAAATAAATTCACCTGATACTGACTTGGTAACATATTAGTAATTATGTTCCACTTACAAATATTTTCTGGCCTTACATAAGCCTATACGATAAACCTATTCCATTGCGAGAAAATGAAGTTAACCTTACTGCGCAAGGCTTAATTTCATAATGTTGTTCCCTGGACAGTCGTTTGAAGACATGCTATGTTTCTTTATTTTTACTCAGGGCGCCGAAGAAGACACCAAGGTCTGTTGGGTACTATTCTTTTTTCAAATTAAAAAAATTCACGTAAATGGTGATCCGAGGAAATCAAACTTGCACAACCAGATGAAGGTTAGGTTCTTCAGTTGCACTTCAAATATACCAGAATTTCCTTAATAAATGTACTGTACCGGACGATGTACATTACTCAGGCACATGGTTCTACTGGGAAAAAACTGAGATCCGTTGAGGTTGAAGTGAGCTATCTCAGCGCGGCTGGAGGTTAGCAAATCAAAACATCCAGACAAAGACCATCGAGATCAAGGACATTATCCAGATTCACTGATATATTGGTTTGTGTACAAAGAACGTTAACATCGTTTTTATTATGTGTTTGTTTGCCTTTCGGAAGAATTTACACACTCATACGGAACAGGCCATAAAATGACAATTCATAAAATATCGTGACTAATTGACATGAGACATTTGAAAAATTATTAATAAACAGTTTCCATGATAAACATCTTACAAAAAGCCATATATAAAGAGGTATTCGTAACAGGCAGACACACTAAACAGTAAAATAATTTACGCGCCTGCTAAGGACGAAAGTACACAAAAAACTGCATTCAGACGCATATTTGTTCTCGGAGACAGATGAAAGCTCGTGACCCCAAATTCCAGATTGTAAAGGTTGATGGACACATTGTTTCATTTAGCGCTCTTTATGTCGGTATCCGGTGCAAGCACACGTCCAAAATTTGAGGTTTTCGCTAAAAGAAATCAAAACATATATTGCGATTTTCACGTTACGTGCCTTTTAGTCAACTACCAGACTGATCGAGCTTGAAATTACTGATCAGTAGAATTTTAGGGACTTGTGGGTTGGCAGTGACTGCTGAGGTGTTGTGTTCAACTTTATTACTTACACACATTTGGCTGGAGCAAGCAGCGTTCTTAGCCAGGATACAGTGCCTATACCCAGGAAAGTCAACAACCATATCCGAAGAAAACAAGAGGGCCGTGAGCAAAACGGGACAAAACAGTGAATGTTCCCCATGTGCACCGACTATCCGTCGCGTTTGGTTCGAGCCTGGCCACACTTAGCAGACTTATTTATCACCATTACTAAAGGGCTCAGATCGATTTTGTTTTGTTAATGTTTATTAGGTGCTCTAATTTGCATTCTTATCAAAGCGTTCACTTGTTGTCGTTTTAGTCGGGCAGATGATGTTGCCACCGGGTGCTTATGGAGGTGAGTTCATCTTTAGTACATTTATGGTAATTGTGTACGCAATATTCACCTTGCTGCTGTTTGAAACATACGAAAACCTATGGGTGAGCCGTTTTTGAAAATGGGCGTATATTGAATTGATAAACACCCTACGAAGTGAACAGAGGTCTCCTGCCCGTTGAGTGTGCAAACTGCGAAGAACGAGGAGTAAGGGCTTGCACATTTTACAAAACACTACGGAAGGCTTCAGTTTGGATTGACGTGACTCTGACAGATCGTACATTGACAACTATTGTACAGAAGTGTTCATTTTTTACGCTTTTATTAGGCTGTAGAGCGAATAGAAGGTAGTGTGAGATTCTGCAGTCGAAACAAAACAAATCACCAAATCTGCAGGCCGTTTCGCTCTCAATAGACCTCATCCGTATTGGGCAACTTTAGGAGCTGCAGATGGAATCAGGACAAAGACCTGATGTATTTCCACGTTTTTTGAGTACTGCCCAATCACTTGGGATTCAGAAAGTAGATTGTTTAATAAAGGGAAAACTTCAGTGTTTGAATTCTTACACCAGTGGCTATTCTGCATAAAGATGAATCAGACGTGCAGTGCTTCTTGCCTTATTAGTAGGACTGAACAGTATCAGTTGAAGTGGCTGAATATACCTGTGGATGTTACGATAACCATGCGGGTAGCATCTGTTACTGTCCATCTTGGCTAATACTTCACAACCATAAATGGAGCTTGGTGTGGATCACGTGCATGGTTATAAGACTTGGCAAGCAAAAACGTAAAAGGCAGGAGGGACAAAGTGGACGAGTTACTTGGTCGTGAAGTGAAATGGAAGATGCCCCATTAGCAGTTTCACAAAATTTAGTCCCGATAGTGACTGCAGCACCCGACTTGACTCGTCAAACTTCTATATTGCATTACAGTTTACATTGATGGTTCGGAAAATGTTGACTGAATGTTATGAAAAATGTCGTTTCGTTTGTGGCAATGCATACAATAGAATGAGCAGTTGGCAGACATAGGGAGACCTACCGAAAGACTCACCCAAGTCACCCTATTTGCCGGGTCCATGACATTTAGTAACGCATAATCGACCATAAAAATATACACATATTCTTCTTGGTTTGTTCTCTTTCATTTCATTTACCTTTGTTATCAAGCTCACCACACCAAACTTCATGGAGTGCGAAGTGCGAAAATGAGCATCCAAATAAAATAATGAAACCTAAACGACCCTTCTAGTCATTTTTTCCTTGTGGTCTCCTCAGAAGTCATGAGCCCAAGTCTGGTGACGTTAATACAAAAATTTGACAGAACAGCTCAAAACCAATCGTTGAGTCTTCATAAAGTATTGAGGTTGACAGGCTAGATAGTATGTTCAATGAATCTTTACCGTAATCCTGATGACTTTGATAGTAATACTGAAAATGCCATAAATACTGAACTGTTCGTAACTCGTCTACGCACGAAGCCAGGCTTAGTGAATTATTTCCCTTGTGAGTGCATGTAAAAATATATGTGGGCTACTTTAAACTTGTTGGATTTCGCAACCAGCCACGCCTTTTGTGGAGGTACCTCAAATCATTCTGATGGGTTTGTATAGCAAAATAACAAGCGAATTTTTTATTATACGTAGTATTAATCTTTTTTAACAAGGCCTGCCAACACATTTGCGCAAAGATGCATTTGTTTTTACAATTATCTCGTGCATTTTTATTCACATAATTTATACATATCCTTTACAACCGACTGAACTTTTTGCCCACGGCAATCACACAATATCCAGCTGTGATATCTTATTCCATTTTACTCTGCTATCTTTAAAATTTCAATACCAATGATACCGCATGTAAACTCACAGAACATTATGTAATTACGCCACAATGGTAACATAATTGCCAGCTGTAAATTAGAACTCTAAGTTTTACTATCCAACTGACCTTATTGTCTTTCTACCATTCTCAGGACCGATGATGCATCAAAGTATGGGCTATCCAAGTCAGTTGAATACAACCCTTACTACTAGTGTTTTAATGCACAAAACAGCGGATATTACCTTCTGGTTTTATTCAAACAAGAAAAAAGCTGTGTACGTAACCTACATGAAAAGATTTTGAAGTTTTAAGAGAAGTATTTGGTGCATCAAGTTTTTTGTCGGCGAATAAACATGACGGGCAAACCGTAAAATAATTCTATGGAACAATGATTCCACGGATGTGAGCTAAGGGAATTTTAGTTAGCGATTTCGTTGGTGTGTGCTGTATGATCAGATGAGCCCCCAGTTTCGTACAAGTCGTATTTCACAACATAGTGTCAAGTCAAACGGCCTTAACGCCATTACATCAGTAGCGGTTTCAGCTAGATAATCATGGGGCCATTTCTCGCCTACGATTCTCGCAAGGACAAGAACGGGCCCATAATAACATTCAAATGTTCGTCAGTATATCTAGTGTTTTTGACTGAACTTTCATAATACGACTTCGTAATCTGGCGTTATGCAGTTGGGGAAGGTTTTTACAGGCATCGAATCTGCTTTTGTCGCATGTGCAGCGACGCCCAATCCATTAAAACAAGCCGTTACTCAATTATATCTGATTTTGTTTACTTAACAATTATTTGTACTTATTTCCATTACATCCAATTTAAATTTGTCACACTACGTATCTCTCCAAATCCGTTAGTCCACGCGCAGCATTATTACCGCGGTATCACCTGATGATAATATTTACAGTCTACTACATTGCATTCATTGTACACCTTATTTAGACAGGTTGAGCTTATCCACTTTGTAAATATAAGTAATATCACAAGTATTGAATCTCATCCCGTTTTAGTGCAAGCTCAGTACCCTATGGCACAACAGGGCATGTCTTTTCTAGGTAAGTAATTTTCAAATGAATCACTACACAAGGCTTCGAATATTCACATTCCGAATCGGGTTCCCGAGTACTTGATAACCGGGTTCACAAATCATTTGGGACGGTGGCCAGTACGCGTCGACCAGCATGTTTACATAGTTCTCATATGGGGGTGGGCACATTTAGAGCTGCAGGAGGTGCACCGGACACCAAAGGGCTGGGTCACGTATTCTGAAACCACACTTCTACGCCAATGCAATGACACTATTTTACGTTCATCAGTTTTGTGGGTATCACCTGATGATAATATTTACAGTCTACTACATTGCATTCATTGTACACCTTATTTAGACAGGTTGAGCTTATCCACTTTGTAAATATAAGTAATATCACAAGTATTGAATCTCATCCCGTTTTAGTGCAAGCTCAGTACCCTATGGCACAACAAGGCATGTCTTTTCTAGGTAAGTCATTTTCAAATGAATCACTACACAAGGCTTCGAATATTCACATCTCCGAATCGGTTCCCGAGTACTTGATAACCGGGTTCACAAATCATTTGGGACGGTGGCCAGTACGCGTCGACCAGCATGTTTACATAGTTCTCATATGGGGGTGGGCACATTTAGAGCTGCAGGAGGTGCACCGGACACCAAAGGGCTGGGTCACGTATTCTGAAACCACACTTCTACGCCAATGCAATGACACTATTTTACGTTCATCAGTTTTGTGCGGTAAAAACTTCGCCGATTATCTGAGAGACATGTTTTATATTCACAACCGGTTTGTAACGGCCTGATTTCAGACCATATAAGAGTCACCAACAAAGAAAATTTAGTCTTGTCTTCCGACAAGCGGTTTAGCTGTACTCTCTTGAATGCTGGTCCACAGAAGCAAAGATAAAAACGGACCAAATTAATGCGAGCATATATAAAAGCATTTTTCTCTTTATTGTTTGGATAAACTTTGTTTCGGCGGAGATGCAGCCGTGAGAATGCTGCACTTACGATGGTATGAAATCCAGAGCTTAGGATTTAATTTTCAAAAATCCCGTCCGAACAAAAGTTTTATTTAAGCAGTCAAAGGAGGGCAGCCAAGGTCTATTCCACTGCATTGATAAATTGTATTCAGAAATATTACAAAAGTCCGTTTCTATACTGCAACTCAGTGCTGTGCAATGTGAGATGTATACTAGTGATATTCCTAAGCACCGACAAGACGGCTTCACCATTCTCCTCGGATTTTCAACAAAGACTGAAGTCACGGAGCAAAATCTCAATTAAAGGTTCTTAATCTACTTTAACGGCTTAATACAAGACGATCATGGTCAGGCAATCAAGATTAATTAAGTATATTTGGGAAAACATAACAAGTGACATACCGACTAAGACAGAGCTAATTAGGACAGTCAGTAATCTATATAAGAGAATGTCGGTAGCTCAGGTAGCGTAGTTGGTTGCTGGCTTGTTCGATGAGCTGGGCAATGTGGTCGGAAACCCACCGACACACACACCCACAACTACGCACTGATGATGTCACCTGGATTGGTGATGAAACGTTTGCAACCAAATTGCCCAGCTCAGCGAACAAGCCAACGACAGTCAGTAATTAATGATAACCCTTTTAATTGAGGATTCTGAAGTTGACGCCAATACCCTAGGTAATAAGCTAACGTAGAACTCCCATGCACGGCTTGGTAACCCGGCTGGGGTAGCCAAGGTTTCATTCACCGTAACGCCTAGACAATTATGTTATGTAAGTGCGTCATAGCACAGTTCATCCTTGAAGCACCGCCCACTTTGTGTGACTTGTCAATTTGACCGCCGGCAGTTCGTCTATGACCATGATTGCTCCGTAGTTGGTTGATCAACCTTGCAGTTTGTTGGTAGTTTGTCTCCACAATATCATATTCAAGCTTGGGAATGAAAATGAAAAAAATGCCATAAATACACTCTCATTGGGGTCGGATGCATACTTAAGACTGTCTATTCTTTCGCTCTAGGCAGCATGACCATGCCAATTTCACCGTACGGTCCAAGTTACACAGGTCAGTAAATGAGTGTTTGTTTCCCGTGAAACACAGAAGTAGACAACGAGGTCAAACTGAGCAAGAAGGTGTTTCAACGGGCAGTTTGTTCGAAAATGCGCACCCCGCCTAAAGCAGGCACCAAAAGATTAGCTGCAGGTTTTTTTGGGATTTTTGAATTTATATTTATCGTACAATTTATCCAACCATCTTGGTAAATCTTTGCAGTAAGCATATCCTGCCAGACAGTCCACAGAAATAAACTATCATATAAGTAGCATAGAGAAGATTTTGGTTGTCTAGTAGAAAGTAATGTGTATAATGTCTTGGTGCCCCAGTGATGAAAGCTATAAAAGCCGGCTTTATGTAAAGCCAAACGCCTTCATAGTCGAATGCCGTCCTCGTCACTGCTGAAAGGAGTCCCAAGAATTTGGAATTCGACTCATCAAACGACGACCCAGCAACTGTCCTGGTTGTGATGATCGATTATCCTGCCAGTCAGGACTTCCCAGTCAAGTAGCGTGGTACACGCTTTAAACCCACTGGGCTGACTTTTGGTTGCAATTTTGGGGTTTTGCGGAATAGGTATGTTGTTCGTAGTCATACCACTCCCATTTCAGCGGGTTTCCTCCTGTTCTGGCGTAGTTATTCCGGTGAGTCCACACCAAAGGGAAGCACTGGACGCGAGTTTCGCTCTTACTAGAGCTCATCAGCAGTGCATATCCAATGGTCGTGCCAGGATTTGAACCCCGAACATCTGACATGCCAGGCGAACGTGTAACCACTACTCCATCAACGTACGATGGACGCATCTGAATTATCACCTCTGAACAGGCGAACGTATTCACACTTAAGCGATGTGATTGGTGTGGTGGAATAGTGGTTAACGCCCGCCTTAACTGTAACAGATTCTCGCATTCACGAGTTTCCAAAAGAAAGATAAACACGACTTTTCAGCTCGATGACCAACCCAAGCTTCGACGGAGTACAGTGGGTATAGTTGGGCAGTACGTGACGGACTTGACACCCCGAAGTCTCCTGGCTGCAATACTTTCTCTCCATAAAGTTCATCCTTCCAGGACACGAAAATTTGATTCATCTGGACGGATTCTCCAGTGGAAAAGGATGAATTATTTTGCCATGAACACATTCGCCTGTTCAGACGTGATAATTCAGATGCGTCCAACATGCGTTGGCAGATTAGTGGTTACACGCCCGCCTTGCATGTCAGATGTCCAACAAATAGCGAATAAAATGTAGGAACCGGTGACTTAAAACCTTAACACTCCAAATGCTGGGTGCCCATCGTAACAAATAAAGGCCGCATTGACTGAGTTCTGTAGCGAATTAACTGTACTTGTATGACTGTTTCAAGGATCATTGAAATTGGGTGTTCCGTTATGTTGTGAACATTACATTCTACATTACATTCTACACAGTACATGCGTAAAGCCTGGCTTCTATAAGACCTAGAATAAAAAGTCGAATTTGATGGGCTTGACGGTGAACTAACCAGAAGTGATCCATTGCAGCAACTAACGCCCCCAAGGGCAACCGTAGTGTGAAATAGACGTGGTTTGAAGTGAAAGCATTCACGATGTTTTCGAGAGAGACATTGTAATATTAAATCGGCAAACAAACACCTGTTCTAAGCACTGTGTACACCCTATGTACCTGAAGTTGGTCCATATACCACGTGAATTTTTGAATAACAGTATTAAAGGAGAGCAGTTTTCGTTAAGTATGGACTAATGAAACTCGTATGGTCAATCAACTTTAGCAAAGAAAAGTCAAGTAGCAGGGTAGAAAATGTAACATGGTGCAACTTTAGTCCTTGGTCTTCATTCTGGCACTCAACAGCTGACTTATGGCACTGTTACAACAGGAAAAATCCACTCCCTACCTCATCTCCCCTACTCCGTTTTTATACTTGGTTGTTGTTTGTACGCTCCAGATTACAAGTTTGAAATCAGACCATTACCCTTGCCAGGTTAAGGCGAAACAAAATTATCCAGTTAGGTGCGGTTAAGTATATGTTTTTGATAAAGCCGTGAAACCGTCTGTTTGAGATACATCTGAAACCCTTATTTGTTGTGGCTCATCTTGATCTGGTTTGTTATTTAAGAACACATGTCGTTCAAGACATGTTTCACTGATATTATTAAGTGTCAGAAAGTAGGTGCGTTAATTTACCTTTCACCATCGGTACTTTTGCTGTCACGGACAAGTATTCATCTCGAATATATTGCATCAGTAGCATTTTCCTCTGCGAGCAACAATAGGTGTTAAAGAGGGAATTCATTAGATGTATCTGTTTACAAACGACTTCCACACACTTTCAGGAAACTTTTCTCGCTTGTGGGTGTACTACTTGTGCCAGAAAATAGTCAAGCTGACTGATTCCATGATTTCAATAATTCGAGCTGGACAACCGCTTTGCAACTTGAAAGCGGCTGGTGCTACTAACAGCTCACATCAGTAGTTTACCACTGACTAAACCTTCTAAAAGGTGGAGAAAAGATTAGGCGTGTGTCTCAGAATGCAATCAAAACTGACTGAAAAATTCGACAAGCGGAGCTACGGTTTCTGAGTTACGTTACGGATTGATTGCGCTCAGGCAAATGCTCCAGTAATCTGGGGAGGCATGTCGTACTGCATTCTCCTGCAAGTACTTTTATTCTCTTTTTCTCATCATTAAAGCTCCACCTCAAATGCCCGGCCAACAACAAAGTATGCCATTTCAAGGTAAGGGTACTGTGCGTTAACAAGGTAAGCAAATTCGGATAAGGGCCGATTTTTCACACCTCCAACGTACCGTTAACTATCACCAATTCAAAACAACTAGTGAAGACTGGTGTATTATTACAATCTTACCACTTTATATCCTGTTAGAGAGACGAACTTGGTTGCGGTATAGCCACGCGTAATCACGACTGTTTTTATGTTTACAAAGTAACCGCCACTGCATCAAATTTATTTTGGCCATTAAAAATTCGGTGCAATTATAGAGGTTTGCGTTGTGATGTTGTGGGAGGAGTCGGCCACATTCGTGCACTAGTTGGTCATGCGAAGCAAAAATGCTTGAAATTTTGAGCAGCTGGTGTAGTCACAACGATCCAGAGTGATTCATGAGGTCTCAAACAGTAGTGATGAAGTGAATGTCAGTCATTCTAAGTTCTGAGACTGCAGAAGTTGGAAAACTCCAAGCTACAATTACGTTGCAGCAAAAAGCTAGGAATGCTGGACGAAAACCTATTTGGTTAGGAAAAGTAATCCGCAGTGAGTTAGCCAACATAGTATAGATATGCGAGAAATACAGTGGAGTGCAAACAAAAGGATGTAGGAGGTCTAGTGAGACCACCTGAAGATCGCTGTGTACAGAAATTTGTAAGGTTCAGGTGGTTGAAGTATCATTACACTGGGGCTTTATGACGGAGTTAACAGGCTATCATTAATATATAAATGCCAAACGGCTTTCTGACCAATGAATCTTAGGCATGAACATGACACTGAACGGTGTGAGCTTTTTCGGAGTTATTTTGGCATGTCTCTACTGGCATGCGCAGCGGTCTAAAATAATAGGAAAAAATCCTCGTGTTTACGGACTGTTCAACCCGTAAAGTGCCAAAAAGGAAGCGAATGGCTTTAGCTGCTAGCACAGATTCACCTGCGAACAGCGACGACCAGAGTATGTCGTAGATCTTTCCCCCTTGTTGCACCGAACGTAATATTGAACACAGTCATTGTATCCGTACCATATCTTCGCTCAATCAAATGATGGGCAACTGGCGGGACCAGTGCTATGCACTGTGATCCTATTTGGCTTTGGTTTTGTACCGGTACATTTGACGGATACGGTTCTCTTCATATTGTTAACAGCGCGTAGTTTCCGACACTCCGTTCTGATCTGCCAAGGTGGGTGGCGTGAACCTACACAATAGTTGGTAGATGATGATTTATTTAGAGGGCGATGTTAATGAAATTTAGATTCCTAGCAGTGATACCGCATTTGTATGGAGAAAAACACCGGCCTGGATAAAAGTAATCTCTGTGCATCGCATTAGCCATGTGACGTTGTAAAATCGAACTGAACTCGTCCCCTCTGAATAAGTGTCAACGTTGGAGACAGAAGTGATGTAGTCTAGCTTGGGCATCTGAAGACTGTGCATCTAAGTAAAGAATTTGGGTTAGCCGCTAGACTAAAAAGTAGGTCAGAAGTTACTTGACTGGCATAGGTTTCGGGTTTGCTGCAGCAATGTTTTGACTCATCCGCACCAAAAACCACCTCAAAATGGAAAAGACGAAGTACAAGGATTGTGGTCTCTAAGCTTACGTACAAATTATGGTTATATCAACGGTTTCATTGGTAGTGTGTCTTGCCAGAATTCCAAGAAACTATAATCCTCCATTTATTTCGCTTTCTAAAATGAACTCAACATTATTATGTGGAGAGTTCGGCGCTCAAAACCACTTTGCTTTTTCTCTCGCGACTTTGTGAATTTGAGATTTGTGCGTTACGTTCGTCTGCAAGATAACCACCAGACGTGTCGCAATTCTTTGATAGGTATATTGCTTCACAATTTTCCAGAGTCACTTCTTGAATACTTAGAGGCATGTCCAGAGGATGTACGACTGGTGAGAGCAAAACATATACCTCTGTAGCATTGCTCACACTTCCAGCTCTTTATCCAAAAAGAAAGGACATTGACGCCTGATCAACAGAGTCATAATCTGTTGTAACAATGTGAGAAACAGGAAAAACTTGTGAACAAAATCAAGCCCAAAGATGATGAGGCGCCCACGCACAAATTGTTATTGTAAAGCTTGAAGATGTGGTCCACGCTGCCACATCGAGACTGGCATCCTACCCTCTGATGCATTCGTAAGACGACGGAATAGGGTCAATCTGATTCCTCCGTGATTGGCACGCTCACTGTGACAGCCTTTTACGAAAATGTTTAAAATTCTTGATCGATTAAGTTTCTTTCATTCATATAAATGAATCAACAGAGACTTTTTCGTACATCAATAAACAGATGAAGTTATGAGTTAATCAAGGTTGGACAGCTCCTTGAAGCAAAAAAAAGAAAGGTATCTTTTTATTTCCAAACCCATTGAGGTTTCCGGATTCACTGTTTAGGGTTCAGGACTGAAAGTTCTGGTGAGCGATTTCAAGCAGCAACTTGACTTGTTCGTAGAAATAATTAACCCAGCGATTCAGTTGCTCTCATTTTATAGATACGACAGAGCCTGTGTTATTAGTGATTGATTCACCCACTGGAAGCCTCTTTAGGTTTGTTGTGCGTGTTGAATGGAATCACTTACACACACTCCCAGAGAGTCCTCCACGTCTCCTCAGTCTCCTGGACCCACCAGATTCCCTGAAACGCGCAGGCGCTTACTTTCATCTAAAGTCTGACAGTTTGTTGAGTTGTATTGTGCTTCCGAATGGAAGGACTGTACGTCCGAGCTTCCAGCAATTTTAATGCTACTCAAGTACCAGTGTTTGGATCCAAGCATAAAACTTTCGATTGCGAGTGTCTTACTGGGAAAACAATAATAAATTATTAACCAGCTCAACTCATTCACAACCAAAGATTTGTTAATCGGAAGACTTAGCTACATCCCAGTTGACACGCTCGGTTATGGTATTTTTCCATAAATGGGCTGCCCAAAGACTGCCTCATGTATCAGTGCGGTCTGTGTTTGGGTTATCACAGCATATTTTGGTAACGTAGTCGCCAACTGCGAGCAATATGACATTAAATGAAAGATGAGATCGACTAAGAACACATTTGCCTGAAAGCACCAATAAGAGTAAAGTGGGACAATTTAACTCATATCTGACTCTCGTAATATCAAAGTTTGTCTAAGACAGCCAAGTAACTTCGGAAACCATGGTAAACTACAATGTCTTGTTTCCTCTTCGGCACGGTTCTCTTTTGTTTCACCCGATATGAGCGAAATGTTAACTGCTTTAAGATGATGGAAGGAAATAAGAGCCAAGTCGTGAAAACGTTTCGTTAGAATGCAATGCACTGGATTATACGGCTTTTCATGGAAGATAGGTTGCTTACTTCTTCAAGAAATACATCATTCAAACGGTTCCCAGAAACGCTGGCCGTTTGACAGACTATCTTCTCAGTATGTGGTCATCCGCTGAGATAGACTCAGACTCGACTTTATCTGAACGGTTCTCTCATTAGCGAACGGATCATTAAGAGGCCTGTTATGAGGATCCCAAAATATGCTTGTGCCTCCAAAAGACAGAACCAATGGATGCAAATAACGGTAGAGCATTATGCTTCTAAATGTGTCGTGCGTGTAAGCCGTGCATTTTTCTTTTCTTGCAAAGAGGCTAACTTTGCTACTAGACAAAGAACGAGAGGCATCAAAATGACCCATCGTGTTCAGACTGTCTTAGGTTGATGTTTTTTTAAGTGTTCTGGTAATAAAACTGACCAACCAACTTGTTCATGGTCCCAGTTATCACCGAAAAGGCGCTTCAGCTCAGCTGAATACAGTTATTCACACTAAATAAAGTTCACTTTCGGGCTTATTTGATTTATTCGAGCTTAAGTACTCAGTACAAACCATTCAAAATTCATTTTGACATCGGGATCGCTTACCTTCTTTCGCAGTCGTTTTCCAACTTTTCAACTCTAGCGGAATCATAATAACCGGAAGCTGATGGGTAGATTTATCTGAGGCAACATGCGACATTGGTACCTAGGAAGATTTGAAAAGTCACCCTTGGGATTTTTGTCGGTCAAAAAAGTAGCTGTCATCAGGAAAGATAAGGTTTTACAGCGAAAACCTGATTGAGGCATATGAAAGTTTTGGACAGTGTCCTTTATATATTCCCTACTTTTCAGGGTATCCACCTATGCCGGTAATGCCACAGGGTGGAAGTCACACAGGTTAGTATGCTATTTACCCCACTTGTTATTGACTATCCAACTTAGTGATTATTTAGTTCGCATTACTACAGACGCAATCATCAAACTACGTGCCAAGATATTTAATATTGTAGGCTAACTAAGCAGCTTTTCCATATCGAGTATGCAGTAAGAGTGCATACGTCAGAATAACTCGTTCGCTACGCTGTCTGCACAACGCTATTTAAGCAAACCTGGACAAGTATAAAAACAACTGAATTAGAACCAGATTACAAAATCTGTGTTTTTACGTCTAAACTAAATCTCTTGCCTACACGGTCCAAGGGCTGAGCAGTATTTAATTATAAGCTGTTAACGAAGCGTCAAGTGTGAATGGTGATTGAGGTTTCCTTGAGCCGTGTACTAGATGCGTCGTAGTTCGACTGAATAGTTGGCCATAATGAAGGTGAGTCAGTACTTCGTGAGCTACCGAGAGTTTATTTCACTGCGTTTGCACTCAGGAAAGCTTATTCAGGAAAATTACTGCAAAAGCTATCATCAGCAATAGTTTTATGATTGGTTAGACTAAGTCTGTAAAGACATAGAAACAACGGATTTTGCAAGGTACTTCATATAAAGCAAGCAAACGGCTTTCACACGCCACAGTTCTCATCTATTACACACTAATGAATTTACCTAGATTAATTGTGGTAACTTTTAACAGATTTACTCAGCTACGCGAGCAAATGACAACCATGAAGTACTACTAATTTTACAGCCATGTATCCATGATTTTGCTGCTTGTTTCTGACATTCGTCTGGACTAGTAGAAATCAATATACTCAACATGGCCGATTTCACATCAGAGGACCAATTTATTTTGCTTGACTTTGATACTAGTGGACTGGTGATGTTTTGAAGACGCGATATCAGAACGCAACTGACTATTCCACATTAAACTATGGTCGATGTATTCAGAGATTCTGATTGGTCTGTTCTATTCTCCGATAAAAATGTGGCCGGAAAAGTATCAGGTTTCAGCGTGTGGATTATCATTTACTTTTTAGATTTTATGGTGTGTGGTTTGCACGTTTATACACGCTGGAAGGCGTGCATGATGCGAATACGAGGGAGTTTGATAAAAAATGCTCCAAAGCGTATTTCAGTCAAATGTGTGAGACTGTAGTGTTGGACAACTAGGTAATCGTATCTGGGTCGCTTAGAGGGTTCTTATAACAGCACGTCTGTGACAAAACTAATAATCTTAAATAAATTTGACCAAATAAGAAAAGTTTTGAAGGTAGAAAAACCAGACTTTTTGGACGAAGTAGTACATGCGGATTCGACGAAAACAGGATATTTCCAGCGGCGTTATTTTACCCCGATGACTCTTAACAAACGATCATAATTTATTGCGGAACATTAAGGAATAACACAATTTTGCTATCACCGCTTCAATAAAATACGCAACAACACCCCAAGCTGTTTACTCCCGCCCAAATTCCAGGACAGGTACAAGGCAGCCCATTTTCAGGTGAGATTATTTTGAGCATAATTAAATCGAATTCTATTTTGAATTTTCAGAACAATTATTATAAAATAATAACTGACCACAGGTGCTTCACCGGTAAGTTAATTCCCTCCAACTGCTGGATGTGGTAAGCACCATAGTGAGAGTAAAGCATCAATCCTTTCAGAAGAAGCTGGCGTGTTTTTTCACAAGACTCAATTGTTGTTGATCACATTTAGACAAAGAATTCAGACATACGGGATTCTTGCTGATATGCCGGAGGGCTGAAACAGCAAACAGTTGGCCAAAGGACTTCGTGCTCATGTGTGACGCCGACTAGTTTTTTTAACTTGTAACCTTTTTTGGGTATTTACGTGTTACAAGTACTTCGATGAAAATTATACCTCCGTCAGAAATCCCGCTAACTTTGGGCCATAGGTTGCACCCAGCTATGACCAAATTGCTCGAATATTTCCGCATTTTTACAACCTCCTCTTGTCCCAGGTTTGTGTGCATATATATATATTTCTGTACACAACAAAACAAGTGAAACCATATGTATAAACATAGGTTTCAAGATCACAGGCAGGCATTTTTGAAGTTCTCAGTGGTTTCGACATCTTGACGAGAGCGTATGGGCGATGAAGCTAAGAGTGAAGAAGAGTCATTCATTTCGCAGTAGATTTAGTACCAAAGAACTGAGCTGAGATGTCAACAATTAGGACGTTTCTGGAAAGGCTCACTTTCACTGCCGGCAACTTGTAGAATCGGAACAAATTTGGCCAGTCAGAAAGTTGTGTGGACATTGTTTTGGTCTCGACCGAGTTGATGCTAGTAAACAGAAGTTTTCGGTAGAAAAAGAAAGCTTCTTAGTCTATCTGCAAAACTTCCTACAACATCCCACCCATGAAGTTAAATCTGCAGGCGAAACCCATTTTTCATTATTCGTTCAATCTGTTGTTTACTTCCAGGCCCCTCATCTATGCCCGTTTCGCACCCGATTGCAAGTCACACCTGTGAGTAAATTTCAGCTTACCCGTCGCAGCTTTAGCAAATAGATAGGTTGAGAAGAAAATGTTGGAAGCTCAGGTAACATAGGTTGTCGCTGGTTTGTTTGTTGAGCTGGGAAATTTGATTGCACAACTACCAATCCATTGCCACGCTCCACCACTCTCCTAACAACGTACCGATGATGTCACCTAGATTGGTGATGATACGTTTGCAATCAGATTACCCAGCTCAGCGAACAAACCGACGATCAAATAGGTGAGTATATCGGCATCGGAAACTCAGTGTTTTTGATCTAGCTTGTATTGACTATTTATAGAATTTTATAATCATAAACATTACAACTGGTAATTTGATCCGAATATAAATGAGTCAGCCTTCACCAATAGTAAGCTTATATAAGATCATATAAAATTGTATGATCCCGTATTTAAGGTTTTCAATTCACAGTAGCACTGTTGTATTCAATATACGGTTTGCTAAATGTTAAAATTGCATTCCGATGAATTTCCATATTCGTCTTTGGACTGTATTCGTAGTACTCAAGCAGAAACTTATTAGGACCGTGTTGGTATGAT
>NW_008751746.1:824397-859857 GCF_000715545.1 Opisthorchis viverrini
TTATTATTATCGTTATTCGTCGAAATCTCCAACTTTTCTGGTCGCAAAGAGTAGTTTTGGATAATTAAAGTGTACTACTGAAATCTGACCGTGCAATAATCAAACCCTTGTAATCTATCCTATATCAGATGTTCCTGAGAGGTCCAGGGAGCCACAAAGCAGAGACTATTCAGGTGAATGGATGTCTGATTGAAAATTTGCTGCGTACATACACATGTGTGCACCAGTTTGGCCGATAGGTTGCTGTTTGAAAACATGTTTCGAACGCAGTGTCTGTTGGGTTTATGGAGCACTGGTGGGTAGATGGATTTATTTACCATCGGTCCAAAGGTATTTCACTGCCGTTTGAGTGGACATCATTGCAAAAGGTTGCTCGGATTTTCCCTCTTCCACGCCTGGGTTTATTAAATTTACCGGTGTAGGCCTTACATCTCTAGAGTGAGTAATCGGTGATGATTCTCTGTTAACGCTTACTTATTGACAGGTCTTTAAGAATTCTCGCTTTATCTCTTTCGAATAGATTGATTTAATGCTCATTCGCTGCACTGAAATCTCCTGTTTCTACTTAGTGTTTAGGTTTTATTTTAACTGGTGATTGAAAACCCTTCGGTAGTTCTGATTGTTCACTGTGTATAGGTACTTATCCGCTTAGTAAATTTATTTCTTTTGGACAAACGATTTGAGTTTCCCTATGATTTTTTATGTGTTCATGTGAAAGCCGTTTTTTGAAATGGCGAAATGGAACAACCAATCACCAAGGGCGCTACACATCAAAATTTATCAAAAACAGTCAGAACAGAAGGAGCATGATGGAGTTTACTGACTAACACAGGTAAAAATAAATAAGGGAACAATGAGTCGAAATATTGAGCGGGAGCTACAGGGACTGGTTCTTAGCTGGACACGCACGAGATGGCTACTATCAGCTTAACTTGAGAAGCCTGATAGTAGAACACTCGAAGGCAGCGAACTGGCTACGTTCTGTCGCATGGTGACGTACTGTTCGCCAAGGTCGATGAAGAAACCAGCAAGAAATGGCAAAGAATGCCGTTTTTTGTCAATTATCCAGTAAGGTAACCGTTTAGTTGTTTGGTCAATTCACAAACCAATTCGTCAGCTTTACTAACTTTCATGGGAAAAACTCGCGCTGTCCTTCTATAGAAAAAGTTCGGTGGAAACGCTGAAGCACTGCGACAGATGCCTCATAATCATGGATGATATATTATCCAAAGTGCTAGTCTCATAAGTTGACACACACTGGTGTGGGGATAAGTAAGATTGCAGCCAAGTGGTGTTGTTATTATAGCTTATTACTCTTGATCGTGCGATGATCCGCACCCATGGTATCTGCCATGCAATGTGAGTGTTACCACTACTCTATGAGCATATGCCGTACACAAATGAACAATCGCTTCAAAGAAGGAAAACTTGTTTACACTAGAGCGATACAATTATTTTTCAGAAAAGCCCAAAATAATGGCCTGTCCTGCACGGCTTTGAGCATTTTGAAGCTAAGTAGTGCGAACCGAAAGCAAGCAACGACTGTAAAAATTGACCGATATTTTCTGTCCGGTTTTAGGATGTGACGTTTATCTTCTATAGACAATGTTCCGACACAAAAATACCTACAGAATATGCCTTCGAGTATCTCGGATGTCGTTGAATTCTATACCATCGCAGTAGTTAACTGTACAGCTTGGGTGTAGCTTTTAGTTTTGGTGTACATGTTTTATACGTGATTCCATAACATACAGCCATCCTTCAGCAAATTTACGAGTTTTGTTGCATTACGGCCAAACGAACGAGCTATCTCAAAGTAGAATTTTGAAAGCATACTAGTGAAAATGCTCCCTATTCACGTCTGACTATCTGGTGTTGTTGTTGTCTGAGTAGTTACGGCTCTTTGAAACTTCTGTAAGCCACCGTACCCCGTTTGAGGTGAATGATCGGTATTTGTGACATCCCAACCGGAGATTTTGTCGGAATCCTGAGTGTAAAACAACGTCCTCACCGAAAACTTCGGGGCGTGTGTGCGGAGATATCTGAAGCTCGTTGTTGGCAGGAGTTAAGAGGCAGTTTTATCACGACCAAATTCAAAGCTTGTAAACCAATGGTCACGAATAAGTTTCTTCCATTCACCACATGTGTCAATTTCAATATCTCCGGCATACTCGAATTTTTAGTTTAAAATTAATTTAAACGACATCTAGTTGGTCCGTACTATGTACGTTACTTATCAAGAAAACGCAGGAAAGACTTTTACGCCAAGGTTTTTGCACACTGAATGAGTCGCCTTGTAGTTTATTCATCTTCGAAATTATTATAGTCCTTGGGAATGAATGACGAAGTACACCGCCCGGGTGCATGATCATTCGAAAGTATAATGCGTCTGGCACAAGTCTTCCAAACGCTCTCTTCATAACCGATAGTATTTGAGCAAACATTTGGACTATTTCGGGTGAACTATTTCATTCACTGCTAAGAAAAAATGGGGTTCAGTCATTTTTGAAGATCACCTAACTAGCACCCCCGTACTAGAAAAATGTAATCGGGTTAGTTAAAATAGCGTGCTATTTTCCTCTGCCACAAGAGATTTTTCGATGTCTTTAGCTTTTCCGGTACATCAGAGCACTCTATCCATTTTTGGGCTCTTTATTTTTCGGTGTCAGGCAGATCTGCGTGCACCTTGAGAGGCGTCCGTTGCTTGTATATTTTGCTAGCTCCAGCTAGAGCTGGTAATTATGAGGAGATCCAGTGTTCATTAGGGTGTGTAAATGTCTCAGGGCAGTGAAAGTCAGATGCATCGCAGTGCATCGCAGGTACATCTTAGCAGTAGCAGACATTGGTTTTAAAAGCATTTCGGTCGCACTGACTAATTCGTTGCCGTTCAATGTCAACCGTTGAGCGATCAAAGTGTGGAAATATAAGGGCTGACCAATCCTCATTCGGATGAAGGTAGCGGCGCCGTTTCCAAGAGTGCAGACGTTCTGGTCCGCAGAGGGAATCGCCTTGCTATCTTCACACACCCCACAGTACATAGATTGGGTTTCTCGAGCTACTCCCTGTATACTTCTGTGTTGTAGCCAAAACTTGCGAAATGGAGTTACAGCTGATAAAGCCCGCAGGATCGTTGCAACACAGAAGTCCGATCAGCATAAGATAGCAGCTAAATATTAATCGTCTCCAATGTGATTTTCAATCCATAATATTTTTGACGACAGAAAAGAGAACCTACGACAGTAGTTCAACAAATTCTACAAGTATCTGTTGGTTTTCAGTAATTTGTCACATTTTCCTCATCTGTGGATCAGCATGATGAGGAGAGACCCTGATTTGCCGTTCGCGGCGTTGGGCATATCCCCAACACTGTCTACTCACATATAATGCCCACTGACCAGGTCATACATACATAGAGTGCAAGCTCGCTTGGTATACCAGATATGCGGAATATGAATCCGACAACTCGGAGGTATTTGAGGCTGACGATCAACACTGGGAAAAAACCTGTGTACGTGCATTTTTCTTTGGCCCACATTGGCATGAGTACGCTCATTAGTAGATGAGAAAGACCGTTCAGGACCTGAACTCAAAAGTAAATGAATTTTGATCGGCAGTACATGATGTAAGACAGGAAATGCTTGAATAAGTAGATGTTTATTTTGAGCACTCAGAGCCTGCTGCTAAGTAGTCATGCTTCTCAGAAAAGGAACCCACACGACTGTTCCTCAGTTGTGATTATTAGAAATAACACAAAATGAAAAGTTCATTTCACGAGATAGGTCTTTCCTTTACGATGATTGTTACTCCATATACGCTGGTTTCACGAACTTCGTTTTTCCTTTTCCAACCTCCAACAGCAGGGCAACAACAACAAGGTTCCTATTCAGGTAAGACTCCTACATAGCGATGCAACGTCCTGAAACTCAGTAACCATAAAAAGTGTCACAACTGAGCGTCTTCAAGCATGACGGAACATCCAACGCCGAGTTAGCTGTGCGCTTCAGTGTGTACTTACTCTGAGAACTTTCCGTGCCACACATAGTTAGCGAATGAACCCATGTTTTGCGATCGATTGCGATGACATTTTCACTCTGATCATAGAAAGATCGCAATTACCCGGGTAAATAAAATAGTTACATGTAAGAACTGTCTTTCCTCATTGGGTGTGCAAACCCTTGAGATCACCTCAACGAGTCCTAGACGGGTAATTTTAATGCTTTTGAACTCCCTTTATCAGTGCCTGTTCACGGTAGTATGTCTGGTTTACGGTTTCTTATCTCAGCAGAACTTTGGTGTAACCTGAATTAAATCAATGATTCGTTTCCCAGGACTTTTTCTGTGTCGTTCACGCACAGAAACAATGACGTTGTTTTTTCCCATTTCTGGTGTGAAAAGTGCTCAATACTAATACTACGAAGGAAGTGATAAGAAGAATATTTTAGTCAGAAACTAATAAAAACCGTGAAACAAATTAGAATGTTTTGTTTAGAACCCTTCATTGCAAACCGGAGAAATTGGGTTATACATTGACGAGGTGGTGAAGTACAGCCGCTGTGCCAGTTGACGCATGAGTATGACGTTTTCGCTACAATATCCCAGTGTTCTGCCTCAACCTTGTTATTCGGAGAGATGGTTTGTGAGCGCTGTTGCAGAGAGAACGAAAACGGTGATTGAAATGCTGCGCTGAAAGTGAAGTTAATGTTTGCCGAGTGGTCGAGTAGTAATGCAAAGCTATTTCATCCCTATTAGAAATCATGATATTGTGCATCTCAAGAAACGTCATTGTTTCGAACAAGAAACCCCACTGCCAGTAATTTGAACACAGTTGTTTGACCACGAGTTGGTGATCAGCAGTATGACTAAAGTGTAACCACGTAGGACTTAGTGCCCTTGATTTCTCAGATATAATACTGATATTACGTGGGTCCACGTTGACTGGCATAAGTGACAAAGGGAATTAGCAACTTGAAGAATCATCTATTGCGCTACTTATATTTCGCTGGTAGTATGTACAGATTTGAAAATTTCGGTGGAAAGTGGCTCAAACAATGGATTTGACAAGAAAGAACTTAATTGAGGCAAACGCGAACCAATCTGTTCATGTTGAGGCAGGACAGTAGACTTCATAAATTCGCGTTGATCTATGTTTCGAAGTGTGTCGCTCTAGGTCAATGGGAAATTAAATTTTGGACATGTATTCATAATAGTGAATGACATCAAATGGTTTTCTTCATATCTATCCTGAAGTATCTCAGGATGACGCATATTGTTTCTACCCATACCACCGAAGCTGCTCTAATAAGAGACTCAGGAAACGGATCGACGTCTTCGTAACGAAGCAATACTGTGTGAACCTACAAAAAAGCTTCGAAAAAATTAAAGATGAATAAGCATTGTTGACGCTTTCCATGCTCATAAGCCCATAGCTTTGATTGTTCAGGGCTGAAATCATAGAAAATGGGGACAAAGTTATACAGAAGAAAAGCTCTTTTCTCATAAGGAAGTAGCATAGATACTGACGGCATTTTTATGAGGACAGACACAAACGATTACCTGTGATCAAGAAACACTATAGTCCAGATTTCCAAAACGGAACACAGACACAATAGAGATACGTTATTTTGCACACATCGATCCACTTGCGTCAATCCGCGTGCCGATAACCAGCAGGTTCCACCAAATTCTGCTCACCTTTTGGAGTGCGCAGCTGTCTTTTAGTTCAACTGCTGTTGTGGCGGTTCAGGTCAAGCAGCAGGTGCTTGAGATATTTACGTAAAATGCACACTAGCTTTTTGGCGCATTGAGATACTTCACCACTTCTGGCACTTTTCACCTGTTCTCTACGTTTAGCTGCTACATCCCTACCCATTTTCCGACCAATTGCAATAAGGCCAGGTAGATTTTATTCAACAGTTTCACTGAATTTCTTTACAAATTTACACTATATACTGGCTGTGTATTCCACAAGATTACATAAGGTAGTTGTGTTGTGGATGAAAAAGTCTTATTTCCCGTAGCTTAAGCCTAACTGTGGAGCAGTCCTATTATTTGATAATGTTTGCATCAAATTTCAAGCGAATCCCGGCCAAGTGATTGATAACTCCGGGAACACCAAGTTTTGCAACATTACAATAATACAATAATACAATAATCAATAATACAATGATACAAATTATTATACCTGAGTTAATTGCTCAATATCTCTATCGTTGTGGTTATTCTTCGTAGACGGAATAATCACAACCTCAAAACAGAGCCTGGGTGACAGTTTACGTTGAAAACATTTTGAGACGGATGCCATTGGCCTTGTCAGATTAAGAGATAAACATTAATGGTTTGAGGCTGATATCAACGCATGGTAAGTCTGTTTAGTTAGACTGTTGGCTAGTCTTGTCCAGATAGTCATGGATGCCAGATGACCAATGATATTAAGAACAGTCTGATGACTCACACGGCCTGTAGTCATCATTCGCTTGATGTCTCCCGTTTTAAGATTATGATGAAATTCAGGTGTAGCAAATATTTCAAACCCTGCGATGCACACAAATCTTACAGGTGAGTTAGAATTGTGTTCTGAAGTACTGCTGAACTTGCTGCTAGATGGTGACAAGCACAAACAACTGCGCAAGAGCTAGGGTGCATCTATGCTTTGTCCAACTACTTTTGTCGGAAAAAAGCGAAATTCGCCAATGACTCAAACAGCTTATTTCCTCTCAAGACTAACCGTCGGAACTGCAACTCTCAATGCCCAAATAGAGCTTTTGGTAATTGTACTCCATTTGTCCTGGATTCGCCCTACTAAGAATAGCAGTTTACACTTGTTTAAAATAACATTAGAGAATGTCACTACTTACAAGTACCAGCTGAAATTACGTGGGTGACCGACAGTAAATTATCGACTGTCACAGAATTGAGGATCTGTATAATGTTGGTTACCAGAAAACAACTTTCGGATCAGAAGCCTCAAAGCTAGAAATTAAGCTAAAATTGCTGTTTTTACACCAGTAGCAGGCGACTTCCCAGTTTGTAAATGACAACCGGTATTGCAACCTTGTCCATGTCACACTTTACTCAAGAATGACGCACTTTAACATATAATCCAAATCGTGGCAAATGTTTGTGCCGGAATAAATCCATAGTTTCTCGAGGACTTTTTCACAATGGGCAATTATTTTTCCGAACCTTCTGTATTTGACTCATGCCGAATGTCTGTTTATAAAACACAGATCAACCTTAGTGGGCTCGCACATTTCAAAGCGGACAGATATTTCACACTAATCACCCAGTTTTCAGCTTCTTTGAAGACAGATGTTTGCAGCCGGAGTTGTGCTTTGCTCCAGGAATGTAAGCATATAGGCGGAATATACTTGTTTAAATAATGGTCGCTGTGGTTTGTGAATAACAGACTGCATCAAAATGAAGTCATCTTGACCCCCTGGACGGTGTTCGGTAGTGTAACCGAATCTGGTCCGACAAACGTCAAATCAAAAATTAAGAGTCTAATTTCGTAACTTCGTAAATATATGGTGCTGTTACTAAACAGGACTTCCCAGGCCGGTCGATTAGGTCGAGAAGTCCACTAGGGAGATTGTGGGTGAAGTTGATCGTCATCACAATTTGCTGATGGAATGAGAAAAAATTGGCAAACAAACCATTTGGTTGCATTATTTAACAAAAGTGATGTTGTTTAAATCGAAATTTTTTGTGGTAATCAAAATGTGAAACACTTCGGAAGCCAAGTTGAGGTTGATGGTCATAGTATCCGTTAGCGCACTGATTCGTTACCACATGAGGCTTAAGTAAGTGATCGAAAATATAGGGCTTCGCCGAGTAACCTTCGCAAAACTGTACCTATCTTCAAGTACTGGATTAACGTCGCCGAATTTTCCAGTCTTTCCACCAATTGCCTGTTGGCTGTAGTCAGTCTTTTGTCGAGTTAGCTTCTAATGATTTGAATCTGGGCCGAATTCAGTAGCTGGCAATCGAATGATGAACGTTTATGTTGCTGATGCAATTATCCGAATTTCCGCATCCATTGTGAAATAATGGAGTAGAGTTAACTGGCCAATACTGGTGCTGACTTTGTACCATCAAGGGCATGCAGCAAATGTACTATTGTCTATAATCCACGTTACAGAGTAGTGATATTCAGCTTGTCCACCAATTGTTATTGACAATCTCGATGCGGGTTATGTGTTGGAACAAGCCGCCTTTGTGATAATTATATATCTGCATGCTTTGTGGGATTAAACTGGTGACGAAGCGAACATTTAAAGTTATCATTTTCTTTAAGGATTCAACTCTGACCGATAAAACTCACTGGATTTGGCCAACAACAGCTCCGAAATTCATAGCAGTAGCTTAGAACGATCACTGAAATCATAGACTAATGGCACAGCTGATATATTCTGTTGTTATGTGCTGCAACAGTAGCGAGTCAGTTTAGTTTTCTATATATATATATATATATATATATATATATATATATTGTCATGTCATGTTACTCATATCCCTATGTTGTAAGTGACGCAAGATGGTTGCTTGAAACATCCTGAATCACTTTTATTGCCCGTTCCATACACTTCACCGATGCTCTGTTTACAGTACCCACATCAATGCCCAGTTTCGGACCGTCGACCAACCAAGCAGGTTAGTCTATTCCGTACCTAGAGGTTTAATTTTTTGATGGAATCTCTGCCTTGTCCCACGAAAAAGTCACACAATATACCCTAGTAGTCAGTTTGCCGGAACAGTCTAACAAGAAAATCGTGAGCTGCACCCGACAATACGCTCAGCTTAAGCTGCTTGCCGATTATGAGTGCAGGAGTATGGTCTAATAAGGACAATCACTTTAAGCCCTCCAGACGTGTTCCAAAGAAATTTGCATGTATTTGTCCATAAAATTTAGAGAATCTGTGTAGGCTTTTTGTTTTCTAAATTTCCGATCACCAGAATGCAAATACTAGCAGACCTAGCGGGTGGGACTTCGCTTGGGTATGGGGCTTGAATACGCTTGGGTAAGTAGGTCAGCTGCGTACATCCAGACGGACTAATGTACCACTCTCGGACGAAGTGGCCTTTTCGATAGGGCTCATGGATGATGAAACAAGTGGAGAGTGCGTGGGCAGAGTAAGTATGGGGAAATTATTATGACGTCAGTTAAGATTCACTGATCTCATTGAGACACATAGTTGCAGCTGAACTCAAAGATTACTTCGCCCTTCTCATAATGGACACACCTTTATGCTCTGAAATTTTCATCTCGGTTTGTCTGTGGAATTAATTTAACATTCTTGTGTGTCAACCCTGGGTCGTAAGTAAGCAGCGTCAACCGAAGCATCATTCTGAAACAGCATATCATTCTGAGTAAAATGAAGGGACACTCACTTAACACAAGCACACTCAACATTAGCGATGGTGACCAAACTGCCCCTAATAAGGCAAGTTTTTTGTTTCGACTGTTCAGTTCAAGTCGCCTAAGATTTCAGGGTTGGTTTACTACCACACTGAATTCAACTCAAACGGTGTTTGCTCTTCCAAGGACTTAGGTGTCGTGGTTAACGTCGTCCAGTTTAGTTAGTGTCTCCCAGTAGTGAACAAAACACTAAGACCCGCCAATTTGCAGTCCTGATACGTGTGTGCAAGGGTAACTCTTGTGGACTGTTTTTCCAGGGCGATGAATTCAGTTCTGTTTTCCCATGATTTTTGCCTTTATTCATCGTTAAGTGACAACCATGAATAGACTGAGCAGGTGATCAACCAGAATTCTCTCCAATTCACACAGGAGTCTAGTCCCACGGTAGTTGTCCGTTGAATCTATTTCTTTTCATGCGGAGGTATTGCTGCCGCATTGCTGAAACCTGGCGGAACGTCTTTTTTATTCCAACTTATACGTAAGAGGTGAGGAACGTCGTTCCGCATTTTGGGTCCTCAGTGCTTAAGCGTCACATCCGGCAGTGCGTCTAATCCAGCCGCTTTCCCGCTGTTGACTCATGGCTCTTGGAGGTCCCGAGCCAACTTCCGAGACATGTGAGGCACTTAGGTCTGCAAACTATGTTGAAGAAGGTGATCAATAACTTTCTTATCCGGTTCCAAATGGACCCAGTATTTTCTTCCAAACTTCATAGCTTCGTGGCCTGAGGACTGAAATCGCAAAACAGACAAACGGCTGACTATGAGCGGAACCCACATCAGAAGAAAACTAAACTGCTGGCCGGAATTCAGGCCAACTAAATTGTCCAACAAAGCATTTATTAGATTCTTCCTTGGTCAGCGCCATCCGATATTATTCTATTTTAGGCCAGTCGCAACACTCTTGGGAACAGCAAGACAGTTCTTACTATGGTAAGTTTGATAGTAGTAAAATATGGTGTGAGTTGCCAAATTTCATTACCCATCAGCTAGAATATCGCAGTAATGACAGCCAAAATTTAATGACATCAACATTCTGTTTGTAATTCAGACTGTTTTAACAAAACAAGGACGTCATTGTCTAACCTCCCTCATTTCAAGTTTTGCCTCAATAGGAAGACGATTTGATGCGGCACTGAAATTCTTCGCATTTTAGAAGACGGTCTGTATCCCATTGCAGTTATTTCTGGAGCTACTATGGTCGTATCACTGACTTTAGAAAGTGATGCCACCATAATATGAAATGCAAGCGCAAATTTCCCTGGTAGATGAAAGGAGTGCTTTTAAAGTTTTTCCCATAGAAACTCGAAACACGGTTGTCCGCGAGCTCGTCTGTGTCAATGCAAATGCAATGCAATCTCCAGGGGATTCTCTATTGGTGCCAATAGGAAAATATTTTTTACGGGTACAACCGTATATTAAGTGCCGAAAATTCTGTTCTTATCAGAAAACAATTCACGTTTCAATGTTTCACTATATAACATTGACGGTATTGCGTTAATGCTTTCGGACAGACAAAACATTAAGCACAACTATATAAAACAGTTGATTAGACCATGGAACAATTATATGTTCCCTCTTTCCAAAAAATGAATATCTAAAAAGTACATAGTGCTGATCGATTCACTTCTAGTTGAATACACGTTCGCGTTTCTGACACCTTTCTGTTACTTTCTTTCGCAACACTCATGCTGTCTTATTAGACTCGTTACGACGAACTAGATTGCTATGCACATTAGCGCAGTCCCAGGTTGTGACAACCGAAATATTTAGTCAGCAACTAGACCCGGATTGCGAACAGCTGAAATTCATGTGTTAGTTAAACATTATTTTCATAACTCTTGGAGAAAACGTAGACATAATTCTGTAACCGATGTCCCAAACAACCAACACAGAGTTCAGCTGTAACACCCTCTTTGCGCCTAGCTGCCATGCTACCAGACACAAGCAGGAGGGCTGAGATACTGCAAGGTTGCCACGCTTAGACAGAAGAACTCGAGATGTAAAGGTCGAGTTAGAACCACGGACCTTCCGGTCAGCAAATTCGGGTTCTAACAGTGGAACCATCTTGCCCCCACTGAGCTGGTTGGGATATGTGTTGCGTACGTCAAGCCATCGTTTGCCGAAGAGAGTGCTGTTTTCGTATCCGATTTAGAGTGGCGGAAGCAAGGAGGATGACCTGGCAGCGGGTGAGCGAGAGGTAACGAAAGGCTTCAGTGCTGTCGGTGCTACCCGCCTTCAAGGATAAGGGCTGCGTGGTCCCCACTGCGCTTGGTTGGAGACGCTGCACGACATTGCTGCCGGTGGCGTTCTTGTTGTCAGTTTCTCTCCTGATTGCCTGAATGAGTTTCTGGTGGTGTCTGCCCCTTGAAACGATTGTTGAAAGTCAGCATTGATTCCTTTCCAATCTACTTTTATTCTTTACTCCACAAGAAAAACTTTCAAATAAATCATGGTTGTCCGGCAAAAAGGCAGTTGTTTAAAACACTGATATCACGCTGTCGACGCCGGTGATGATGCCCTTTGTTCCAAACTTTGATAGTTGATGTTTCCAATACGGAAACTTAAAGAAACCTGACGCAGTCGGCAAATGACGAACACCAAAAACAGCACAATCTTGACCAACTACTTAGTATTAACCTCAAGGGTTTAGGTGATTAACTAAGAAAGATATGGAAAGAATACCGTTTATAGCACTGATGGACTGCTTCTTGTTCCTGATAGCACGCGACACTATCCTCTTTTGATGTTTTCCTATAAGTCACACAAAATTCACGTAAATTCAGTCTTTACGTAGTGTTTCACTGAGTTTATTTCGCAAGGTGAAACCTACTGCTTATTGTAACTATGCCAAATATGTCCTCGAGGACATATCAGGTTAAGCTTTATTGTCTTCTCGATCGTTTGACGCCCCTCATTAACAGTTCTCTTTAAATTAAAGAA
Organism: Opisthorchis viverrini; assembly: GCF_000715545.1. Taxonomy (NCBI): domain Eukaryota; kingdom Metazoa; phylum Platyhelminthes; class Trematoda; order Opisthorchiida; family Opisthorchiidae; genus Opisthorchis; species Opisthorchis viverrini. The sequence continues at coordinate 836,752 of NW_008751746.1, forward strand.
AATTACACAACTGGATCATCCTCAGTCTCTGAATTTGCGGTGGCGTGAATATTTTACGCCCCAAATCAATAGGGACACAAATACCCGTACAGGATGGTGACTGACGTCGTCAACTCCACTTTGGTGAGAATCCATCCTCACATCATGAAAGATGTTTGCGGTACGGTTCGTTTGCTTGGCCACCATTTCGTCCATTCCTAAAGTACCCTCATTATAGAAGCGGTGTTGTGGATTATCGTTACTCTGGGTGACCAATTCATATGTGCCCTGTGGATGTTAATCGTCAGTTGTCAGTTCCTGAGAACCACAGGAACGCAGCGTCCTCCGTTCTGCGACTCGCCTGTACACCTCACCATATCAAATTACACATTTCTTCATCCTCTGCTATTCATCCTGAAGTAAGCGCAAATTCAGAGGATTCTCGGAAGCATGCTACACTGTCTTCCAAACTTCCGGCTTCCTGTCGAAAAATGTCTGGAATTTTCATAAACAAAACCGCCGGTTGTGGTAGAAAATCAGCTTTCGTAAAACGAGCTCTCGTTTGGGGACCTGCTGTATTAACGCGACTTACCGGTCAGAATATGCAGATAGACATCATGTGGTGTGACAGAGGTGTGTGTGTATTATACAGGGGCACTTCAAGGTAATTATTGATAAGAACCAATTGACTGATGGCCGTGAATCTGGAATAATAAATTACACTACGTACCACACAAGTGTGGTTTTACTTTCTAGTTTGATGTCTTTATATGCAGTCTGTCAGAACGGTTAAATGCAGATCAAAGCAGAATTTGTCGTAGGCATGTGCGACCGATATCCGTTTATTATACCAGTTGAACAAACTCCTTTTGGCAACAGTTGTTTCGCATCGGTGTAGAACTTGCGGATACAGTCAGAAATATTCAACGAGAAACATGCTATTCAGAGACGACTAAAGTTGGGCTCGCAGGCTGCTTTCATAATTTTTCCTTCTCAAGCTTGAGGAACACTGCTTTTGAAACAATGCAAGTCAAGTTTACACTTTTTGTTCCTCAACTGCACATATTTGCTGAACCAAAGGTGTAGCTCTGGACATCAAGCACAGTGCAGACGTGCATCCTAAGTGTCTTGTTGTCTACACTCAACATTTATAGTTGCGTGGTAGTTAACTACGCGTTGTGAAATTATATTTTCGCTGTCTTGCCAGATGGGTCAGTGGTTTAAACGCGAATTTCCTGACCGGAATTTTCACGGTCCAAACGCGACCCCTGCCTCTCGCCTCCCTGTGTTGGGGTTTCGTCAACCTGACAATATCCTAGTCCTCGTGCTTAATTCGGGTGGCATGTCAGCTAGCTACCGGAGGAGTGCTACAGCCCGAAAGATAACATTTTTTTACTTTATCTCTTCATGTAATCGTTTCATCCTGTGGGCTACTTCAGTGCAAACTAAAATGAATGCGATTCGATGCTATTACAATTGCATGGGACGAGTACAGGGTGTTGTGTGGAAACGTTATTTTTAGGTCCGGCACCACCACCAGTTCCCGTTCAGGGTCCTCCATACCCAGGTGAGTTTCTAGCTCTGTATCTGAATAGGAGTGTCTTTAACCTTTGATGACGATACGCAAACAACAGTCGGAAAAACGTCATTACCATTAGTTTGGTAAATGTCAACTCACGCGAACTGACTGATAAATACTGAATCCACTCAAAGAACGAGATATTCATAGAAAAATCATGGCATTATTTGTCAGTCCAGTAAACATGGAGATCAAAGACCGTCGTCGGACCTTCTTGTGAGCTTTCGGTAGCAGGATACGATTAAGGATGTGGAATGTAAACACAGAAATATCTTGCGCTTGTATTCATGATAACTAGCCTGACTACAAGGCAGCGGTGTTGAGCTGAAAATGCAAGTACATCACCATTTCTACCAGACAAGTCGTTATATGTTCCAACCCTCAACCTGGAGGGCCTTGTCGGACCTCTAACTATTGACCAACCTGGTATGAGAGACTTTGTGAGTGTCACGAGGCAATTCTCAGTATAGCTCAATGGATTGATGAGGTGCGCAAACCATCATACCACGTCTCTTCGTGACGGCAATCAACAGAGTTTTGAATATTGGTGACTATTTCCCAGTTTAGCCGTTGAACACGACGATCCTGGATATAAACGACATGCAGTCAGCGTTTCGATAAGGAAGGAGAGTCATCTCAGGGCGCTAAGTAAACATACTGCATGAGTCATCAGTAACTAACATTTTGAATAAGCTATCAAGTTTATAACAGGTCTTTCAAATTATGGTACATTTATGGGCGCCCTATTTGGAGTAAAAATCTCCTTGATGACTGTCGTACCCATACCGGGAATGAACAATGAATGTTTTTGAAGCGCATTCAGGCTGTACTGGGATGAGGCGCTAGTATTTTCTTCCGCCTACCGACTGGTAGCAGCAGTTGTTTAGGTGACTGTTTGTCGAATAAATGAGTTTGTTTTCTGTATTGCAAATTTGAAAGATTGACGTGAATTGCGCCCGTCAAACTATGCAAGACAATGAAATAATTGGTTGAAAGCCATTTCAAGTTTGAGTTCGATGTTGTTACTGTTAACAGGAGTCCTGCATGTGGCTAGATACTAGGCACCTCCTCAGATCATGCGTTTGGGCAACCTCAAAACAAATAATGTTCTAGTGCAGTTATTATTTGACAGTGAGATGAGATGTCTAGATTTTTGAAAACGCTTTCCTCCGGTAGACAAAATGCGGAATACACGGCACGGCTGTTTCATCCCTATAGAGAATCATCGCTAGAGCGCACCAAAGGAAGCTCCACTCGAACCTGCAAACTCGTGATTGGTAGCTTGAACACTTAACTGTTTGGCCCTCAGCGACTAGTCGGAAGTGTAATCAGCTCAAACTTAGACAGGAGATATCGCCATTATCCTTAAGTCATGATTTTGCGGACCCCGTGATTTAAGGATGCGTAGAGCTGTCTCGTCTAGGTGTGAGTCGCTCACACTGCTGATCTGCCACTGTTGGCCAAAAGGTTAAATGTTCCAACTGATTGCCGTAATGTCACCGGTTCTGGATTTCAAGCAGCCTCTCGACATGCGCACTGGTGTGTTATATAATCTAAGCATAAAAACCGTTTAACTGCTGAAGGTAAATCGTTTTGTTAGTACGATGTACGACTGCAGCGACAGCGTCAGCGTCAGCGAAGAGGCCAGCTTCTTGCTGCTGAATTGAAAGCGCCAAGTACAGTAACAGAGAGGTGTTTTTACACTGATCGCTTCTCTTTCCACTATTTTGTTTCTGCTGGTTAAGTTTGCAATTCCTCTTTCTGGAATGTTTACAGTCTACAGTTTACTGACTAACTCATTTTTGCCGGCCACACTAATAACAACTGTTGAAATGCCAGCTTCGTCCGCAGAGGATTAAACTTGCCAGGTTATTTGCTGCTCAGCAGGTATGAACTTGGATGGAACCGGCACAGCAAGCTAGTGCGCGCCTGAAAAGTTTTGTACCCCTTACTCGGCTCTAGCACAAGTCCCAAAGATACAAGATTCACTGCTCAATTACTGGACGTTGGAAGACCGATACTGTCTGCTCATTGTCTCACGCAACAGTCAAGTTCTATTATCCTTGACGGATTAGTTAACCAAAGAATATACATTTAGGCTCGCTACTTGCTCTACGAATAAGAATGAAGTCTTCCTAAAACTGCTTTTTTTGACGGCTTATGCTACTTTATACCTAAATGGAATGCCCCGCAATATCTTCAAACGATTTGACGTGACGGAGCCTGTTTCAACGGCATCGTTCAAATTAAACCGAAGATCACAAATTCAGAGAATCAGAATAGTGCTTCCTTCCCAGGTTGTGCTCATCGCGCCTCGCCTGAATAGCGAGGTGACCTAAACTCAAGTAATCCGCTTGTGCATACTGGTGAATTGGGCGTGTTACTAGCGCTATGATGCCAACAGACTATAAGTAAGCGCATCATTTTTCGCTAGTAACGGCTGCATTTTTTATTAGTACATGGATCACGTCCTTTCTAGTTTTGCATTTAATCTTGAGCTAATCCGCACAAACACCCAAGAGTTATTGGTAAACCAGTGAAACTGAATAGATTATAGAAGATTTTGGTGAATATCTAGCTATAAAATACTTACGGTAGAATATTAGTCGCCATCAGTTGAGTTCAGAAGAAAAAATACTTAGCGTTGTTTCCTTTTCCGAGTAACACATGTTTTCATTGTATAGGTGATCCCAATCGAATTGTTTTCATTAGGTATGGGATCAACTTTACTCTAAAGATATTTTCATTGGAAAATCAATTATGAGAAAGTTGTAAAGATGTGGAGCACTCTGACCATGACGGCATTTTATTGGACCGAATCAGCGGAAGCAATAATGAGGAGCTGTTAGGTTCACAATACTTGGAATATCTTTTTGGGAACCAAACGCGAGTAAGCGCGTCTTCAAAATGGGGTTGCCTGAATGAAAAATGGCACCGTATGCTACTGCTGGAAACAGAACGAAAATGAAAATAACACAGAGTAGTACCGAAGACTACATACACAGGATACGTGGGTTTACGTTTGCCCTTGTGTTGGAATTTTGATTTACTTGAACATAAAATATAACCAGGTAAAAGATAATATGGTATAAGAAAACTACACTCATTTCCATACCAATTTGTTTTTGACGGGTGACTCACATGCAACGCAGCCAAGGTTCACGTTTGTGATGATAATGAAGTTGACGGAAACTTACCGATGAGCTTCAAGGCGGCCCAAACATGTCGTGTGCTGTTGGAAAGTTTACAGCAACCTTAAGTGTATTGCGTTGAGTCTATACGGTGTATCTTACAGACCGATACATGAGGCGATCTGGTGCAACACATTAAGTTGCTTATAACATTACAACCAAGTCATTCAGCTGGGATCCAGTCCTTCGTAAAAATCAAATTGCTATTCAAATGAGTATATTTTGCTAGTTTTGCGCAATTCGGAAATTCAGAGACTGCACCTTACTGATAAGCCCAAGAAGGCGAAAGCAGACGTGGTTTTTTGAGGATTCTTCAGCGATCCGTCAAGTAAGGTATAGTTCTGTACGTTTAACATTGACTTTTTGATACGATCGTGTGGATGAGTACATGTACTGCCGGAAGTCAGATGAAACAACTCTCACTGCATCCGGAGAGAATCACGCAATAAAAGGAACTCTGAAGATGGGGAAGTTGATTAATCCGAAAAAAATAGGCGTTGTAATCACATATGTAGGTGAGAGTTATAAAGTTGTTTGACGTTGTAAGATATATTTCGGCAAAGTGTGAACGCATTTAGTTTCTCATAAACTCTGTCGCCACTTATTTGTTGGAACTACTTATTTGCTAACACATCTACATGCATAACAAACAAAGTACGTCGTACAGGTTATTGCTCCATCGTGATTGCAATACCCTACTGAAACAGATACCTCACATCGTTTGCCCTCGTGTAAAACTATGAGAAACTTAATTATGGCTTCAAATATCCAAACATTACTAGAGGAACTTATTGAGATCGTTTGAAATATTGGTACGATTTTCCACTTCCATTTTCACTGCACGGTTCAGGTATCCAACAAGGAAGTTCGTACGCGGGTACGCTGATGACACATTTAACATCGAACAAAATTTATTATACTGACCTTGATCGTGGTGGTCATTTCCACGTATTTAGGCATGCGTTTTACAAACTGCACTTTTGTCCTGTATAACCGGCCATACTCTCGTCTATTTTTGTTAGGCTATACTGGTTTGGTAATTTGCCCTCACGATCATTCTACTGATACAAAGATATTCCTGAATTTTAAACGCCTGCTCTTCACTGAAAATGCTCTGGCTGATCAGGGAAAATCGTATGAAATCAATCATTTTAAAGCTATTCGAGTAAACTCGGGGCATAAAAACATCATTTGAATGAAAGTGCCAAAGGTCTCTTTCACTTGAAAAATTGAGCCATATATGACTGAATATCACTCAGAGGGATAACTGCTGTAGAACGGAAGCGTGCTGCATAAAATCTTTCAGCCTACTGAGTGTAGACTTATTTGGTCTTAATGAGCATTACATGCTAGGGATCGGGATGCAAAACTTGACTGTCGGGTGACCTAGAGTTTCTCCTCTTTCACGCATTTTCGCTCAAAGCAATAACTTTTTGAACATCAAATTGTCCACGGCCCCAGAAGGAAGGGTTAGAGAGGTTTTTTTTGCTTTCACAGCCCAGTCTGAAACCTCAGGAATGCAGCAGGGAAATCTATACCCAGGTGAGCCTATAATTGAATTTGCTGTCTCCAAAACCTGAGCGCTTTTTGCCAATTATTTTGGAAATTGGTGGTCTCGTTCGTTTTACGTTTGGCTCACAATCTAGCCATTGTCCTTCACTCAAGAAAAGTGAATATTTAATGACTAAGCTGTTGAGTGTGACTGTTTAAGTGTGACTGTTTAATTATTCGGAAGGAGACACAATCATTTTGAATTCGCATTCAGCAAGATCAAGAAAATTTGACCTGGGTGTCATTATGAAGATAGGAGGAAATGCGAAAAAAAGAAATATTAAACTGTCCTTATATTGAACTTTGTGTGCTAGTTACCAACGAGCACATCAGAATGATGTTTTGGCTAATGGCTGCCTGGGTAAAAGTTTTGTATTTCTTTAGTTCCACCCGATGCATCACAATCCATGCCTTACCCACGATAGTTCCACCTGTGAAGTATGTCAGTATGTATGCTACCATCTGCTCAAAGTTCTTTCCCTTTGAGAATTGTGCAGCCATACTTGTCCTGAATTTATTGCCCCCCACCACGTCTCATCACTTTTCTGCTGGTTAGTTAAGAACAGAATTCCATCAAGCGAAGACGGGGACTTTAATCAACCCCTTGATAATACATTCTGGTCAGAGTAAATATGAATTTTCTACCGACACATACCCAACCAACTCTCACTTTATGCGCGATTGTGATCGTCAATATTGACTGAGACGGGCTAGACGTATTAAACACTTGGGTTGGATAAATCTGAAATAAACTTCAACTTTTAACAAAATCATTTCTAAAAAAAGCAGAATCTAGCTTTACGATATTTTTCACCTTTATGTGCGCTATTTCCGTTCTAATCAGTATTTTATAGGCAATTAGAATTTCAGATATCCCAGGATAACTACACGCGTTATATCAGCACAATCTCAAGTATTAGGTGTGCAGCAGGGAACATCTATGCACGTGAATTGAAATTATCTCTTAGATACGGAGTGAAAATTCCATAACCCTCGCCTGCGTACTCAGCTGTGGAGTGGTATGCCTTAGGAAGTTTGGTAAAAACGAACCACATCTTGCTGGCGACCTGGATCGCTTATCTTCGTTTCTTTCTCCATGATATCGACCAGTTCCGACTTAAATGATACATGTGAACAAAAGTAGAATTTCACACTCACTACACAAAAATCATAGCCTGAGGTATGCAACAAGGTGATTCCTATACAAATGAGTCAAATACGCTACCACATAATTGATAACTTATTCTGTTTTTGAAAACTTGTGTCTTAAAATAAACGGAAACGCCAAATACTGACATAAAGTCAATAGCGTATAAGAAAATGGTTTTACTTTTTGCAATTGACGCGTGTAACATATCCGTGTCTTGGCATATAATTTGCACGTCCATATTTTGCCCCTCGGTCAAATGCCCTTGGAATTTGGTCAACGCTTTTTAGCACATGTTTTGATAAACAATCGGTTTGATATTGGCGGATGTTGCAACATACTGATGAGGAATTTTGTCCTGTAACAGAAGCCGTTCTACAATATAATGCAAAATATCACTGGACGAAGGTTTCACTAAAGTTGTCCGATTTGTGCACATTTTCCGAAGCTCCATGACAACTCAAATCTGATGAGAATTAAACAACTGTACCTTTTTTGGCGTTCAGAACAGATATAACTTCACCCGCAGAACAGAACAGTAGTTTTAAACTACAATTTGAAAAATTATTTTATCAAGCAATCGAAAACCTGATGATTGCCATTGATTCAATCGTTCTGTTATATTCTGCGTATCCCGAATTTCGGAAGTCAAGTTTGCAACAGGGAATCAAGATGTATAAGCAAAAACAGACTGACCCGTTGAGTGTGTTTATTAGAGAAATTACCACTCGTTACACGAAGGTGAACAATACCCCATCTAGATTTAACGTGCGCCGAAATTTTGCATTGCTCATCACACGATCATTCTGAGAAATGGAATGGAGAAAAAATACTCGTTGTCTGGCAAATTTTCCGCCAATTTTCGGTGCTAATTAGTGACTATTTGGAATGTAAAATCGTCTTTCGGCTGTGGAGCCCTTCCGGTTGCTAGCTGGTATGCTATCCGAAGGTTGCACGAGGGCTGGGTTACTGCCAGGTTACCCAAGCCTGGATAGAAGTCGAGAGCCCAAGGTCGGGTTCGAACCACAGACCTTCCGGCTAGTAAATTTGCGCTCTAACCACTTGGATCATCTCGCGTTATATAGAAGTTCGGCTGCATAAATTTGTTTGTGTATTTTATCGAATATCTGCGATGTATTGTGGCTTATACTGGGATAGCGCGAGTTACTTGCTCAGCGCTGACATAGAGAATTATAAATAATACTCCGCGTTAAAATAGAAAAACCTGGAACATAGAACGCAGCTTACTGGCGCTTTGGGTCTTGTATATTGCTCTCAATATTGATGATGCTTATCGGTTGCAACCTAACTACTATCCGCGAGTGAGCAGCGAATTTCATTATCGCTACAGCACAAATACCAGCATCGGGTATGCAACAAGATACTTCATACACAGGTGAGTCAAAAGTGTTGCCGTCAAATTAGTGGATTTTTCCGTATTCAGATGTTCCATGTTTTGACTTGGACAGAAATTCCAGAGGAGGATTTCAGTTTGATGGTATAGTCAGCGGGCATCGATTACGGTTTGTGGCTCGAGCACGTGACCCACCGATTTGCAAGTGTCATTTTACAACAATACATTCGAATGTGCTTTAATATGTTTTGCGCGTACTGCTTCACCGGTGCATCAGATGCCTCTGATGTTCAGGATTTAGAAAATCCGTTGGTTATTTAAACATTTCAATCGGAGACATCTGTGTTATTGTTATTCTTTCGAATTACCCAATTTCTCCTTGTATTGGTTACTCGACTAGGCCATAAGGATTAAAAACTTTAGTTGGCAATCCTTTGCATATCAGAATCCAGATGAAGCAATTTCAGGAAAGCATTTAAAACACAAATCTTCCAGGCCACCAAGACATATAACTGGATGAAATCAACAGAAGAAACTGAAAGGCCATCTGATTCACAGGGTGTGGAATGTTTCCTTAAAGCGACAAACGCAACGGGCGGACTGTGAAGCAATGGGCAATCTACACGCAGGTTAGTACCTTTTTGTTGCTGCTGGAGAAGAACCTGAGGTGGAAATAACTTAGGTTCCAATAAAATGGCCCCCAAACATTTGGTGAAAATTCTCCTCTGCGACTTGTAAAATGGGATGATTTATTTTCGTTCTCAGCACAACCTCAACTGCAACCAGGAAGTTCATATGCACGTGAGTTCCAACAAAGGCGAATCGTTTATTCTATAAACTGCGTAAATGAAAGATTGGCACTTTTCTTGAGATGAGAAAACGTTCAGGTAACGGTTAACACTTTTCTGGCAAACGAACACTGTTGGCTTTCTGACCACCACGTCATTTTACTGAACCAAATCGGCAGAACCAAACGTGAGAAGCCGTCACATTCAAAGTAAGTGGAATGTCACCTTCGGCGAATAAACACAGCTAAGAGCCTTCAAAATCTGGGGTTATCAAAAGATTAGGTAGCGCTTCGAATGCTGATGTTGGAACATAGGGTAACATCTACGATGTACATCACGGTGAGTTAGTAATCAGTGGAGCACAGCGTTGATAACATGTTTAGTAGTTTTATTTGTGTAATTTTTCTGCTTCCAGAATGTATCGAATACTGAATACTGGTATCACGATTTTCGCATTGGCCATGTGGTTGTCCGCTGGTTTGTGAGCAAGATGTTTGCATCTTCTCTAAACTGAGATTACTGACATCTTTCTTCCACACTGTTTGCAGCACAAACTCAAGGGCCAGTTGGACCACCAGGAAGTTCCTACTCATGTGAGCTTACGTTACGACGATTAAAATCCAAGATATGATTTTTACTGCTCCGTTGTCATACACGTGACCATTTTGTCAGTTTCTGGAATAAATGTATCACCACCCACCCACATACGGGCTGATGTTGTCCACTAGTATATTGAAGAAACGTTTGCAAGCCAATTATCAAGCTAGGCGAACAGAACAACAGCCACCTGATCGACAACCAGTAAACTCATCCCCTCTTACTTAACAGCTCTTGCACCCGGTATGTCGCACAGATTATTTTTCCGATATGATTAGTTTACAGATTTGAAACAGATTTGTCACAATACTCGTTCTCCTGTAACACTCAGACAAATTTAGATATGGTTACAAACAATTTAGAATTACAACAGGGATTTTGGAAGGTCATTTAGAATAATGTCACAGGCTTCCATTTTCTTTTCACTGCATGATTCAAACATCCAACAAGTCGGTTCTTATGCAAGTTCGTTGGGTTGCAAATCTGACATCCAACATATGCCATGTGATGCGAAGTAATTGTGGCGGTCATTCCCACATTTGAGGACTTGCGTGTTTTCAAGCGTGCGGTTTTGTTTTGAGCGGCTGGTCATTCCCCGTTAATTAGACTAAACCAGCGGAAGAAACTGAAACACAATCAAATTCACAGGGTTTGAAATGTTTCTCTAATGTTACTACGAAACCGTTGGACTCTGAAACATGGTGCCCTCGAGAAGCAGAATAGTGTCTGTTTGCAGCTGCTCGGCAAGGTACGGTGGAACCAATATAGTTTAAAATAAAGTGGCACCCAAACATTTGGTTATTTGTTAGCTGGGTGTTCAATATAATGACATGTAAAAGGAGATTGGCTTACAAAAGATTTGTGTATCAAAATTTGTGAAGTTCATTTAGAATAATGTTGGCAGCTTTAATATTCTCTGAAGCTAAGAATTCACAAGGAACCAGTCGTTCTGGTGTACTGCAGTCAGAATGCTCGGGATGGGAAAGCATGAGGAAAGTGGGAGCTCCAGTGGTTCTTTTAACCTTAAATTGAGCAAGATGTCTAAGTAGTATCGCTTGATGAAGTACAAGTCTCAGAGGAAATCTGACTGCACGATGTCTTTTAGTTTACTGGCTAAAGACCGTTTTTGGCTGACCGTACAAGATTTCCGTGAACAAAACTAATTGCGGCAACATATACTTAAGGGGGAGGTATGCCGGTCACTCGCATTCCGCTATATAAATGCGGATATCTGCCAATGTTTGGGACAAACCTTTTCCCTTCGGTGGTTCCAAGTATCTCCACTTCAATGCTTGACCATGCCTTCATTTTTTATCCATTTGCCTTATTTTCACGTCCTTCGGGTATATAAGCCTTGTTTTGTTTCATTTATTCCTCATTAGGTTTTGCATAGGTAAAACTGTTACATACAAGATTGACCCATAAGATGGGAGTTGATGGTGCAAAAATAAAGCCTACATCCATGGTCGCTTGGATGAGGTTTTTTTCTCCACCCTAAGTAAAAGTTATTTAAACACCTCACCACACAACGTATTCGGGGAATTTGTGTGCTCACCTATTTTCAGTTGTCTCTCCGAACGTTCCACAGTTGGTATAGACATTTTCTTTGCCAGACTTGCTTGAAAGTTGAGAATGTTTAGTGAATTTCTAAGTTGTCTGACACGACGAAAAGCTAGGCGAGGAGACACAACGCACATCCCGCAGTGTGAATTGCACTAACAGGAGGAGTTGTGGCGGCATTTTTTAACTTTAGCACAATCGGAATCTTCTGGAATGCAACAAGAAAATCTATACCCAGGTACGTCTGCAAAAATGTGCTGACCGAATTTGTTGTTTACAAAACTCAAGCAATTTTCTACCTCATTCATCTTACGTGTTTTGCGCACCAGGGAGGTGATTGCGTTAAGGATAAATATCATGCTAACAATCGAGTTATTTCCACGGACTGAAAATAAACGAATGGCTAAGACCTAAATAGTAAGTTGCGATTGTTAAGGTCAATATAATTAATTTGCACTCGCACGATTTTATTTGGAGATTTCGTCCTGTAAGGGAAGTCAATCTATGCTGAAAAGCCGAGAAGCAGTGTACAGCTGCTGTTTCATCCTTATTGGGAATCATCAGCAGTGCGCATCTCACGAAACTCCGAAGAGTCTCGAACCCGCGACCTCCCGGCTAGTAGTTTGAACACTTAACCGTTCGGCCACGAGTGGCTGATCGGCAGTGTGATTAACTCGCACTTAGACAGGATATAGCGCCTCTCATCCTTCAATCACGGGATCCACATCACGCGGTCACACGTGTTGACTGGCTCCTCGAACAACGACTTCTCAGATAGAAATTTCATTCATCGGGTGAAGTTTATATTTCCACTGAGCTACTTATATATTGTGGGTAGTGTGAGGAGATTTGGGATATCCAGATGCGCACTACTGATGATTCCCAATAAGGATGAAACAGCTGTACAGTGCTTCTCGGCTTTTCAGCTTAGACTGGCTTCACTTACAGGACGAAATCTCCACAATTGCAAGTATATTTGTTTACATCAGCCAAGAGATGTTTTCTCTCAAATACAATTTACCCATATTGGTCCTGTCCCAACTACATCTGGATAGGCAATAAACAATTTTACAGGACGAAATCTCCACAATTGCAAGTCACACCAAAAATCTGCATTCTACTCGATGGCGTTTTTCCTATTCTACCGACATATGCCAACCAAATTCACATTTAATGCATGATTTTGACAGTCAATAATGACTGACATGGACGTATCCGGCCGTAAATAACAAGGACCTGGGTCAAACGAACCTTCAAGTGAATTCATCAATGTACCCAGGAAAACCTGAGAAAAGTGGGTTTTAAGTTTACGACTTGTATTTGACTATTTTGTCCCACCCATTATTATATATGTTATTTGAGGTTCAAGTTGGGACACTGAACTTTCCATCGTAATTTCAGGACAAGCTCAATTACCAGGTGCGCAGCAAGCAAGTGCTTATGCACGTAAGTTAAAATTATCCCCTAGAGACGGTTGAAAATGCCGTCCCCTGCATTTATGCATTTGAATGTACTGCGTCTTCCTGCACTTTCTTAAGCCACGAAAGTCCTAAGGTAACTTCTGACACAGGCAGCATTATACTGGCAATTTGAATTTTGTACTCCCGTTTCGGTCTACATTGTTTTGATCCGTTTTGACATAGATGATGTGATATTATTCGTTCCAGCGCAATTACCCTTCTTGGTGATGCAACAGGATTCTTCATATACGGGTGAGTAAACGACACCGTCGTAAAGTCGATTAATTACTCCATTTTTGTTTTTAACGGAAAAGAAATGCCAAACGTTGGGAAGAAATCCATGGTATATGACGAAATGGTTTGACTTAAGATGCAAATCCATTTACAAATTGCTTCCTGTGTCGTCAAATAATTTGCTGGTTCCTAATTTAATTCTCTGTCAAAAAACCTGGGTTGGTGCGTAGTGTTGTATCACAATTATTTTGATAAACCTTTAGTTTGCGGTCAGCAATGATACAATTTCTCATCAATTTCGTCCTGCAAGGGAAACCTATCTATGCTGAAATGTAGAGAGAAATCACTGGGCAAATGTTTCATCGTTTTTGGGAATTAAGCGAAAAACAACGGGGCCCCAAACCCAGGAAGAATGAAACAGCTATTCAGCGTAGGTTAACCTCATCCACCTACACAGTGAAATATCAGTTTAAAACTATAAGGTAAACAATCGTTTTATCAGCTAGTCGAAAACGTGATGATATCCATCACTTCCGTTTGCAGGTGTATATGAACCATTTCTTCTCTGTGTTGCAACAAGATGTGGCGAACCCGTAATCCTGACATTAATGTTAGCAACACGGAATCGGGAGCAATAAAAGACTGACCTGTTAAGTGCGATCATTGCAAAAAATATCAAGAATCATACGAGAGCGAAAATTGCATCCTCCCAAACTGGGATTCACTGGTATTAGGCAACATTTGCATCCGGGCCGTTACAAAAATGGAACTGATTCACAGGCCATGACCGGGCGCCAAACTTTCCGAAACTTTTCGGTGTACCTCGGTGAATTTCTGGAATATGTCTGCCCAAGATAAAAGGCCTTCGCTGCAGAGTTTTGTATTAAGAAATGCCAACGGACCGGTTACAGACCATTGGACGGAAAAGCGAAAACTCGAATTTGAATCTTGTTAACAAAAACTGGAGTCCGTCTTCTCCCGAACGCGTCTTCTTGAACTTACTGGAGATTCATTCACTTCAATCATTCCTCGGTCAAATTCAAGCAAATGTTACAAAGTGTCTCCCCTTTTCAAAAGACGCAAAGCAAAATTCTACGAACAATACATACTACTCGCGTGCCTCCCCACTAGTAGGGTCACCGTTACACTGGTAGCAAAACTTTATATATTTTATCAAAGTATTTTAATTGGGATGTGGAATATACCGTGTCGAATCCGTAGATGCGAATTGCATTTTCTGAGGTCAGGATAATGGGCCTGTACACTGTACACCGTGGAATACAAGAGTCAGATCATGTGTCTTGAGAGCAGATGCAGTGGTCGGATGCGGGTTACTACATTTCACAGCGAAACTATTTTGAGAATCGTCAACATCGAGCCGATTCTTCACCAATTATTCGTAAGTGCTGGTGTCAGTTCCCTTATTCTACAGCAAGCGTGAGAGAGAACTACGCATGTCCAAGAACATCTAGCATTACCTGAAGAAAGTGTGGTGGTTATTTTGAACAGAATAACTATCTTTTTAATTTCCATTTTCAGCTCACTCTCAGGGATCAGGAGTTCAACAGTCAAGTTCGTACCCAGGTAATTTTATGTTATGGTAACGCTTTTTGAGTGGATCATTTTGGTTATTTACACATTTGTAGGCTTGCATTGGTCGGATTACACTAAAATGCAAGCTGTACGTTTACTGACCAAGAAGGATAGCTTTTGATGTCACGAATTTGAAAGCTTGTTCGCTTGAGTGAGTTTGTTTCATATGCCATCCAAAGGGATTTCAGATGTCTAAACAACAAGTGAATGAACAATTTTGAAGCTAGTACTGTTTGCCTAATTCCAGTGGTCATGTCAAACATGCAACAGTTGATGTCGAAATTCCCTTATCTGAATTTTGTAACATTTCACTTGTCCTCTGAGTTGTCTGTCGTAGAAAAATATCAAGGGTTGAACCATAAAGCGTCTAATTCCACTATGTCAAATTCTTCTGCTAAATGCACAAACAAACAGGAAATGGTAAACAATTTTTGTTTCCAATTTAGTACAATCTGAATCCCCGGGAATACAGGCCAGAAATATATACCCGGGTAAGTCTAGAGAATTTGAGTGACCCAGCTTGCTTTTTCAATAATTGAACAATCCTCTGCCTGTGCCTCAGACTGATATCGTCCTACATCTCGCGCATTACTTGCGTCCAACTGGCGCCTACGGTATGTGAACACCTAAGGTTGACAGTGTGAGGTACACGCAGAATTCAGTTGCTACTGGTTTACTGTATATGAGCGACGGGGCTGCTAATTTGGGTCACTGAGAATAATGTTATCGATTATATGAAAACGAACAAGGAATCCCTCTGAATAGGCATCTTAATGGAATGGGTAACATTCACCTTGGATCTTAATTGGAAGTAAACTGAAATGGCCACGTTAATGACGCGCAACCCAAAGTGTGGCCCAGTTTGAACCCTACGTGAATACAAATTTAAGCTCAAGCAGCGTTGCGATGCCATGGTGATGGCGTTATGAATCGCGTTGTTAAAATATGGCAGTTTTTATTCAACCTTTGTTATTGGCCGTAACTCTGAGCTTCAACAAGCCAGAGTGGAGTTTTCATGTTTGCTTGTGTTGATCTCTATCGTTCACTTTTATAAATATGTGCCGCTTCAATAATTTTAGCTAATTATTCTTACCGGATTAACTCTTAGGACTCAGAGTTCGTTAGATTCTGATATTATGCACTGCTAACATGTGCAGTTTGTTATTTGCTGGGAGTCGGATATCTGGAATATGAGACAGTACAGCGGTGTTTTAAACATGAGCTTCACGCAGACAACGGGTGATTTGATTTAACTGATATGAGCGTGAAATGTATCCAGTGGAATTGAACAAATTGCTTCAGCTTCTTACTGAAGACAGCCATATGGTTGCCCCAGAATGGATCGTGTCAAAATTCGTGATACAGAACTTGTACTTTAGATGCAAACGAGCGGTTCTTGAGAGATTTTTTGTGCGTGATCGAAATGGCACTCAACAGATAGTAGGCCGGGGTGTAGTGCGTTAGGAAATGCACGAAGATTTTTTGTGCGTGATCGAAATGGCACTCAACAGATAGTAGGCCGGGGTGTAGTGCGTTAGGGAAATGCACGAACTGAAAAAAAACATGTCCACGGGCATGTGTCAGTGAATCGTCCCACGCATAATTGCGCCCTGGAAGTCCTAAGTCCGTACATGTGAATTCCTATATGGAACGAGCATATCTATGGAGAGTTGATGTGCACAGACCTTGGATCGATCGCCAGGTTTTTCAAAGGATTTCAGTTTTCCTAAGAGTGTATATGGAATGTGCTTGGAAAAGCATCGCTAATAGAACTCTGTGTGTACAGTTCATCGGAATTTCTTCAAAAGAGATGAGGCTTATCCTGAACGGTTGTCGGTCACTAGTCCGGATTTGACACTTGTGGATAAATGTTGCTCGATTGTCGGCAACCGGTGTCCACAAAGGTTGGTCGGAATTTTGAACTCGATATTCAGAAAATTTACTGTTGTTGAACCTTGGCTGAAAGTTTTCCCCTATTGTGAAGCCGGAAATAGCCCGATGGAGAATGTTCCATTAAAAAAATTTGGCAGTTCATTGGCATCGTCAACGAGATAGCGTTAACCTGATACTTTTCAGCACTCTTCCAAGTAAGAGGCTGTTTAATCATGTTATAGAAAGATGCACATTACACTACCCTGATAACCCAACCATGAGATGACAAGCGACAGGTACTGACCAGTAATTGAACTGACGAGGACTGGGGCAATTTTTAGAATTTTACAAAAATAGAGTAATATGGAGTGACAAGTTTTAACTAGTTACAACCATTAAATTTTAGAACGGAAAAAGTGTCGTATATGAAGTGTGGTATTTTGATTTTATTTACTAAAGTTTACGAGGAAACCGGTGTGCAGTAACAAGCAATTGATTTAAAAATATTCGGCGCTTTCTACTTTGCGGTCAGTCGTGTTGATCATTTCAGTGACATTTCGATCCTTTGATTTGTGAAAGTTGGTGAATTTTTAAAAGCATTTCAGGAGCATGTTATCTGAGTTGAACTGACTTCTATAGGATGTCTGAGAATGACCCCATTTCAATGTTTCCGGAAGAAGTATTCGTATAACAAAAGAAAATTAACACCGTTACAAATTTTATCCACAATACTGGAAACCAGGTAATAGAATGACCTTCTATATCGTTCTATGCAGTGACTCGTTTTCACACCCCTTCCAGGTCTACCCCGTGCCGCACAAAGCATGCCTTACTCGTGTAAGTTCCACGCGTAAAACTATTCGGCATGCTTATTGCCATGAAGATAGGGACACCTTTTCCTCCATGAACCTTGTCTTTCGTTCTCACCCACTTTATTAAGAATTGCATGAGATTGGCAAAGCTTGAGAAACCACAGAGTGGACATTTGACTACCTGTGAAAGGAAGGCGTTTGCTGCGGAGTCATTTATTAGAAAACGCCAACTGACCGGTTACAGACCATTGGACAGGGATGCAAAAATCTCCTTTGCATCTTATTTACAAAAACTGGACATCCATTTTCTCCTGAACGCGTCTCCTTGAAATTTCCTGGATATTCATTGACTCCAATCATTCCTCGCCCAAGTCCAAGGAAATTTTACAAAGTTATCCCACAAATTCCGCAACAGATCTCCCCTTATCAAAAAACGCAAAGCGAAATTCCACGAACAACACATGCTACTCGCGTGCCTCCCCATCAGTAGTATCACCGTTACACCACGAGTTAGCAGTATTAACGCTTGTCCCCCAAAACATAATGAACACCGTCACACTGAAAATTCGTGGATACACGACTGGTGTCTTCAACTTTGAAAGACGTGAATGGAGGAATCACAGATGTGTGTTGTATTTTTGCGCTTATCCGGCTTTGGCTTTTTCTGGTTAGGAACGAATGGGATTCCCAAGCTCCTAATGTATCTACTAGTTGAAATACTGGGGGTAATATTCTTCTCTCAGCTCAAACCCGAATTCCACATGTGCAGTAATTAAAGCTTATCAGTTGGAGACAGAGAGCAAAATTCTTTCTATGAAGTGTGGTGGTTTCCCTTTCCCTCATGCGCAAAGCTGTGCAGCTAAGTGTCATCTCGACACATTTTTGAGCCAAATAACACCTTGAATACTAGAGGTATACTGACAGGGGCTTGATTTTATTGGCGCTCTGGGTTTTGTTCTCTCTTCTCGATGTTGATGGTGGTGACCGCGAATAAACACAGACTTTCATCTTCGCTACAGCACAAATCCCAGGGTCAAGTATGCAACAAGATACTTCTTACACAGGTGAGTCCAAAGTGTTGTCGCCAAATCAGTGGAATTTTCTGTAATAAGGTGTTCCATGTTCCGCTTTCAACAGAAATTCCAGAAGGGTATTCCAGTTCGATGGTTTAGTCAGCCGGCGTCGGGTAGGAGTTACGGGTTGAGCACGTGATCTATCGATTTGCAAGTGTCTTTTTACAACAATAAATTTGAATGTGCTTTCAGATATTTTGCATTTTCTGCTCCATCAGCGCATTAGATGTTTCTTACAGTTATTCAGGATTTGAAAAATTCCTTGCTGCGCTTACGTTTGCATATGTTCACCCTAATTAGCATTTCCAAATAGGCGAAAATTATCATCCTCGAAAAACGTGATGTTTTTGTAACGTGCTGAACCACGATTCTTTGAATAGCCCGTCTCCAGTTAACTTAGCTGCCGAGACTTATCACTCATTTAACACCGAACAACTTTACTCCTCCTCACAAAGTCGGCTTGTTGCAATTAGATGTCTGAATATGATGATTTGAAAAAGACTCCTCAAAATAATTGTGCAAGGAAATAAGAATACCTTTCTTCAAAATATCATCGGGATCAGGATGTGCATTCGGCCAAACATCTTGAGACATTATTATCAAGATTAAATTTCCGGCCACTTGCTATCGGCAAGTGGACCCAAAAGTGTTGACCAACATAATCGAAGTAAAGACCAGATGTAGGTTCATCTGGCAGCAGCCGTGATCGTAGGCAGGTCTTCGAGGCTTCACCATACCTGGTGCAAAATGCGGAGGGTGTTCAACAAAAGTTAGTAAATCTGATCAAGTACCTTCATCCTACTTGTTCACGGGTGCCCTTTATAAGCGTCTGGCCGTAGCTCGTTTGGAATACCAACAAATTATAAAATTAAACGCGCCCGTCGTCTGGTGTTAATGCGTCACCCCGGCTGAAGGAAGGTTTCTCAACATTTGCAATGTTGTGTAAATAGTCCCAGTATAGACACTGTTCAACCAAAACAGGTATGAGCAAAATGAAACGTCTGTCATATGTGGAAATCATAATTCGAGTGACGAGTTGAAAGCACAGCACAATGGATGAAATTGACATCGAGCTCGTTCGTATCTCCGGTAATGGTTTGCGGTGGTTATCTAAACATTCCAACTGAACAAGTGTGTGACATTTTTCCTCTTCAGAATTACCCGAATTCTTCTTGTTTTGTTTACATGGGCAGACCATAAGGGTGCTGTTTTTTGGAAGAAATATTTAGTCGAAAGTCTTTTGCCTATTGATGGCCCAGATGAAGAGACTTCAGGTAATTAAACGGAACATGAATCTCCCAGGCCATTGAGTCATATAATTGGACGAAATCAGCAGAAGAAACTAAAACGCCATCAAGTTCACAAGGTTCGGAAAGTTTCCTCAACGTGACAAACTGTTGAAATCTGGATCACAGAGTAAAGCCCGTTTTGTTGCTGTTAGGGAAGCATTTGTGATGGAAATAACTTTGGTTAGGATAAAATTACGCCAAAACATTTGGTTATTTGGTGGTTAGGTGTCCGATATATTTGCGTGTAAAATATGGTTGGCATAAAAAAATTGTGTAATAAAATTTTTTGAATAATTGGACAAGTCATCTCATACGTCGATCAATTTTGAAGCAGCAAATAAAGACTGTACAAACGTAACAGAATATTTTTTTGCATGTTTTTGTTAAATAAAATATTTCAACGACCGCTGGATGTGTCAGTTGCTTCTCACTATTAGTCGTCACTCCTTTCTTGGTGAAACTTCTCTGCGACGTGTAAAATGGAATGATTTATTTTCGTTTTCAGCACAAAACCAAGTGCAACCAGGAAGTTCATACGCACGTGAGTTCCAACGAAGGCGCATCGCCTTTTCTGTGAACTGCGAGAATGGAAGATTAGCATTTTTATTAGGATGTGAAAACGTTCAGGTAAGGGCCAAGACTTTTAGGGCAAGCGAACACTTTTGGATTTTTGACCATCAACCCATTTTGTGGACAAAATCGGCAGGTCAAACATGAGAGGCTGTCACATTCATACTAATTGGAATGTCACCTTCGGTGAACAAACACAGCGAACCGCCTTCGAAAACTGGGGTTATCGAGACACCAGGTTGCGCTGCGTGTGATAATGTTGGAAATAAAATAGGATGAGATATACCCGTATAAATACAGAGAACCCCATGGTTTACGGTTATTTGTGTGCTGAATTTTCAATATATTAGGACGTAAGATTTAGGCAGTTGGAAAGTATTTTCGGTATTCCATTTTTGATAAGGTCGTGTATATTGTACGATGTGCATCACGGTCAGTTAGTATTCCGTAACTCACAGAGTTGATGAAAAGTTTAGGAGTTTCATCTTCTTTAGTTTTTTTTGCTTCCAGTAATTTATACGGAGAAAATTTGTACCATATACTGAATACTGATATCTAGGTTTTCAAATTCGTCATGTGGGTGTCCACTAGTTAGTGAGCAAGATGTTTGCCTCTTCTCTAAACTGCGATTATTGAGATCTTTCTTGCACACTGCTTACAGCACAAACTCAAGGGCCGGTTGGACCACCAGGAAGTTCCTACTCATGTGAGCTTACGTTACAACGATTAAAACCCAAGACATGATATTTACTGCTCATACACATGATCATTTTGTCAGTTTTTTGAATAAACGGATCCCCACCCACCTAACTGCGCACTGATATTCTGTACTCGTATATTGACGAAACGTTGGCAAGCTAAATACCAGTCTCGGCGAACAGATCAACAGCCACCTGATCAACAACCAATAAACTCATGCCCTCTTATTTGACAGCTCTTGCACCCGGTATGTCGCACAGGTTATTTTTCCGATATGATTAGTTCGACGATTTGAAACAGATTTGTCACAATACTCATTCTCCAGTATCACTCAATCAGGTTTACATTTTAGAATTACGACAGGGATTTAGGAAGTTCATACGGAATAATGCCGCAGGCCTTTCTTTTATTTTCACTCCATAAATCAAACATCTAACATGTCGGTTCTTATGCAAGTTCGTTTGGTTTCATGTGGTGTAAAGGAATTGCGGCGGTCCTTCCCACCTTTGGGGGCTTGTGTGTTTTCAAAAGTGCGGTTTTGTTTTGGACAGCTGGTCATTCTTCGTTCGCCTTTCTCTAGGTAATTTTGTTTTCTGATATTCTAGCACGGTTACATGAATTTTTTTTCGAAATCCTTGAACATGGGAGATGTGTTGAGAATTCGCCATTCCACAGCATTTTTAGATTGTGCTGAAATAGATGCGTAACAGTAGACTGTAACTGCTTTCCGTTTGTTTTATCTGGAAGATTGAGGTATATGAGTAACCTGAAATTGACCAGGAGACACAGCTAGTGATAAAGCAGCTGCATGAATTTTTTCAGCTTGCTGGTTGATTAAGGTCTCGATTTGAACCTCCTGACGGTTTCCCTCTTAGGGTCTTGCGTAAGAAAGCTTATGTTGCGCATTTTTGGGATGCAAAGTTTGATTCTCGTGCGATTCCCAGTCTGTTTTCGTGCATGTGTTTCCACCCAAACAAACCATTTGTGGACAGTCGAATTGTTTTCATATGGATTTTTTAAAGCCCGAGATATCCGCATGTTCTGGGGACGAATGGCACATTCTATCAAAAGGAAATTCGCGGTACGTCATCATCACTCCGCGTCGTCCCCCCCCCAGACTTCTCTCTGAATAAAATCTCAGAGACTTGTTAGTTTTGGCGAGGGAAGAGTTTTCTTTATTCACGCACTCGACTGATTTCAAATTCAACGTTTTAATAAAGCAAAATGAGAATGGCATCCAAGATTGACCCAAGGAATTTGCGCACGATAGGCAGATGTTTGAGAAACATCTAAACGCGTGTAGTATTCAGTAAACAACTGAACAACTTTGAACATGATACATCTTGCCTAGTTAATGATCACGGTGATCCCACCATAGTTTTTTCTAAATTATATTACTCACTCATGCTTGAAGTTTGCAAATCCTGTGCAGATTTTTTCATATGTCTCGCATTACATGGTAAGATATGAACCACAAGGCCTGTAACTCCAAATTGATTTTATTTTCACTGCAGTGCAACCTGAATCATCGGGAATGCAGCAGAGCAGTATATACCAAGGTATGTCTAGAAGAGCGCAATAATATTTTTTGTTCCTTATTTTGTTTCGTTTTCCAAGCCTGATGGGAATGTTTACTGTGCGCAGTCCGAAGTCCTCCCATAACTCGGCTATTGCCGAGCGCATTAATTTCCTATACGAAAGTGAACAAATCAGCAAACTTTAGGATTTGGTGCAGTCGAGCAACATTTGCCTGGGGCT
>NW_008751746.1:860683-929698 GCF_000715545.1 Opisthorchis viverrini
CGTTTTCAGCACAAAACCAAGTGCAACCAGGAAGTTCATACGCACGTGAGTTCCAACGAAGGCGCATCGCCTTTTCTGTGAACTGCGAGAATGGAAGATTAGCATTTTTATTAGGATGTGAAAACGTTCAGGTAAGGGCCAAGACTTTTAGGGCAAGCGAACACTTTTGGATTTTTGACCATCAACCCACTTTGTGGACAAAATCGGCAGGTCAAACATGAGAGGCTGTCACATTCATACTAATTGGAATGTCACCTTCGGTGAACAAGCACAGCGAACAGCCTTCGAAATCTGGGGTTATCGAGACACCAGGTTGCGCTCCGTGTGATAATGTTGGAAATAAAATAGGATGAGATATACCCGTATAAATACAGAGAACCCCATGGTTTACGGTTATTTGTGTGCTGAATTTTCAATATATTAGGACGTAAGATTTAGGCAGTTGGAAAGTATTTTCGGTATTCCATTTTTGATAAGGTCGTGTATATTGTACGATGTGCATCACGGTCAGTTAGTATTCCGTAACTCACAGAGTTGATGAAAAGTTTAGGAGTTTCATCTTCTTTAGTTTTTTTTGCTTCCAGTAATTTATACGGAGAAAATTTGTACCATATACTGAATACTGATATCTAGGTTTTCAAATTCGTCATGTGGGTGTCCACTAGTTAGTGAGCAAGATGTTTGCCTCTTCTCTAAACTGCGATTATTGAGATCTTTCTTGCACACTGCTTACAGCACAAACTCAAGGGCCGGTTGGACCACCAGGAAGTTCCTACTCATGTGAGCTTACGTTACAACGATTAAAACCCAAGACATGATATTTACTGCTCATACACATGATCATTTTGTCAGTTTTTTGAATAAACGGATCCCCACCCACCTAACTGCGCACTGATATTCTGTACTCGTATATTGACGAAACGTTGGCAAGCTAAATACCAGTCTCGGCGAACAGATCAACAGCCACCTGATCAACAACCAATAAACTCATGCCCTCTTATTTGACAGCTCTTGCACCCGGTATGTCGCACAGGTTATTTTTCCGATATGATTAGTTCGACGATTTGAAACAGATTTGTCACAATACTCATTCTCCAGTATCACTCAATCAGGTTTACATTTTAGAATTACGACAGGGATTTAGGAAGTTCATACGGAATAATGCCGCAGGCCTTTCTTTTATTTTCACTCCATAAATCAAACATCTAACATGTCGGTTCTTATGCAAGTTCGTTTGGTTTCATGTGGTGTAAAGGAATTGCGGCGGTCCTTCCCACCTTTGGGGGCTTGCGTGTTTTCAAAATTTGCGGTTTTGTTTTGGACAGCTGGTCATTCTTCGTTCGCCTTTCTCTAGGTAATTTTGTTTTCTGATATTCTAGCACGGTTACATGAATTTTTTTTCGAAATCCTTGAACATGGGAGATGTGTTGAGAATTCGCCATTCCACAGCATTTTTAGATTGTGCTGAAATAGATGCGTAACAGTAGACTGTAACTGCTTTCCGTTTGTTTTATCTGGAAGATTGAGGTATATGAGTAACCTGAAATTGACCAGGAGACACAGCTAGTGATAAAGCAGCTGCATGAATTTTTTCAGCTTGCTGGTTGATTAAGGTCTCGATTTGAACCTCCTGACGGTTTCCCTCTTAGGGTCTTGCGTAAGAAAGCTTATGTTGCGCATTTTTGGGATGCAAAGTTTGATTCTCGTGCGATTCCCAGTCTGTTTTCGTGCATGTGTTTCCACCCAAACAAACCATTTGTGGACAGTCGAATTGTTTTCATATGGATTTTTTAAAGCCCGAGATATCCGCATGTTCTGGGGACGAATGGCACATTCTATCAAAAGGAAATTCGCGGTACGTCATCATCACTCCGCGTCCCCCCCCCCCCAGACTTCTCTCTGAATAAAATCTCAGAGACTTGTTAGTTTTGGCGAGGGAAGAGTTTTCTTTATTCACGCACTCGACTGATTTCAAATTCAACGTTTTAATAAAGCAAAATGAAAATGGCATCCAAGATTGACCCAAGGAATTTGCGCACGATAGGCAGATGATTGAGAAACATCTAAACGCGTGTAGTATTCAGTAAACAACTGAACAACTTTGAACATGATACATCTTGCCTAGTTAATGATCACGGTGATCCCACCATAGTTTTTTCTAAATTATATTACTCACTCATGCTTGAAGTTTGCAAATCCTGTGCAGATTTTTTCATATGTCTCGCATTACATGGTAAGATATGAACCACAAGGCCTGTAACTCCAAATTGATTTTATTTTCACTGCAGTGCAACCTGAATCTTCGGGAATGCAGCAGAGCAGCCTATACCAAGGTATGTCTAGAAGAGCGCAATAATATTTTTTGTTCCTTATTTTGTTTCGTTTTCCAAGCCTGATGGGGATGTTTACTGTGCGCAGTCCGAAGTCCTCCCATAACTCGGCTATTGCCGAGCGCATTAATTTCCTATACGAAAGTGAACAAATCAGCAAACTTTAGGATTTGCTGCAGTCGAGCAACATTTGCCTGGGGCTAATTATGGGAAACGAAATAAATTGTGCCATGAATGTTGCACAGTTGAAAGCGTAACCTTGCTTGAGCTGTATAAACACATTTTGGCTTCTGAAGTATTGCGATGCCATGTAAGCGAGCGCTGTTTTCATCTTCTTCCATTCATATTTTCGGCCGTAAATATCACGCCAGGCGACATATGAACAGGCGAATGTGTTTACGCTTGAGCGATTTGATTGGTTTCTCCCCATCTCTCTTGCTAGGTGTTTCGTTTGGCATGCTGCAGTTGCGAAATAACTTGATAAAAACATAGAGGCGAGCCGCAAGACGCATCTGAATAGACTTTTTTCAAATGGCGGAGATGGTTCACGTTGAATTGTGAGCAGAGCTATATCCTTTCGCGGTTGCTCATGAATGCTAGCCACAACTAGGCTGGCAATGTCTTTCTGTGAATTCTAGTAAACAACACTTACATTCCTCTAGAGGCTACAATGTATCCGGGTCGAGAATGCTAGACAAAACAGTTGACCGGAATAAGTTTTTTTCTCTAGAAAACAGTACTTTAGGCGTTTTCATTGAGAAGTTTTGGGCTTCACCGGGAAAAGCACTATTCGAGATTCTCCCCGTGCTTCAAGAAGCACTGACCATGTCTATCCGAAACAATGATGAATGGGAATCGGAACATAAGTTTCTAAAATCAAAGTGACCAAGTAATGCTTTCATCTCTCTTATCCCAAATATTTGTTCATCTCTAAAAGCACCTTTAACTACTCTGAAAACGTAACCCTGACGTAACAAATCAAAGACACTGCCCGGTGACTGGACTGACAGTTACTGCGGCACTGTCCAGAAAGTTTAGAAAGTATACTACTACGAAATAGCAAGTGTTAGCTGGTTGTAATCGGTAAATGACAGAGCAGAGAATGTATCGGGTAAGAATTAGGCTAAGTTAGTGTATTTCATTTAAACTTCGGTCCTCAAAATATGGACATATGGATACACTGGATACAAGTGCGTGCTTTTCCTTACGTACGTTCATTTCCCTAATTACGAATGTATTTTGTTCTCTCATATCTTATATGTAAATGGAAATGCCCGAGAAACAGTGGAATGGACTTTTCAGTCACACCACGGTTTGAGCCGTTTTGATTATCATACGTCTCTACTAATTCAGCGGCATATTAAACGCGATTACATAGTCAGTATCTTAATACGCGATTGCTTTTGTCAACTTCAGCCAAGACGAATGGTTAGACTACGGACTTGTGTTATATTTTGCGCTCGCTCGCTCTTATTGTCTGGGTCATCTTGCCATTGATGACTTGGAATTCGAGGCGATAAGTGTGCTTCTGGTTCAATTAATTAACGCTTATATTTCATTCCCAGCACAAACTCAAAATCCACGTATATAACCAATGAACGCCTACACGCTAGATATAATAACATCGTTTGGAGATGGACTAAATGTTTCTGTCTACAAAATGGAATGATTTCCTTGCCTCCTATAAATAAATATTTACTGAGGGTCATTTAAAAGCTCCTTTGAACCGTCGAAACATTGATTCAGGCACGATTTCTGGCACAGATTGCATTTTACTGGGTACCAATTTTATGAGCTTTCACCTTAACCTCAGTTTACTAGGCCACCAGCGACCTATAAGGGACTTTGTGAGTAAAAGTGGTATTCTTTCTCGTTACAGCACAAATCCCAGCTTCCGGTATGCAACAAGAGAAAACCTATACGGGTGAGTGAAAGCGGACATTGTGAAAACGCCCATTTATCCTCTATCCAAAAAATAGAAATTCCAATCACTGACTAATGATCAATAACCTTTTTAGCAGACGAATCATGCACATGATCTACACTTTGTAATCTACCTCTTGCAACAATACGTTTGTTTGTTGCCAGATAACTTGCATTTTCCCGTTTCACGAGTGCATAAAATGCCCTGCACAAGTGCATGGAGTTTAATGGCGATCCTTTCGCGCATGAAACAAAATAATAAAGAATACTTCGTGTAAGTGGCGACGATCTATGCTGGAAATTGTAAAATCAGAGTACACCTGTTTCATTCTCGGGATGGGTGCTTCTCACGAAACCCCATGGCCTGTTCTTCACTTCACCTTTCACTCTAACATCTTCCTTTAGATTAATAGTGTAAAGGGCCAACTTTCTAAACGGGTTTGGCTGCCAAGACACAGTGAATTAAACGTTCTGATGACGTTCAAAGTATTACGGTTATACTTGGCCAAATTTGACAATCAGTTATTTTCACTGAATGTTTCGCTTCCGTGACGGACCTTTGAAAGCGAGTATTCACATGGCAACCTCCCACACTTTTGAGGCCGGATTAGGGTCCCTGGTTCGGAATAATAATCTGAAATCTTGTGATCAGGTGTGTCGAAAACAGCGTATCCATCTGTTATTTGGGTACTGCGAGCAAATTTCTGATATTTTTTTGAGGATCACAGTTCACCCACAGTTGACACACTTTGGTAAAACGCACAATTTGGAGCATGTCGGAGCTCCAATCCGTCCAGTTATTCAATTCATCTCACCTACCCTTGAAGATACACATAAGAATTTAATTGTAATTTGATTTGACCATTGTTTTGATACTGGGAAATCTGATGCCAGCAACCATTGTGCATTTTTAGAGCTTTTGCCTGTTCAGTCCCAGGCAGCGCAAGGAAGTGTTTACACTGGTAAGGTTATCTGAATGTGACAAAATCAGTTGTTTTGCCATCTACGATATCGAAAACCCTTCTGGAGGAAATGTTTGCCGCAAACACGTTCGTTTATTAATAAAAGGCATAGCTTTCAAAGTTATTCGACTACTCTCGGTTCCGAACTATGCGCTGTCTAGGTGGATTAGGTTCCCACAGCTCGCAGAGATTCAACTGTCAAAAAGGAATTCGATGTCCCTGCTAATGTGTCCCCTTGTGTCCTGGTACGTACACAGATTCTACAGCTGCGTGGAAGGCGGCAACTTAGAAATTGTCTTGGTTTTCCACCAAATCTGCAACTCAGACCATGTCAGCAATGGAGACTCCAGAAATGCTTTCGGTATTTGCGTCCTCGAACTTGCAGAGAATTAAGATTGTCTACATTTTTGACAGTTAGTCCACGCTACAAAAGACTTCAAGGTAAAAAGGTGGTCAAGAAATAAATCAGGCGCAGTGGAGCACACACATATCTTAAGGAGAGCAAGCGAACAAATTCGGATTTGTTCGACACGGGGCAAATGAGCCCTGATTTGGTGTTGTGAATATTCGGTAGTCATCGCAATAGGGCCGAAACAATAGGCATGGGACCACAAGACCAATCTTTCTCAAGTAATGAAGCCCTCTGGTAAATAAATCATCAAATCCAGCACACAATCAGAAGATTTTATCACATTTTTGTGTTTGCTCTGTAGCACAACCTGATTCCTTGGGGATGCAGCAGGGATCAATGTACGCAAGTAAGTCCGAATGAAGTTGTGGAAGAATCGATGTTGTTTTGTCGTAAGTGGAACAAACGATTATTTAGTGTTTCTAAAGCTTGATGGTCTCCCTAGTTTCAGTCTGACCTGAAATTAGCCGATATCTGCTAGATTCTCATGCCAAAAAATGAAATCATGCAGCCGAATAGGCATGGGACCACAAGACCAATCTTTCTCAAGTAATGAAGCCCTCTGGTAAATAAATCATCAAATCCAGCACACAATCAGAAGATTTTATCACATTTTTGTGTTTGCTCTGTAGCACAACCCGATTCCTTGGGGATGCAGCAGGGATCAATGTACGCAAGTAAGTCCGAATGAAGTTGTGGAAGAATCGATGTTGTTTTGTCGTAAGTGGAACAAACGATTATTTAGTGTTTCTAAAGCTTGATGGTCTCCCTAGTTTCAGTCTGACCTGAAATTAGCCGATATCTGCTAGATTCTCATGCCAAAAAATGAAATCTGTGCAGCCGAATTAGGACTAGAAGGCAAGCAATGAACTCTATGATGCAAACTTCAAGGACAACGTTAGTAATTCCGCAAAGTGTATACCAGATCTTCCTAAATGGGGATTTGACTTTAGTGGGTATCATTCACGCAGATGGCATTATGAGACAAGAACTAACATAATAACCTAAATAGTCTTAACGAAAAAGCGTAAACTGGTTTGAGCTGTACATCAAGGATCGTCTCAGCTCCACAACCTTCTGATGTCCTGTAAGCAACTGCATTGCGCTATCTTGCAAGCCCTATATTTTCCGCCTTAGTTGTGAATTACAAATAGCATGAGCGGATTCATGTGGAAATGCGTGCGCTAACAACTATCATTCGCTGTTTAACTATCAGTGGCCGTAAGAGAATCAGAAATTCTGCCCAAGACTACACTGTATCCTACTTGAAGGTGTGGAACATAACCAAGTTCTTAATCTACCTTTGTTGGTAAGACATGATTACCGGTAACAATGAGAGAAAACGTTTAACGTTCGCAAGGCAGATTTTTGAGGCCAAACAGCAAACTCTTATTCGTGATTTGAGCAAGATGCGTATGTGTTGTGTTTACCCCTACGGAAGTCCATCTAACTTTGAGGAATAAGATTTTGAAGCAAAATTTCCCAATATTATTTGCAGAGTATTTTGCCTAATATTTTTTGTGGCTCAGTTTTGTCAAGAACTGTCTGTAATTACTCTATAATCGAATCATGGCATGACCAGTCCCCAGCACTGACCGGTGACTGCATTAACTATCACTGAGTCACCTTTCAAAGGTTTTCAAATACCGAAGTATAAGTGATCATTTTTTGCAATAAGTATTTTTCACTACTAAAATGGTCTACGGTAGTATGGTTCAGTGATGTGAATAAGTGAGTACCACAATCAGGGTCCAGAGGTATCTCATGATCCCTTATGCCATGTAGTAGATTTTTATTTTGTAGGGCGCGTCACTCGTGGGCATACTAACAATACTCGATGAGCTTTTGCACGAAATGTGGAAAGGTGTGCAATTCAATGCCTGTCAATGACAGAATAAAAGTGCTTTCTTGGGATTTGCTGCAAGGTTAAAATTATCACTCTCCCTCCAGTCTTACCTCATGCCTCAGATACACTACCTTACACTGGTGAGTCTTAACTGCAAAAAAATATGCTCTTACTCTCAAAAGCATCCTTTTCCGCCTCGCCACGACCATTCTGATTGGTCGATAGGAATCTGTAGGGGCAGTGGACTAAACTCCTGACCTCTGGTATGCCAGTAAGATGTGTAGACGAACGTCCACGGGTTCACTGAACACTTCCATACTGATAATGTAGGAATACTCAGTTGGGGTTATAAACTCCGATCAAAGTGACTGGTTGTACCTAGGCCCATCCAAATAATTTTGATGGTCACGGTAACCCTACTCTCCGCCCAACTGTTTAAACCTTCATATTGAATCAGTCAATATTCATCCCCGTTTTATTCTCTTGCGTAGTTTGGGCTTATCCTTTTTGCATCAGCACAGTGAGGATGAAAGTTTGTGTGTTTAATAAAACTAAATGTTGATTTGTTGAATAACGGGTTCTGTTTTCAGCACAACCTCAAGCAGCAGGAGTGCAACAAGCTGGGGCATATGCACGTAAGTTAAAAGTGTCATTTAAAGGCAGAGAGCATTTACTATCTACAAACCCCAGCGCTTTTCAAGTGCCTTATTTATGTAGATTTTCCTGTTGAGTTTTATCTCAAGGCTTCTTCAAGTCATCGATGCTTAGACTGTCGGAAGTGTCTAACACAGGCTGTATTTCACTGTTCACTTTGTTGGTTTACTTTTGACTAGATCTTGACCGTAGTTGTGTAATTTGACTAGAATGACCCCTGTGAACAAAGGCTTCATTACCTTTTTGTTACAGCACAAATACCGACGGCGAGCATGCAACAGGATATACCTTATCCAGGTGAGTGTTCAAACTCACTGTAAAGGTGGTTGGACTATTTTTCAAAATGAAATTTTGCCCTTTGTCCGCGAAATCCACTTGTTGGTATTCTGCCTTCGAATTAGGCCTTTCTGTTCTTGTGTGAGGAACTACAATCCTCGCATCTTTTTGGATGCAAGTGCACGGCACGCATCTACGTTTTTGTCACATATCCCTGCTAGTGTTTACAGAAAGCGATTAATGGATTCTCGTTGCTAAGTGGTTTGAATATTATTGTTAGTTCCACAAGCTTTGTATTTGCGATTTTAATGTCCACTCCGTTACTAAAACGTATAACCTAAGTATGTTACAAGCAATTATTCAGTAACATAAGTGTCATCAATTATTCGTAATAATTATTCACATATTAATACCTAATATGTTGATTTGAGATTAAGAATTCTCAACGTGGTGGCTGCTAGCACAGTGGTTTTAAAAAAAGGCTTGTTTTTTTATGAAAATCAGAACAGTTTGCCTGAAGTACAGACAGGAATGCGGAATTAAACTCAAGCCAAAAATTCAGGGGTATGAATTCTGTCACAATTCAAAAAATTTGGCTATGTATCTGTGAGTTGCGTTTCGTAACCACTCACATGATATTTTGAGTGTTCTTCCTGTACTAGTAGGCTAAATGCGTGAAATTTTAGGAAAATTCTTTACCCAAAAATGTTGGATTGACAATGATCATAGATGGTATAAACTGACCACTTTGCCTATAAATTGTGTGCAGTAATTCCTACTGGAAGTAACCAACTCATTCCAGTGGAGTTCATTCAACCACAGCTGTGAACAACCTGCATACAGAGCGCTGTCAGGCACTCACCTTTCAGCATTTCACAAAATCCGAACGTGATCACAAACATTACATAAATATTTATAAAAAAGTTACCCCAAGACTAATTTCTAAATAGGATGGCTTTGTATTTATCACCTACTAAGCGGGACTAGATGGATTGCATTTGAACAAACGCACTACGAACATTACCGCATTATTAAAATTAAAGAAAATTAAAAAAACGTGTGCTGTAGTCCACCATGCAAATGCGAAATTCCAACATGCCGTAAAAAAAGTCACCTGTGAAATCACTATTGGAGTAAAGCCACTCTCCTACCTACCCCTCGCAGTAGCAAATCAACATTAAGTTTCAAATGATCGGGGTACAGTTCCATGCTCAAATATGTCGTACAGTTCGTATAATTGTTTCATTTTCCTGAATCATTCGCTTGTGAAAATAAGAGGGTGTTGCGGGTATGGAATGAATGTTGCTCTGAGGACCACAGTTATCCTATTTTACTGCGGCCTATCATGCATATGTTCCTCCCGCAAATGCTCAGAAGCAGGTGAGACCTCTACTCCTCCCATTTGGTTCAACGCTCCCTGCAAGCTGCTCATTAAAACTCAGTTGTGACTCACTCCGACCATTGTACAATTATGAAAGTTGTAATAGAAGCGAATGTTTTAAATTTCCGAAACGTATGGTCTGGTCACACTCGGCACAGGGAAGTTCCTACAAATGTGGGATTATTTGGCCGTAACTGAATTAAGCTGAACTGAGAATATTTCTTTATGAAGTGGTCAAACTGAATGAGCACTTTTGTAATTAAAACTACACCATTACCGTCTGAATGATTCCCATTTCCTAGTAGAGCAATCAGTCTAACGAGTTTTTTTATGAAGCCGGCGAGGTGCCAAAGTCGAATGTCGTTCGTTTATGAGCTCAGTAGCAGCTCATGTATGTCATAGGTTGAACACGATACCCCTGATCTGTTTCCGATTGTCCAGCACCGATGTGGTGGAATGCATCCTGCTTGCCAAGGGCATAGATTTTTCTAAAGGCTTAATCGACAGTTGGGGAACTATCTCGGCCTGTTTTATAGTCATTCAGGTAGTCAGAATAGCTCAGTCTGGTCTTGCGGTAGTCTCCGATTCTACTGGGTGAATTAGATCTGTTATAGGCAATTGTCCCATCGTTGTAATCCGGTATGGACAAACGGATAACCTGCACAAGGACAGAAGATTACTCGGAGATGTCTAATATTAGCATAACGCAAATCTCGACGCAAATGAAAGTTGCATCCCTTTCTGTTAATTCATCAGTTTTCTTTAGATTTTCCTCCTCGGTACATACAGAGCCATTAGCGGATGAACTTGGCCAAATTGAATAATGGTAGGAAAAAAGTCAGCGGGTATTCTACACTTCTAACATCGACGAATGGCTTTCTCTAAACATAATCTATGGTGACAGAAGGCACATTCGTCGCTACATTGTTGTTGTCGTGCGTATGTGCGATTAAACTACTCTTCTCCTTTAAAGATATTTAGCCTAATTCTTCAATATCGTTCTCAGTTCCCATGTCGAAAGCTGCATAGTGCTTCCGCTGCTGTTTATGTGTCTTACAGATTTTCCTATAGCACACATTTTTTGAAAATCACTGCAGATTTTATGGTACTTAAAAATACGTCTTTCGCCGTTTGGAGTCACAGTGGAGACGTAAACAAACTTCTCTAGCACAGTAAACCAGCGCCGTCACTTGAATTCCTTCCGGACAACATTCACTGCCGATCGAATTACTAACTTCATTTGAGCTTTCATAAAACTGTCCGCACAAAGGCTGGGTGGTTTTGGAACACTTTAAGGCCCACTTCACCAAGTCCTCAAGGTATTGTTGACAATGCCGAAATTGGTGACGTATTATTAGATATCGAATTTTGACGGTTTGATGACAGGAAAAAAGAGCACAAGCCTGAAGTTCGTTCGGAGTAGTTTTGTGATTCCGAACGCAAACGGTGGTTTTAACAGGTTAATTGAAAGCATTTTCTGGCTGGTACAAACCAAACAAACATTCGAACACGCGAGGAAACACACCTGTGTTCAATCTTTGTTTTACCATGAAGAAGGTTGCTGCGGTAGCCCTCAGGTTTCAAGTAGAGATCTTTGGGTTTGTAACTTAGTAACTGATGTTTGTGCGTTATTAATTAACAAATGCCATGTATGGAATATATTCAGGAAGTAACGGAACCTGCACAGGCTCTTTGGACATAACGCCTGTCACATATTTGAAGGGGAGACCAAAAACATTGTACTGTCACTAGTTATTCTTAACTGAGGCTTCGAGTAACCTGTAGTGTTTGTCTGGCCGCTTATTCTTGTATGATTCTTTGAAAAAATATCTCTTAGACGCCGTAATATGAGTAGGTCGTTAAAATTTCAGCGTACGGTTTCTCGGTGCTACTAGTTTTGCCCCACTTTTTGCGAAAGAATTAAACGCTGCTGCCAGCTAGGTTTCTGTCTCGCTTTCGAAACCATTTATTCTGTTGCTGGAGAAAGTTGATAGGGAGCTCGATATGTGGAACAGTCAACTTCGGCATATTGCGTTTTCGTCATTCTATTGAAAACCTGATCAAACAATGTGTTTGTGCGGACTTTCCGAGTCCTCTTTTTGAAAAATTCTTTCCGTGTCTTGCTTAGGGGTTCAAATATGATGATGTGTTCAGCAGCAGTGTATTCCATGATTGGCGCAAGACTGATATCACTGATGTCAGCTAGCTCCAACTGCCAACGCGTAAAAAGTGATTTAAGTTTGGCACTGCGACCGAGCTTTTAAGTTCTCTGCAAATAAATTGATTTTTGGTTATCGTTGGTTGGTGCCTTCATGACTTCCTAATTAGCTATAAATAAACCTTTAACCGGTTGAAGTAAGAGGATCTCTAAATTACGTCACTTCCTTGGAATTCGGTTGCCAGGTATTTGTATGAATGCGGCCCAGAGATTAAGTTGAAATACTACTGACTGTGTCCCTTCAAGCCACTAGGAGCATGGGTAGTATTCTTTTTTTCCATTTTTCTACCTGGATAAAGCCCCACACGGACGCATGAATATTCAGCGTCGTCTCTCTACTCTTTGATGCAATTTCTTTTGTAGGACAGCCGTAGGAAAGCAATTACACATTGCCTTCCATGGTAATGCATGCGATTGCAATTTTTCGCTGAGCTAGGAATTTTCGTTTAAAAACGTTGCACATCCAACGGAGACGAGGTGATTAGTGCTTTGTTAGTCGAAGTTTGCTGAAGAACGGACATATACGGGCAGATTTAATATCTAGTCTGCAAGGCCGATGCAAACGCACATTAATGACAACGCACTAGAGATCGCTTCAAAAGTTATTATAGCTCAGATAATGTTGTTAGGCTCCCCTTATGTGTGATTATAATGTCTTTTAACCCTAAGTGGTTATGGACTGTATTTCCGCACATATAATAACTTTGCATCTCTTAATATGGTAACCATATCCATCTAGTTGATCTTTCAGTGCAATATCCACCGTCAGGAAAGCCCCAACAGACTCCATATAGAGGTGAGCCTCCTACAAATTCAATATCAACAAATTTTCTACCTTTTGTGGACAAAAATGGCCTGCAAACTTCTCAAGTGTGCATTTTTATGAATTATTGTGCTGTATAGTTGGAATCACCCTAGTCACTTTTTCGTGACTGAAATGATAATCAAAACCATAACACTTTTGAATCTTGACGGATTCAGATGATTTCGGATTTTTATTGCTGTTTTAAATTATTATGCGGAAATCATTTTATTTGACAACAGAAAACGAGATTTTGCTATTCAGTCTCTACACAAAAATGTCATCGTGTGTAAACAGTTTGTGGTTCGCTTTGTGGTTTCACGACCATTTATTGATGACGCTTGACAAATTTAGAAAGTACAACATACTTGGCAAGAAATATCACGAAGTATGGTCAGTTTTCTAGTCTGGATAGTAAGCCCCTTTTTACTTCAGTACTTTGGGCTTGGAATTTATATCAACATTACACACATTTAAAAGAAACACAAGAGTAAGGCCTCTGATGCTAGTGCTAAGCGCTGTTACCGGGTTGAGTCGATACCAGCTCAACCAGGTATCAGATAGTCTATCCAAACCGCAGTCCAAAATCCGCGTATCGAGTAGTTTCGTATCCTAAATATGGTGAAAAGTAGCTCAACAAACAAACTGACTATGCCCCTTTTTCACATAGGCTTCCTTTGCGTGATTATTTGACAGCAAATTTTCCTTACCCTTTGGAAAATTTTTATAATTTAGCCCCCTCGTTAGATTGCTCACGTTTACAAAATCATGTAGTTTATTTAAGTTGAAGTCATTCACGAGCTAGCTAATAATGAGTTTGTCAGACATTGCATCTTGAACAAACTACAAGTATGGGAGTAAAGTGGATATATAAATAATGCATTACATTTGCTGTAAATTGAACCGGATAAAACGCGCTTGAAAACACACCCTCTGAAGGTGGCAACAAATATTAAAACATATTAGGGTTGACATAAAAAGACCCGAGCCTAAGAATTCGTCTTCATCTGTCTTTGGGATGGAATAAGTAATTTTCAAATACTCTGAAATGCTTTATAATAAAATAATCAGGAGTACGGAAGGCAAAATATGTTCAGCCGGACTAAAAAGGTATATTGATTGGTTGCTTTAGTTCGAAAAATTCAAAGAAGGCTTGTCGCAGATAAACAAATGCTTAAAATGCATTCCAGTATGTGAAATGTGATTGATCTGGGGTTCCGTCTGTCTTGTGATTGTGAGTACTCTGTTCAAAGCACTTCTGACTAGGCCAACAAGCGCTTTGGTGAAAATTAGGATAGTTCTCCCATAACATCTGCATAACCCATCCGTACCTTCAGTACATAGGACTGACCGGACAAACTCACTGTATCAAGGCTGTATGAAAAGTATTTGATGCCGGGAAAAATGACACACCGCTTTTCAATTTACACAGACTAGTGTTCCAAAAGGTGTGACAATATTTCTATACCTAGTGAGCATTCTTCGTAACCTGGCATGTATTCAATGTGTGTAAGGCGTGCAACTAGCAAATCCGGACCATTCCGATGACCTCCTGGGTGTATAGAATGGAGTGTAACCCTATTGATATACCGAATTATAATGGAATAATGGATGTGGTCAACGCTCACTTAAACTATTCTCGTCTGTCCTTCAAATATCACCAACGTCAGAGTTTATACCGATAAAATCATGACGTCTCTTTTCGAGATATTGGATCACAGGCAATATTTCGTACAATCCGAGTTTGTTCAGTTGTGCAATTTAGTTGAACCAGATGCTACATCTTGTCGCTTTTGGAATAATTTTTCAATCAAAAGGAACGTGCCTCTGGTTTCCGTTTCAGCGCAGTCTGGTATGCCAGCTGGACAAAAGAAAACCGGCACAAGTAAGCATGCAAATCAATGGAAGACCTACATCTCAGTTAAAACTTTGTCATTTTGGTTGCAACCATAACCCTAATGTGGTGTTTTCTTGATCCAGCGATGACATTTATGGCCCTGCCAAAATGCTTCAGCTGGGCTGGGCCATCAACCTTTACAGAGCAGATCTTACTTCGAGACTCCTACCACCTGCATTTTAGACTTTTGAATTTTTTGGATGCCTACAACTGTTTGATTGCCGTTAGGCGTTTTCTGAGTCGCAAGAAAGATGCCAAAATTTCAAAAAACAGTAGATGGAAACCTCGATTGGAGATTGATTAGTTACAACAGTTGATATAAGACCAAACAGGAAGAAGTTATTGAAAACCACGCAAAGATTTAAGCACCAACATTTAAACTGGTTATGGTCGGAAATCTGGGGTTGGGCAACCAGAAAAGCTGTTTGATATTTACGTCTACTTTGTACAATTCTGCATGCTAAGCGGGAACTTAGGGTTGAGTGATATTGCTCTGCATTTTTTGGATGACTGGCCTGTGTGCTTTAATTCTTATGCATAACGAAGCATTCTTTTCTTTTACTGTCGATTATTAGGTGTGTAAAAATCCTGCGATAAGTATATGGAATCACTCACAGAACAAATCAACTTATGACCACATAAAGAGAGCACAAGATGACTGGTACACGGATTTCACGGCATACATCTTAACATTTCTAACCGTCATGAATGACTCGTTGCTTTGAGTCACAACGGAGTTCCACTCCAAACCAACGAGAACAAGTTCATAAAACGTATTCCAACCTGGTCCAAGTTACTGCCAAGTTAAATCTAGTCTGCTAGATTTTGTGGCACCCTTTCAATAATACACGTCTGGAGCTTCTTCATGCTTGTACGATTTTTCCCACATTTTCGTGTTAATAGAACACTGGTAGGTAAATCCGTAGTTACAAACCTCAGACTAATTTCTCGTTAGCTACCACTGGAAATATCTACCAATTGTTCTGTCAGTACTTATTTCACAAATTGGTCTTTCTTGTACATGTTCTCAAGCGGAGAAAGCCCTCTCAGTTAAATGGTTCTGTTGATCATCCTGTGTTTTCTTTGATCATTTTGAGTGCGATTAAAAGAGCTGACTTGAACAAACACTGCGCCAATGGCAACTCCAAAATCGTGCAATATAAATGCTTACAATATGCGTTTATTTGATTGCTACCAAGTAAGTGAACTACAACTTTGCTAGATAGTGTTGACTTTCCTTTCCAGGAAAACCACGGGCACCTAGAAAACAAACACAACGAAGATCTCGCAAAGGTGAATGTTTGGTCCGTTATTCCAAGCGTTGATCTATGAATCTTTAGATTTCGGTAGTAAAATTGGTTACGCTTTCCCATTCTAAGTTTAACTGGGTCTATAGTTAAAGTGTTGGGTTCAATAATAAAGCCAAAAATTCCTTCATGCAGAGGTAGTTTCACCGTTAAAACCGATAATCTGGCTGTGTGTTGTTATTCGCGTGGTGGTTTGCCGGAAAGCGGTAACTATATGGCTGTAAGATAATTCCATTTTGATGCCCAAACACTAAAATTCTGGATCTCATTCTGGCAAGTGATGCAGTGGTAATCTATAAAACCCTAAAGGACCTAGAATGTGACAGAGATCTTGACAATTCTTTATGCATACGAAGCGAACGGCAGGGTCAACTAGATGTAGCATAACAGACGGGTTCAAGGCATTTGAGGGGGTTCATACTAAAGATATCCTTACACCTCGAGAGTCTTACTTGCGCACACACTGGAATCATAGAGGTTTATCGTACTTGTCTAAACTTGTGCGAATTGACACGTATTCCCTCGTAGAAAATAGGCCCGTTGACCAACTTACATTGCAACTGCGGCCGTCGTCCGAAGGCTTAACCTTTTCAGGGTCCACAGGACATGAGACCGCAGTGATAAACATCTGCTTGCAGCAAAATCGCAACAACGGATTCTGAATTACTGGACCCCAAATTACATCTGGAAGACAATAAGAGAAAAAAGTCTTTCAATTAGCCCAAAAAGTTAGTCTTCTGTTGACCCAAACAGAACGGTTTGTATATGGCACCTGCACGGGCTTGCCGGTTCGTTAAGCAAGAATAAAAAATCGCTGATGCTGCCTCATAATAAAAAAAGCATGTTTTGCCAATAAATGCACGGCAAGCTTCATGGGAGCGTGCAAGAACTTTCAAAAATTAACCGGCTCCGTTGCCCAGAAATTGGCCACTTTTTAGTGCGAAAAATAATCAAGTGGAATGAGATACGGAAAGCTCATTCATCCACAAAGTACAGCCTATTTATAATCACCTGATTTGGAAAGATCGTTTTAGATTTGAGAAGACTGTTCAAACGGGGTTGCTCAAAATCTAAAGAGAACTATGCTGATTTCGGATAACCTGCGATGATGTCGTTAAAATTCTTTAACCCGAAAGCTTACAAAATCGTGCGCAGTTGGGTACTTTGTAATTCATAAACGCTTGAATAGCAAATAAGGGTATCAGTTTCGAAAGGGCTAAAACGTTGGTGTGATCTGGTTTTGTGCGTCAATTAGGCGTAAGTAGTGATGTAAAGTCATCGACGGTTTAGCCAACGTGTTGGGCTAACGGGTTCTGTCGGTGCGCTGCGAACAAGTTACTATTCACTTGTTTTCTGTTTTAGTTACGTCTGAATCTACTGGAGTGCAAACGAATCCTCCCTTCCCGGGTAAGTTTTGAGAGAACCGGACAATACAAAGTGATTAGAACTGCTTTCTACAGTCAAATGACATTAAGTTTGTTGTCCATAAATTCCGGACAAAATCAAAGCTAGTCATTATGTATTTCATGGTCGCTGAGTATGAGGTAAATTTTAAAAACCCAGGAATACGTTTACGTATGACAGTGCAATAAACAAAACCAGGACATAGGAATGAGGTACTTGGTTGGTCAATTGAAGAATGTCGCGAACTGGGTATGGTCAGACTGAACAGTTCCATACACTTGCTGAAAGTTATCTACAAATCCGGCAGTCTGGATGTGAACAGTCATTTTGGGTGCTCAATATAGAAAAATAATTTTGATTGGTACTGCAAAATATGTGGACTGTGAGATCGGAAGTATTTTCCAAAAAAACCGGATATGATGTATTTCTTTACAA
This sequence comes from Opisthorchis viverrini, assembly GCF_000715545.1. Classification (NCBI taxonomy): domain Eukaryota; kingdom Metazoa; phylum Platyhelminthes; class Trematoda; order Opisthorchiida; family Opisthorchiidae; genus Opisthorchis; species Opisthorchis viverrini. The sequence goes on from NW_008751746.1 coordinate 878,528, forward strand.
ATAGTGAATAAAAGCGTGCCTGGGTGAGATTTCTTCTTTGTGAACGAAAGTGGAGCGCCTACAAGCTCGCACCGATTTTCCGACTGCGCTTTGTACCAAGTTGACTATGCGGTGCTTGCAGATTTCATTACCGGCACCTGGTTTAATACTGTTGCCCCTCGATGCATTTTTAACGACCTCATTATTGAGATATCCTTTGTCAGTTTGCAGTTGATTGTCATGTACTTAGTACCACTCGCATAACAAAAGGCCACACAATTGGAATCGTGAAGCTATCGTGAAGCTATTTCAATATTGACCATGAAGCAAGTAACAGAAAATTAAATGATCTCGTCCAGTTCACTCACATTTTATTGATCTGCAACATGAACGTATGCCTTCAGCAATTTCCTAGAAATATTCCAAGAACAATATCAACGAGAAATTCTTTGCATAAATGGAACCATATATACCTTTATAGCCAAAAAAACGGTTGTAACCCATGATGTATTAGTCCACCAATATCGGTCTTCCCGGTCAAAGGCAGGGAAATTCCACGAGCGCGCGGTTGTGACCAAAACTGACCTCCCTTAGTGCACAAAAATTGTAGGTGACAAACGAGTGGTTAAACGTTGAAAATGTGTCTTTGAGAAAAGCATTCCTTCATTGTGATGAAAAAATTCGTGATATATGTCATCACCACAAATCTTAAACCTACATGTCATGCGGTGCCTAAAGAAAAATATTGGCGGGTTTCTAGGTTTTGTCGCATTTGCCACCGATATAAAGGCATAAGTTACGAGTCTCAGAAAACGAGTTTTTTGAGTGTCGCCCTACTGTTAGATAGCTCTCTGCGCTTTAAGTGTTTACCAAGTTCACATGGCTGAATAATTGTTTATACACGGTTACCGTGCGGTTGGTCTTCTCAGTTGGTAAAATTAAGATGACATCTTGCCCATGATGAATAGGTTCTAATGCCTAAAATTTATCACGCGTGGATGCGTACTACGAATGCATGTTTTACAATCATCGCCGAATTTACCATCGTACCATGTACGGATATTGGAGATAAACGATATCGTCAACTGAGAGGCCAATCAATAAGCGGTCACGTGATACACAGGTCACGCTTGGTACTGCATCCTCCCTAAATGTGGTTGGCCTAGAGACTTCATACTTAAATATCCATAGAGCTTATCAGGATATGAACCCTTCGTTATTGTCGACGAGGTCGAAGGAGCTGCAATGTGCTTTCTGGGTTTCCTGCTTGGACTGGCTGTATATACTAGACTAAATCCTGCAAAATACCTATCATTGAAAATTTAATGACAAGGGTAAACATTTTGCTTTACAGGCGATAGTTTTCGGCCGCAACAACAAAGTGGCCAGAGTACAGGTGAGCATGAACACGCCCCGTGATATAAATGTTTAAGCCGGTACTTTGTTCCCAAACTTGAAGATGAAAAACCGTGAAGGATAATTTACCACATTCAACACTAGCAAACAAAACGCATCTGTGCGAAACTCATTCTATTCAAAACCCCGCTTAATTATTTCTGTTTAACTGAATGATCTGGAATGCTACACTAATTTTGAGCAAATCTGAAAGCGGATGGAAAGGTTCCGCTATCGCGGCATTACAACTTATTTTATACAAAATGGCTCCTCATACTGATGCCGTAATCATGGGTTGTCGCAAGGATAACATGGGATAACATATACCAGTCAATATCTCTATTTGTTTGCGAATAGTGTAAATGTGAACATATACCGGTTTCGTGATTTGTTAGCAAGATAATTCAAGTCAACAAGAAGACTCAATAAAAATGCTGTGGTTTTATCGCCGTAGCACGCGATTCAGGATTGAAGTGCCCCTGCTTGAGCATTTAGCAAAAGTCCCTGATAACTTTTCAGGATTCTCTCACAATTTTTAATACACTGAATCATTGCCAGTTATTTTACAACCATCATATGACATGATTGGTCGGAACCTTCATTCTGGTTAGCTGCGGTCTTTAGGGCAAACCTAATTCTAACGAAATCTTGCGTCTAAAGTGGATACTTAAGCATTTAGCAAAAGTCCCTGATAACTTTTCAGGATTCTCTCACAATTTTTAATACACTGAATCATTGCCAGTTATTTTACAACCATCATATGACATGATTGGTCGGAACCTTCATTCTGGTTAGCTGCGGTCTTTAGGGCAAACCTAATTCTAACGAAATCTTGCGTCTAAAGTTTGCCGGATACTTAAGATAACTTCACGGCTGAAAGACCCCAGGCAATGCCAATGGTGAGTTCTTTTATAGGACGGCGGAGGTATGGGTCATAAATTACACCACGAGACTGTCGGAGATTCCCTTTATTCACCCACACAGTTACCACTGACTACCATCTTGGTGATCGGATACCTAAACCTTGAGGATATGGAGCACGGAGGGAAAACACAAACGGAACGCATAAACACATGATCTTGGTCTGGTTTGCCGACCAAGCGAGGCAAACAAACACTTCCTTCTTGGTCCAAATCAGGTGATTTCATGTTTTCGCACGGACAGTGTGCCTCCAATGTAGCCAGTTCTACCGCTATACGATTTTCTGCAAACCAGTATGGAAAAAATTTGTATCAAGAAATAAACATTTAGGTGTAGATCAGATTTTCAGATACGCAAATAATTTGCTCTAATTGAGGTTGCCTGTAGAATCTTCCGAAGCAAAACTTCATTTCCGTGGATGACTCTTCGAATCATTTTGAGTGTAATTTACCATGATGTGGTTAACATTGGGCAGTTTCTACCATTTTTTAATCAAGCTGTAACTTTAAGATAAGCACCCCTGAGTTTTTCTCCAGTATGGATTAGTATGGTGGAAAACTGAATTAATATTTTACTGGAGAACCTGAAAAATTACTGAACAAGAGGATTTTTTCCGCTCACATGCTTTTCTCAGGCCAGTTTTGGAAAGTCACCAAAGATATAGTTTTATGCACTTTCATACATTGACATATAGTTCATAGATATTTGCACGAACAAGACTTGATGGATACTCAAGAGCAAATTTTGTGACCAACCACCTTTTCAGGACATCCTTCAGCCTTAGAAAAACTTCTTGCTGGACAAGGTGAGATGAATTCAAAAATGCAATCTTCTGAAAAATGCTTCTGTGCCATTGAAGAATTTTGTGTTTATTATCTTTTAATTTTACAGTCGTTCTGCTCTAACACTCATGCGTTTTCTGCAGGACAACAAATGCAAACCTGCGAACCTATTACTCCTCAAGTTTGTACTTTGTTTCCATTGTTGAATGGAGATGGACAGACAGTCCAGTTTTGTCACTAAGAAAGTTGATGGTCTTTGATGGCCTTCAATCAACAACTGCTGAGTTTCCACAGCAATACTTAAAAATAAACCCATAACTAAGATCATTTTCATCTGAATATCTCTTCAAATGTTCGTCATGATGTAGAAAGCCACGACATCTGCGCTTTGCAAAATTTATTTTTTTCGTAATATTTTAGCTGTTCCAAGTAATAGCTGAAGAATTCGAGTTTCCTTGCTTGACCACTAAGATCGCCAATAAGAATAACCACAATGAGTATTTTTAGTGCGAACTTTCTAGAATCCCTACCTAAAATGCGTTAATTTTATTAATGGATAAAGTAACGAAGAGCCGTCTTATTGTCAGGTCAGCAATGAAACGTTGACGAGGAAAAGTTGAACACCGATCTCTGAGTTCTTAGTCGTAATCGTCAACAAAATTCAATGAATGGTAAGCAAAAACTAAAAAGATTGTACCAGTGTTGTGTGATAGTGCATTCTTCACAGATTGATGCTAGCCGTTACTTGTCCACTCTACAAATTGCAGTCAGGAATTTTCTGGTCATAACACTTCATGGTACTAAATGGATTGTCCGTCATTTCCGTGAGCGTTGATAAGCAGAATATCAAACGGACTTTCGAGTAACACCCATTTAATTTTTAACTACAGCCTTGGGGAGCACTCCTCATGCAGGTTGGTATTATCGATACTATGCTCACTCACAATCAATCGGTAAAGTTGTAGCGCTATTCACGAATGTACGGCAGCAAATCTTCATAATGATGCAACCAAATGCCATTAGTTTCCACTTATTTAAAGATTTATTTCATTAAATTTTGCAACGTTGGCATTTTTGCTTTAGGATAGCGAGAATAGTGGTGATTATTTGCCGTGGCTTTTGACTGACTCTCCCAAAGTTAATTCCTTGTTTATGCCTCATAAAATCGTCTATTGCAACGTGCCTGAAGAACAAGCAAAACACGTCTATGAAAGTTATTTTGCAAAAGCATACTAGTGGATATTTGACCGGTGTAGTCCTATTGCGGACTTATCGTGTTGTTTGGTTTTGCGGAGTAACGGCCATCAGCTATGGCATAAGTAATTAGGTAGGCACCATGGAATTCATTCTCGATCTATAGCCGATTCGGTGATGTCAGATTGTAGTTGGGAACACATCCGAACTGGCCAATTATAAGAACCAACATAAGGAACAAATTATAAGAAAGCCGAACCTTAACTGTGGAAACAAGACTACAAACGCGTCACATCACGAATGTTTGAAAGGACTGGAAAAATTGGGAGGGGTTATTTTGATCCTTTAGCTGGATTTTTATTTGACAGACATTTAAATTCGTTTGACAACTCTTCATGCAGAATTTTTTCATAAGTCCTTAAGTATATTTGATAATAAAAAACCTATGGGCGGGTGCTATTGAGAGTACTATGGTTGATTATCCGCACCCCACGGTATTGTGTATCCAACGGTCTCTCTGTAAATAACAGAAGCGTTTTAAATATCTCCATCTTCTTGAAACAACGTGCTCATTCGAGACATATTTTCCTGTCTAATATTTTGTAGCCGTTTATTTGGGGTTTTTTTAATGAAATACATTTCGCGACCAGTGGCCACAAACCTTTCAGGATTTGGAAGATTTCGAACTGGTTGCGGAAACAGCTGTACTGGAGCCCGATCGAAGTTAGTAGTCGGCACTGAAGTCCCTCCTCAGAGGCTAGGGGAAGGCAGCCCTGGATGCCAGAGGAGGCATTTAGGGGGTGGAATGAACCACGGCAAAGAAAGCTCTTGCAGTGGAGTTCGACATACCGACAGAATCCACAAGGATATGAGGCGGTTCAAAACAGACAGGATGGGACCTGAATATGACCCGGCCGTCTTCTTTGCCAGCCTGCAGCACTCGTTAAATCAGGCTTTGTCGGGACTAAACGAAATGTCGCGCCAGCAATTTCTATCCGGCAGGTTCGTTGAAGGTGTGCAGTTTTCGCTTGGTCTCCAGTTGCAGTTGACGAGAGCAACTGGTCAGTTGAGTATGCAGGAGCTTGTGTATCTGGCATGGAAATTAGCCGAGGCATCACTGGCCACGTTGTAGTCCCAGGATTAGAGATGTGATCCATCAGTTGAAGATCTGAAGAATAAAGATGACCGGCTGGCCTAATAGCTTGCAGCCAATAGGACAGAATTATGCAGGCACGCATAGGCGAGCGGATGCTACTAATGTGGCGTGCCTGGCCAATGGAAGAATTAGTATCGTCGCACCCAACGTCTTGTAAATAATATATATTTGCACTACTCATCTTTTCCCGGGTGGATTGCGATTGTTTTAGCGACGAAGGCTACCACACAGGCCGTTGTCGAGATAGATGGGAAGAGATAGCTCTGCCTGTTTGAAACAAGAGTAGGGGTATCGCTGAGGCGGAGAGGAGACCAAGATAAATGCATATCGTGCGCGCTAGCCGTGAGACCGGTGGATGGACAATGACTGAAAATGGACGGATTTTTAATGCACTTATTGCGCCCGGTCAACAGTTCCGTACAGCACCAGTTCCCGCTCAGCCCAGACATAGAGCAGACAATCTTGGGAGCAGATTTACATGAGAATGCAGAATCCGTGGGTAAAATGAGGTATGGAATAAGACTGACAATTTATGGCTCAGTCATCCTTACAGGTTACGCTAACACTGTCGTCAGCAAGATAGACGTCCGAAAGCTTTCGTCCTGTTCGAGAAATACTCCAAAGGGTTCACAAGCAATGAAGACCCGTTGGATGGACACGAAATTCCCTTCTTGTCCGAGTGCTTTTCATCATAGAGACCCCGTTCTCTGCCGCTCCACCCACGGGAGGAGATCCATCAAAAGGTACCAAAGATGTTGGAAATGGCATAATTGAGGAAGCCAACAGTACAAACAACTCCCCGGCTTTGCTTATAAAGAGGGCAAACCGGAACTATTGTTTTTGGCGTGGATTTTCTGCGTTAAAATGAAATGATCGTAAGTGGCCTCAAAAATGACCCTTCGGCTGAGGAGATTTTCGATTCCCTGAAGCCTTCCAGGTATTTTCGATGTTCGCTGGCATTCTGGATAGTGACACTTATCTATCAATGGCGTTTCCAGTTGAGGATACTCAACATCAGTTTATTAGGACGCAGTTTTGTTGATCCAGGGGCGACAATCACACTCCATTACTTGATGTTTCATGCAATGAAGGGAGTACAGGATGTTGCCGTGTGTTTGCACAATATCTTTGTGTACTGCAATTCGGAACCGGAGCACGCAGTTCGCTTCTATCTTTGTGTACTGCAATTCGGAACCGGGCACGCAGTTTGCTTCCCCGAAGACCCTATTGAAGCGTATCCGGTAGGTTGGTCTGAGGACAACTGAAGCCAAAACACAAGTCACTTGGAAGTTAGTAACGATGCTCGGGCGAAAGTTGGTCACTTAAACTTTAGCCCATCGCCATCAAAACTGTCGAAAATCCTCGACTGCGCTGTTCCTAATTCAGGGTGACCTCTGTGGTAGTATCTTGGACGGGTCGCATACTATAGACGGTTTTTCCAGGATTTTAACACGATGGATGCGCCTCCGTATGACTTGCTTGAGAAAAATCGGATTTTCGAATGGACAAGTAAAGCACATAAGGCTCCCGAAAATCTCAGAGCGCGGATGCACGATCAGCAATTGACCCGCAAAGGGCCACGGGTAGGAAAGATGTTAACTGTTGTAACGGATGCGGTATTCACGCAGTACTAGAACAGAGGAATGTAGTTATCAAGTCTGCCAGTCGCGTTTTGAGTAACGCTCAGCAGAAGCACTCAAGCATTAGGAATGTTTGGCGATCGCTTGTGCCTTGGATTAGTGGATACCATACTTTTGTGGACGACGATTCCATGTTGGGACCTATCACGACCCATGGAGTAGATCAAGACTACCGGAGATCCTCGCGAAAAACTACGACTTGGGCGCTTCGATTACAAGGGTAGGACTCAAAGTTCAGGCACGTGCCAGGGAAGAAAAAACACCTAGCTGATTGACTGTCAATACCAGAGACTGAAGATGAGCCTCCCAGGATCATGATTAGTGCTAATAGACTCCACTTCGAATTGAATCCCGGAAGGTTGGTGCAATTCCAACGGCAGGATCCGGCAGCTCCTTTTGAACCCCGCGAATACAAAAGGTCTACGGTGTATTCTTAACTCAGGTATACACCAAGCGTCATCAAGCGAGGCTGTCAGCTATCAACTCTCCTCATCAACTTTTTCATTTAGTCATTATGGTAGTCTCAGTTTGCCTATGATGTCAGAATGTTCCTATGGCATCCTGTCACACATAGTGAATATGCAGACGGCCCGGCCGATTTCCATCCTATTGCAGACAAAAGAAAGCAATTTAAATAGTTTAGTATAATATTTTAGTATTCTCTTCACATCTGCAAAGTTTCGGGTGCTGATGATGCAAGACTGGGTTGACTTGGGTACAAATAGGATGCATGTGGATTGCCATATCACCTAGGCAACTCTCTAAGCCTCGGTGCAAGCTAAAGAAGATATATTCGTTAGGATCGTGAGGGAAAGATCAGCTTTTATGGCCATCAGCCACCTGTGCCATTGGCACGAAATACATTTCCTGCCAAGGGTCAAATAAAAAACACTGTGGTAAGCTGGCTATCGTTGTTTGGGTCGAGATCCTGCCAGCTGCGTACTAAAGGAGTTGAAAATCTTCAATTTTTGAGCATCGACAGTTTTGGAACAGTAAACGACACAAATAGGGTCAGCGAATCAGCAGTTTAGAAGTATTTTGAACGAATTTTGGAAGAAATATATTGCCACCTAGAGACGAACTTATCACACACTCTAGATTGCGTTATTTCGGCCACCTGCTCCGTATGTCGGTTGACCGACTTCCTGAAAAATCCATCTTGGTACGAGCAAGCGATGGGTGGATTCGGGTGGAAATTTTGAGTAACACACTGGTAGGTAGTTATGGTCAATGCCAGCAAAATCAGCTGTGGTGATCGTTGCCGTCATTGTGGATGGGGAATTCAGGACACACCAGTGGTTAAACATATTGGCAGACATTTTTTATACTCACTCAGTAACGCGCATTCATCCTAGTTAATGCCTTTAGTGCATAGTCTCCCATCACAATATCCCGTCGCAGCTGAAAGTTTAACGACAACCTTGCATTGACGCAATATTTATAACAGCTGCCGACTTGTATGTCTAGCACTCTACCCACCTCCTCAAATAATTAGTGGCTGAGAACGTATTAGCGACTTTTAGCCGAAGATGCTAATGGTGACGATGAATGATTGCAAATCCCGGTATACGCTGAAGCAGTTGCTTACATGTAAATCACGTAAACTGTTCCTTGAGAGTATACTTTATCCAAAAAATTCTTTTTTGACAACCACAATCTCTGAGAGGAGGAAGTCCTGAGAACTGAAATGAGAATGATAAGTACGCCGTTGCGAGATAAAACCAACAACAATAATCAAATAAAAAGATGATGAAGTCACGTTTAGTGAATAGCAGTTTTTGTACAACACAACTTTATCTTTAGAATCGCCCGGCCCAATTGCATGGCATTAACGCATCCGTGCGGAGCGAAAAAATAAAATAGGTCATTTGCGTATAAAATGCTGAGATAAGGAACGCACCCCCTTGGGGGCACCTTTACGGAAAAACAGAAGGTAGGATAGTTGGCCACCCAGCGGTTTGTAGTGTGCCTTTCATAACGTACGACCGAGCTCAGCTTACTTTTTGTCGATGGAATTCGAGTCACTTGACGCTGAAGATTCTACAAACGTCAAGAAACTACGCATCGTTAAGCGAAATTCATTCACTTGTGCTAATTTGGTCCGAAGCAGTCTATTTAGTAAAAAAGGTCGGGATGACCTTGGAAACAAGAGAGCTGAGGAGATAATAATGAGCTACGGACGTCAGGGGATTTGTATCGAAAACCTGTTGTATTCCTCATAATTTGATCACTTTCGTTTAGTCTTGATAAAAATCCCAAAATTATCTGCAAACTTAGAAAAATTGTTGCCAAAAATAACTTTTGAATGGTGACAAAAACACATTCTTATAAATAGTGATTTATATGAAAGATGGCGCACATAATCATGTAAATCTACAATAACTGAATTATTTCTTTTGTTGAGTTTAGAGCCAGAGTCTCCGCCAATAAGGACACTTCAAAATGTTGCAGGTATGTAACACACTTTCGTCAAGCTGTAAAATCTTCTCTGCAATCCATTCCAAGTTCGACGCTACCCATCACAAGTAAAGCACCCTTATATTAGTAATATTTAACAAAACTGAAGAAGCCTAGGTAAACGCTGAAGATTAAAGGTTTGGAAGCATTTAATTAGGTTGCTGATGTCATCGCTGAATTAAAAAATGGCTAGGAGATATGGAGAGGTGCACTGGAACAAAGTGATACCACGTTTAACATTTGCGAATGAAATGAACTCATAAAAGTGTGGAAAGAGCATCCAAGAGATTTTGAAGTAAACAGGAGGCCATCGTTGAGTTCCCGTTTTTTCCACTGCCCATCGATTGCAGCATAACTTGTCTAAACTTGGTGGCCAACCTGCAGTCTCTGCTCAGTAAAATCTTGTCAGCTAAAGCTTGCAAACTTTTAAGATCAAATTCCATTTTCGCTAGGACGTTACACGAGTGAAAACTGGCATTTGGAGGAAAACATTTCGATCAAAGTTAACGAAACGATTTTGACAAAACAAATAAAGGTTCAGCCATTTTAGGACTCACCAGGAAAGTGTAATCTATGCTGTTATGTAAATTTTGCTATAATTGACTCCCGAATTGCACACAGCTAACGAAGTAAACTGGTCATCGAGTTACATTTGCGATAACGAGTAACAGATGAACCATTTTTTATGATATTCTTTAAGTGAATGTTCGCACACAAACCGTTTCGCGTTATTCCGTACACTAAGGTACGTTTAACTGAGAGAATACTTGGTTTCTAGTGTTAGAGTTACTGTACCCGACAGACAGCACCCCCTCAGTGACCAGTGAAAAGCAGAAAATGAAGGAATGAATCTGATATTTTTGACTACTCTATCCGGGCCAGTTTTTACTTTCACTTCGAAAAACATCGAATTGCAGCTATGGTAGTTATGAAATATCTTGATTCACATATATCTAAATGTGGCCCTCTGTACCTATTCTTCAAGATACTTAGTGGTTCCTTCAGATAGTTTCAGTTTTGGTGGCACAGAAGTCCTATTTCCTTCTCAGTTCTGATGCACACCTCACTATTTCAAAGTTATAAATATATATATAACAAAATGCCATTAGGTGTGGTGAACTAACTGCATCCAGTTAATTTGCATAAATAGAAAGACACCGCCACCACGAACGCAAAAACATAATTCTGCGTTTGTTTAATTTGCTGTACAGCCTAGTTGTTGTATGCTGCTAGAATTTAGATTTTCTGAGTAGCCACAACTTAATGCTGGACTAAATTTACCAGGAAGCTGAAGATGTTTTATTAAGTTCATCCGCTAATTATATCATCTGGCAGCTTTTACATTGTGAGTCGGAATTTAACATTTTTTGCAGAAAGAAGACTCCAGACAATGGGTACTGCTCTTTCAATGTAGTATACATTTTTGTCCTTAGCAAAGCACATTTTGACCAGGTGGTTCAGGTAAAATGATGATTCACTTGGAACGCTTCCAAAATTATTTAAAGGCCTGTCCGAACTACACATTCCGTAGAGACTACCCAGCTAGGATTGGTACACTCGATTCCCCACGAGCGCGTTCATGCTAGATCATTACAAAAGGACTTAAATTTCGTCAAACCGTACCGCTGAAATCTTCTGATGCATAATTTGCTATAGCTAGAAAGATCAGGCAAACTAATTCACCCTACTAACTTCATTTCACTTAGTTAGACCAGTGCCCACCCTAGAAAGAAGATCTAGTGTGTAACTCTCCAAGCATAGAAAGCTACGGTAGCATTGTCTTGTAAATGAACATAATTATATTGGCTTCGGTATCCAACTGATATCCAGTGTGTATGCGCGCTAGGACCCTGTCATCATTTTTAGGGTAATTCGACTCACATTTCCATATTTTCTGGACAACTATTTGATATCTTGACCTTGATCGAGTTTGCTCCAGATAATGTTTGACACCGTAACGTTACGTGGATAGATAGGGGGATAGTTCAAAGTATGCCACTCTATTTTTTACCGAGGGCTTCTAGAACCGTGCGCACTTTCCGAATTTTGAATACAAAAAAGCATGGAAAGAATAGCCACGCCGGGCGTGGGATTTTTTGCACGAATATGGTCAACAATTATTTTCGCAACAGCAATGTGCTGTATTTTTTCTCCTGGTATCTGAAGGAACAACAGCTGATATTTGTTCAAAACGCCACGCATTGTGATTTAGTTGGGAATATCGGAATATCGCTGATAGAAAAGATATCTTCTAAAAGGCATCGTGATAAATCCTGGAAGATTTATCCTCGGATTCCAGCACACGGTAACATAATTCCACGTAGGAACAACGCGCAGTACGCAAAATCCTAATCGCTATCGAGGTCTGGAACAGATGCTTTCTGTCTTTTAGCTTAGCACTATAACAGTCCATCCCCGCGACATCGTCTATGGAACGATTTGCAGCTTATTTTTTGCGAATAAGGGCTTCATGAGACATCTACTTTATTTTCCACCTAACGTTCAAAATAAAAATAATGGATAATAAAAAAGGATAATAAAAAATAAAATAAACAGCATATAACTCAGCTTATTCTCCCGTGTTATTTGTGGCCTCGTATCACTTTATGACCCGGGGTTGTTCGTGGGATTTTGTTGTGCTCACTTGCGGCGAAGTGCACTCAAGCTCCCTAATCTATCCACCAGTCGCCCTGTAGTCTCACTTGCCCAAGCCAGTTTATTTGAGGTCAACACATCGTGTATCTACCGTAGTGCAAAAATAGACATTTAGATGGCATTGGGCAAATGAAAAACTTTGTTGGCAAAGTCGCAATAATTAGAACAATGTTGACACTAGGATGTATTAGGGGATATTACATTGGCGGAGGAAAAATACGTGTGGGAATTAAGGAAGCTCCGGCTGGCACCCGTTATATGTGACAGAATTAGTGAATCTGCGGCCGTGATGCAGTTCCGTGTCATGTAAGCGGGACATCCAAACAACTCCATATATGTTACTAGTCCACCGGAAGTCCGGCTGCCCGACCAACAATATTCAAAAGTCTGCAGCATTAGCATACCAGCTAAGTGCACCTGGTATTATATTGAGTTATATCCCGTAATTTTTTTCAACTCCGAATATCTTTGTTTCATACCATATTCGTTTCAATCACAGATTTCAATGTGACGTTGTTCAGCAGTTACCGATACTGCCCTCTATAAACTCTGTTGGTGATTATAAACAACACCATGTTAAAAACCGTATACTTTGCGTTTTAGGAGACAGCAGGTTATCTGTGCACTACGTGAGACACGACACTACATGTAGGTTTTCGAGTAGAAAGCTCAATAACTGTGGCTGTCAGCGGTCCAAACTTCGGGTCGTTGCACTAATGTTTCTGAGTTGATTTTACCTGACATATACCAACATCTGTGACACCAAAAGAGATCTTCGCATTTGCTTCTACCACAAATGCTAGCGACAGAGGCTAAATCATTTGCATACGTGTTTCAGTTTCAAGTAGCTTCCAAAGAGATGCATTCCGAAAAAACCTCAGCCCAGTTAACTTCGGGAGTGGTTTGCTTGAATCACTAAGCTCTGATCTGAGGAAGTTCAAACACAAACGGTTTGATTCTATACACACAGGTGAGGTCTCAATATCAACACAAAATGGAAGCTGGTCCGCTAAGAGTACGGGGGGTTATTGAAATCCAGGAGCCGCCCGAACGAGAGCGCAGAATGTGCAGTTAATCTGATGCAAACGGAAATTTCACAGAAAACCATTTCCCTCGAACACGAGCGAGTGACTTTTTACCCCCTTGTCAAAACATTAGCCCTTGACACTGAAATATTTGACCGGGTTTCTATACAGGCGCTGCGATCGTTCATTCATACAAACGTACGACAACAGAGAGTACATATTTCTTAGTTTGGGCCACATCAGTTTCACTGATGTTTTGCAGCCTACCACTCACACAAATCTCCAGATCACATGAGAATAATTAGCAAACTTTGGTTGTTGTGTGTTTGTTAAATACTCTTCTACTGGCAGTCAGATTAAGCATGAAACGTCGTGGTCCTCGAGCAAGCCAAAGAAAACAGAACTTGGCACATCACAATATACAATCAGTTATCCAAAGACTGATAGTGGCACCCAGACGCAATTATTTTAAACTCATTTGAGTAAATATTCTCAGAACATTGAACGAGTGGACAACTCCAATTTAAGCTTATAAACTAGTTATCCTCATCTTAGATGTTTGAGAAATTTAAATAGCAAGAGCAGCCCAGTAAACCGCACGACATTATTAGTGGCAAATCACACCCGACGTTGTAAACCATCAGACGATTGTGTGCACGTCTACACACTCTCCGCTGCAACGTTGACCTCACTCGCGTGGAAAAAACTGGAGCCCCAATCATCAGCTCTTTCATTTTCTAAGCACCAGCAAGCTGCAAAGCTATGTTTTTTTTCCTGGGAAGTTGCCAGATTGCACAAGATTTTGTGCTCACACCTAGGAACTTGCGGTAGTCAGGTTCGCATCTGAACCTCAGGGTGAAGCCCAAATGCCATTCTAAACGAAACAGTCCTGTCAGCTCATCAAATTCTGTGGTGAACGTAACCATGCGTTACGTGCTCCTAATTGCAGTTTATTACAGAATTTGCTGGTAGTCTTTAGGATACAGTTTTACCAATTTTCAGGATAACATCTGTTTAGATTTGAAATACCCAAAAACTTTTCGAACACAGACCTGACATTTTAATGGTAATATACGTGGCAATAATTCGGTTAGAATGAACTTTCCCCCAGTCGATGCACTCCGTAAATATAGGTCAGATTCGGATAAAAATGAAACACGATTGTTTCTCAAAGGCCAAAACGTCATCCCTGTTGCGTTTTGCTTATCGGGGTTTGAGGAATGAATACAAATTAGACACAGTACAAGCAGACAGGCTGTCTATTTGGGAAGCAAAATGTATGCATAGTATTCTCACGAAATTTTCTTCTCACCGAAGTCACGGTTGAAAATCTCAACAAACATCAGTTTAAGTTTGCTATTTGAGTCCTCAGGAGTAAATTAAAGCTGAAATTTTGGTTCACCACTGTAGATATTTTCATGTTTTTGTTAGTAAATGATATTCTTTGGCCTTGTGAAACCTGTAATGTCATCCACTAGAGTGAACCAACCAAGAGCAGCGGCTTACCGTTGCGACTAAAATGCTCACTGTGAGACGTTCTGTAATAGAGTGGGGAGGACAGCTGTGGAAACGCTGCAATGTGCGGTTATGTGGCTTCAGGCTGATAAATTCAAAATGAAGAGTAAAGCCTCAGTACGCTCGGCATGAACTTATTAATATGTGTAGCCAAGGAGGTACTCAGGTGAAAAATAGTAAATGTTGTAGAGAGCAAACGTATCTGAAAACTAAATGTGCTCAGGAGCTTGCCAGGTTGATGCCGCATTCTATGTTATCAACAGGGTTCGGAGTACAAACACTGACCAGCTTTTGATTCATGTAATAGCTACTTCTTCAGGAAACTACTATATCGTGTACCAACAAGATACTTCAATAAGCTAACGAGTTTCCAACCGCCGGATTAAATCTTTCTAGCTGGAATGTCTTCATCTTACAGTAAGTGATTGTGTTTTCATTTTTCTTAATTAATTTTTGGCATTAATTTTGGGCACGACATAAGTTTTGCATGATAAAAAATCTACTATATCTATGTTTGGTAGTACCTTTGTTTGCTCGAGAGTTTTTGGCGCCCTCCGTATCCGTGCGACTTGTAACACATGGTCTCTCATGGAATTCTGCAACAATTATATTCGGTTCCACTCTGAGAAATTGGGGGTTCACATATTTCGGGCAGCAACTGCTTTGAGATGAGTCACGTAGACTCTGCATGTGTTGTCTTGATTGGAAATGAGAGTGAAAAACTATGCTTGGATTAGTTCAATACTGAGAACATTTAATATCTCAGGGTAAAGATATTTCCTTCAAGACGCTTTCAGATTGACGAGTGCTCAAACAGCACAGGAAAAATTTCCAGGAAAAATTTCAATCTATTTTTGATAACCAGAAATTAGTTCACGGATGTTTCGTATATGAGCTTTACGTTTTGCAAGAAGATTTTAAGTAAATTTTCAATTCGCGTATTTGAAGAACAAATGGGCAAATAATTTTTCTTTTTACTTACTGGTACTTTTTATTCTAATTTGAATTTTATTTCTTTACATTTTTCCATATTGTTGTGAAAGGACAATTCAGTTCTGTGTTTTCGCCTTCAATATTCGGCAGCCAAATCATTTCTGATCTGATTCCCGTAGTAAGACAAATTTCCGTAGTAAGACAACGGGGATGTTCTTAAGAGTTCGAATTTATCGACTGGGTTAAATAGTAAAGTGTCACATATGAATGTGGGTAGACCTTCTCAGTCTTGTCGGATTTGCCTACTTGCGTCAAATTGTTAAGCCCTGTCGGCAACCTATTATTTATTCCGTTGCAAGACAGTGAGCTCATTTAAGAAAGGGATAAAAACCTAACTTTTGTCGTCTAAGCTGACTGAAAGTGCAGAAACCACGGAAAATACAGTCCGAAATGAAAACTGGAATGCAGATAGAGCGCTTATTTCTGTCAGTCAAAGCTTTTAAACATTGCATTCCTAGTGTAAATACAATCTCAGTCAAGTTCATGTGGTTTGAAAATTCAGCGTCGCATAATACTGCAGACAAAAGACCATAATCTAAGTTTTCTCGATACATCGTGTTTGACGTGGTATCTGGTCCTAAAAGAAAAAAATCCACCAGATTTCGTTTGTTTTTGAAGTCCGATGAGTGATTTTTTTCGGCCAATTGATTATAATATTTTCAAAGCGCCATATATTTAATTTGATAGCATTCTTGTTTTTAAGCAATAACTAATAGTTTCTTTGACACACTGTTATGATAATTCATTTTTGAGGAATGCCTTCGGCTACAATAACGCGTCCGCAAGTTGCTTCTGAAGGTAATAAACCTTACATCGCATTATAAAACACTGTATTTATTCGCTCTTTGGTTATTGAGCCGGTTATTTATTTAAACAGATAGGGAGGAACATCGATGAATAAATTATCAAAAGACAAATAGATATATGAATGTGTAAAATGGAGGATGCACAAATTAGGCCATTAGTTTTCATCGATTCTGGTTTATCAAAGTGCCGCTGCAAATGTGTGGTTGTCAGTTTCATTTGTTTTCAACTCACGCACAACAAAGTTTTTACCAGTCAGTAATTATTCATATCATCACTGCTATCATTCTTCTGCAGCACTTTATGAAATTTGTAGTAATCATAAAGCGATTCTCAAGACAAAAGTATGACATTCTGAATTTCGTCAAACAGCGCATAGGTCACATTTAGAGCTGTCTGACTTATTCGCGCAGTGGACTCCATCTACTTTTACATCCGGTGAAATTGTTACACCTCACGTATTGCGCACAGCCTACAGTGTTTCACATAAGCGACATCTGCCTACGACAAGATGACCATCACTGGGATATACGTGCTCTTCAGAGAAATTGTTCACTCACTACCGCTGCAGACCATCTCAGTGCAAATTACGTTTATCAGAATGAAAAGGCGTTCGAATAAAATATGGTTCCTCGACATCATTTGTAGATTTGAATTCAATGCAGGAGATCATTCACTCTTTCGATACATAGCATCTCCATTTATATCTCATTTAGATTTTCATTCTCGGTTGTGTCTGTGTAATAAAACAAAGATTTACCTCCTGCAACACCTCTTCAATCATTAGAGTAAAATAAGAATGAATAAGCCTCTTACAAATGAAGTGCACGTTCTCTATGTCATGACACCTGAGAGCGCATCAGCACAATTTTGAATTAGTACATAATTCATCTGGCGTCGAGCTGCAACACAATGAGGTATAAAAATTGACCGAAATTCGGATCTTAAGATCGGCTGTCACTTGAAGGCTTACGTAACAAACCGTTTAGTAACTTTGGCAATACCCGATTTTTACGATTCAGCATTAATATGTGGTGGACTACTGGGTATTCTCAGTGTCTCGTCCGATCATAAGGGACAAAGATGACTTGTTTAGATTTTTGACCAAATAAACATTTCTCTGAAAAACCACATTATTGTTTACTTTTCTTAGAAATTGAAACGTCCATTTCGTTACCTGGCTCAGGTAAAATTCATTATAATTATCTCGTCAAACTTAAGTGAACACATTTCCTGTGTGTTCGATTTAAAAACGTCAAAGTTTTGGTCCCATGACAAGATTGTTCTGCGACAGACTTTCGCTCACCACTTCAGCTGTCAATCTGCGCCTAAAGAAGGCAAACTCAACCCGGGTCTAGATTTTTGTTAACAGTGTTAACTGTGTTAACTGTGTTAACAGTGTTTGTGCGTACCAAAATTATCATCGTTCTCAATTGGGTGCTGTTTCTGCCTTTAAGGTGCGAACAAAACCTAGAACCAAATATTGTTGACCTGCTTTGCATTTGTTACTTTTGTCATCCCGTTAGCTGACACTGACCATACCGCTTGAACTCCAGCTGCTTCATATCTAAGGTCTGCTGATTTTCAGACAGTTCACGCTAAAAGCTTTGCTTTAGTCAGATTGGAGTTTATTGAAACTCGTCACACATTCCACCAGGATGTGAAATCTTGAATCAAATTTATGTTCATTTCCTGGTTGCATTTTTATTCATTATTATTCTATAGTAGAAAAACATCATCATCAGAATGCGCACAATAGCGTCAAAGTCCTGCTCTTCTTCTGCAGATACTTGTTTGCTCTGAAGTACTAAATATGTCTAACAGTTAAGGAGATTTTTCAGAAAACAGCGCCCACGCTCGGTAGTGGAGCCACTTTAGTTACACCATCATCAACAGGGAATGAATTTTATCAGATGCGACGGAACAAATCACAGGTTGCCAATAAAATTACCTCAAACAAAATAGTTGTTTACCAGCTGGTCTAACGAATTACCTTCTGAGTACATTCAATGTCATTCTTAAATGCAGGTATGATCTGTTGATAAAAAATCATGATACAATTAAATTTACCAATTTTTATTTGATAACTGGTTACTACTAACCGATACTTCAAATGTTATATCACAGTTTACAATGTATTAAATATTAATGCGGAACCGGCCAATCTGTCAGATATATTCATGGAATAGTAAAAGGATTGCAAAGCCCAAAAAATGCCAGGATATATAATCATTGTTTGCCCTACTGATGATGAGATTACATACATGGAATAATAATCCGTAAGCCATGCTCATTTGACTGAGCGGTAAAGCGAGTATAATGACTGAACGTCTCCAGAGGGCACGATCTTCGGAACAGAGATTAATTCGTCGGAAAATATGGGATCGTGTTAGTCTAATAACCTAAAATGCCTAGAGCTCTTGGAGGGAATTTTGGTAGTGTTACAATTGCCGGCAATAAAGCTCTCGTTAAAGCGTTTATTGTGGAAAGGATTAGCAAAGAGAGTGACTACACTAATATGGAGTTACACGTTCGTTCACAAGTCGTGTGTAAACAAGTCTTTCGAGTTGATGCTGATATACCAGTTGTACAAGTACCGTTTATTAACCATGGACTGGTATCTCTACAATTCAGCGTTCCATATAACTGGCGACAGGAGAACACCAAGTACGTCGGCTTACGTTTCCGATAGTTTTTTAGTCACTCGTTGCAACGGTGGACATCATTCTAAAAACTGAGAGTGTGAATGCTGTCCTGGGCCAAAGCTGTCCTTCGGGTGAATTTGACTGCCTGAAGCGTGACAAAGGTCGGTTAGCTAATAAGCTGATCCCATCGAACAGAGGTGATAGGTAGAAATGGTCAATTCAAGGAGTTTAGGCGAATCGCAATGTTACACGTCGCTGTTTTGTCCATCACGCCTGCAGAAGTATCTTGTCTAATGAGAAATAGTGTCAGACACATGGACTTGAAAATATTGTGCAAGACTAAGGAGCATAAGAAAGTGCGGCGAATAAAACCACCAAAACGCATTGACAGTCGAAGGAATGGTGTGTCGTTATGGCGTGTCATCCAACGCACTGAACCGGAGATATTCGACCCCTTGTGCATGGTAAACCATCTCAACTTCTTTGAGAACTTCCTCTTGCTCCAGGCGTTTCCGCTTACTGTTCTCCTACACGTCGCAACTATCGAAATCTGCGAACCGTTGAAGTATACTTGCCGTGAGGGCAATTGTTAATACATAACCACTGACAGGAGACTCTGTATAGAAGGATATTCCATCACTGGAGCTTCCTATCTCGCATATTTTTGGAGCAATAATTTTATTCCTAAAACTATGCAGATATTCATTTAATTGGAACTGGAAATATTACTTTTGATTTACTTTTACTGCGTCCTGATTTAGGTGATGACACTAAAAATGCTTTTTCATCAGGCCAATACTCCGTTAGAATGCCCGCGTTATTTACACAGCTGTTACCTACATATGATGTCTCGCGGTCCATTTGGCCAGAATGCCAACACATTGAGTAATACTACTGGTTTCATCTTTATGCTGTAAGTAGAAGTATGATTCATTCTAATCAAGTCACAAGGTACAAATCTATGAGGTTCTTTCTATAACTGACAAATGCCCTCTTGTGCACAGTTTTATTGGGTATATTAATTTACAAGTAAATGTGACAAATCAGATTAAATTCGCACGAAGAAATAGCATTTTTTTATCTGGGTGAAATATACATATGCATGGTAAGACCCAAAATTTTCACTCAGTACCATTTGTAATCTATGAGGATGTTATTATGTTGATGTGTCCAGCTAAAAGAATTGATCCACCAAATTTCTATCATTAAGCACTTCGCAGCTTTTGTTCCTAGGGGCAAATCAAAACGTGGGAGAAATTACACTTAATGATTCTCGGACTACTCCACATGTAGCGGCCAGCTTTTTTAGTTTATTTAGCTTTGGCTTGCTGTTTAGCCTGAGTTCGTCCCCTTGGTAAACACAATTAAAATACTTCTTTTAGTTGATATCCCAAAATCATTACTGGTTTCTTGCATGTGGCAATGTCCAAATTGCTGCTCGTAGCATTGTATCCAGGTCTTCAACTCTACACCACTGTCAAGTTATCTATGTGGCCCCTGACATTTTTGTCTACAAGAAACTCCTGAAGACCCAATGGCCAAGCAAGTAGTGCTTTTATTGCACAAGCCGGTAAAATGTGGCAGCGTATATAACTGAGCGATGCGAGTCCCACCAGTGTTTCAGAAGGAGCAGCAGGCATTGATCGACCCTCGCCACAGAAAACTGATGGTAACAGAATTTCTTTAGATTTAGTTCCAGTTATTGAGTGGGCACCAAGTCGTAGAGCACTTCCTCCTGTTTTGGAAATCGATACAGTCTGTAACTGACACACGCCTGATTTGGACGAATTTTTCTGCCTTGTGCTCGTATCTAACCCCAGAAGATGGCATTGCAATGATATCAACGTCCACAATTATATCCAGGATCTTACCTGCTAGAAAAGCCTATCATGTGCAAAATAAAACTGTCTTCACTTGATTCAGATCTGCAGTCATTTGGGACGTAGGCAGACATAATAAACATGTTAAAATGGAGCTCCGTCAAGAACCGCGCATATGTAACCATCAGTGTGTTGACGACCCCACTTGACCGATAATTACAACAAACCCCGGCATACCCAGCTGCGGTGGCCACTGCGTCACCACACGTGTGTGCGCAGTACGTAATCGAATTCGGATGGGGCAGGTTGGAATAGGAGAGACATGAAAATTGAAGTGTGCACTAGCACGATTTTGTTTACTCGCCCTGCAGTATGCATCAAGCAAAGTGATCTGGCCGGTAACACCGGGCGTCGACCAATGTGGCCTGAGAGTACTGTTAGTTTTAGATGCCATGTTTGTTGTTGGGATGAGATTCTGCAAGGGTTGCAAAATCTAAATACTGTGAAGTTTATGGTGCTCAGCCAAAGCCTTTGGCTTTAAAGCCCGACCACAAGGCAGCGATGTTCGGTTTGAAGCAAAAGCACATTATTAAGTTTATAGAACAAGTGGTTACACATTCTAACTCCGGGAGACTGCGTTGATCAAACCTGAAACCAATGACGAACCCGGTTTGAGAGACTGATTGCTGCACAGAAACCAATCAGCATAGCCCAGTGGGTCATGTAGGTGCACAAACTGTCACAACACTGTAAGGCCTGTATGTCAGACGTCAATACATGACAACAAAACAACACCCGAAATGTCTCAAGGCAGCATGAAAACGTGTGTAGCATTAGCACTTTCATTATTGAGCAGTGTGGTTCAGACAATTCTGTCTGTTTCTGAGAAAACATCGGGCGTAGTGAGAGCCTTTACTGCCTGTAATGAATTACAGGTCAAGCAGTCCATCTCAATGTTTTGGGTTTTCGCACTCAGAGATTTATTACCCCGCCTTAAGGATAAGATGAAATATTTTGATTATTTAAGCCTCTCTTCTCGAATATACTACATTTTGGCTGGAGGCTCACATTAGTTTCTGTGGTCTCCTTCATTTCTCTCCTTCGAAGTGTGATTTTCTGTATCACACCGACTATTCTGATTCTCTATTGCGTCAGTATAAACGAACTTCGGAGTTACTTGTGAACAGCACGTCTTACCAAATTTAATTTGGCATTGACAGGATTATTTCATAGTCATCCTATTCTGTTATGAGAAAAATTCCTAAAAGGATGTGACTAATGAATTGCAATGTTTTTTTCTTCATCAGGAACATTTGGCCCACTATCAACAAGGTTTCCCAGTGGTACGATAGATTTAACCCAAACATTTTTTATCATATTTTTAATTCTGAGTAGTTTCTGAATTCACGGTTTTGTGAAGAGAAACATTCAACAAAAACGCAGTAAATAACTTTTTTGATATTCCATTGGCTTTTTTATGACATGAAAATAAAACGTTCTTGTGTAATGTAGACTGGTTGAGTTCAAGCAGTCATTAGCCTACTTCAAAATAACTTTTTCACCTGTCTTAATGTGAACATGTCAAATATAGCTCTGCTCGACCTGGACTAGGCCATCACTACATATACATAGTCATTCTGCTATTTTAAATCCATACACCTGAAAGGTGATAAATGATACAGGTATACTAAAAATGATGGTTATTGCCAAGGTTTAACCGAGATGGTGAGGTTGAATGCAGCCAATAGCACATGTCGAACAAGTAGACTATCTACTCATAAATTGAGCAGAGAAATTTCAGTTCCATGCTATATCTAATCGTGACACTGTATGAATATGTTTACGTTATATTCAAAGTTACGGTGACGCATACCTGAGTAAATATTATTTCAAAGGAGGATTTTAAATTTAGAACAAAGCCTAGAAAAATGAATTATAAAATCCGAAATTACGGTCCTCGTGGGCCTCAAGTTCATCTGAGGCAAACGTTTGACAGCGACAAGCAAAACGTCAGATTATAGCAACATATTCGACTACCCTGCGGTTTGACTTTGAATGTTATCACAAAGCGCTCAATCTTTCCAACGTTATCCAAGGAGATACTGGTCTAGAAATTCCAAACATCATTTTTCGTTAATCTCATTCTGCGGAAGAATTATTGCGTCCTGATCATTTAAAACAAAGATACAGAGTTGCGGATTTTTGTTGGTTACAAAAGCTGATTTAAAGCACTCCAGTTTCGAGACCGTTTGTAAAAACTAATGCAATGTCTAAGTTTATAACAGTAAAAGTGCAAAATACACGTTGTTTTAAACAAAAAGAGTGCGGAAACCACCAGCTTCCGGGAAATTAGGAGAAGAAAATTCCAGAATTGTTCTGATTATAATGGTATTCTTCCAATAGTGCACACAAAATCCGAACTTCCCAGGATTTCCAAATATTGAAAAAGGGCCTCAGCAACACACGACAACATAAAGCTACATTCTTTCCTCTTTCTGATGTGAACAAAATGTTTTGGAGATATACTGGATAACAAACTTGATTATGTGTTCGTCCATCCACAGGGCCAGAACAACAAGAGGTGCTGAGGAAACTCAAGCTACGTCGAAGTAAGCAAATAGTCTACTCTTGGAAAAATCAGGACAACTAGCTATCTACTTTTTCTATAATTCCGATTTATTTATATACATGACAAAAACTAATGATCAAGCGGAGCATACTCCCAAATGAAGATAAACTATATAAATGCAGACGCGAAGAGAGGGACTACCCAACAAACAGCGCACTCAAGATGTCTCCTCGAATGGTGACGAAACGATTGCAAATTAATTGCCAATCTCGGCGAACAAATCAACAGCAACCTGATTAATTACCAACCATTCTTATGTAAATCCGTGTTTCCGCGTCGAGTTGACAGTGGTAACTAGCCCCAAAACCAAAGTTCGTTCGAAAGATGTTATCGGGATCTCTGCGCCGCATTTTATATCAACTGAAATAGTGCGATGTTAAAAGGATGCTCTTTTTTGTTTGCAGTGCAGCAAAGTGCTTCACCTTCGGGGGGACAACAAGGTAATTTAGATTCAGTTTTTATGTTTACTGGCTAATATTTTCATTCACCAAGGACTGCAAGATCCTTTCACACGTATCTACACATGTTAGGATAATGAGGAAATCTCCTCAAGTGAAAGCAGGATGTGTACCATACGACTGTTAGAAGATATTACTCCTCGTTTCAGAGTTTCATGATAAATCTCGTTCTGTGGGCTGCCAAATTACACCCCGAATAGGGTCATTTAATTATGTCGAAATAAGGAATGAACCACAGAATTCGTTCACTTGCGCGTTCTGAAGCGGTAAACCTTCGACCATTTGGCCTAACAAGTGCTCACTTGAAGGAAGTTTCGGGCGTTGAACACATATACCCATCATTTAAAATTAAATTTTTCCCATTCTGCTGAGCAAACAAAAAATGTGCTGTAGCAATATGTCCCACTCAGAAAAAGATTGCTTTAGAATATCTTCAACTCTGGCGCAAAGTTAATGGAATACTTATTTCGACATTTACTTTGGAGGGGAAAAGTATTGGTGACCCGGAGGCAGATTCATCAGTTACTGCCTACAATGACTTTTTACAATTGATCGACATTTCTGGACACGGATAATCGATCAAAATAAAGACAGTTTAATGCAGGAAATTATTTAAATATATAGCTGTTTTATTCAGATGAACTCAGTGTAATAAATCCGATCTCGACTGATCTTTGTTCCCTCCAGCAATACACTTCGTATTGCCTTTTTCACGTAATCAGGATAACAGTTAACCTAAATGGCCGAGTAGTTGTGTGGCACACGTGTTGGTTTCGCGAGGGCTCAGGCCCAAGCGTTTAAAAAATGTCGGAATCTTCAATCACTATCAGTTGCTTGCATAGGGTGTAGCGGTCGATGGGTTTGTCATGAGAGATTTTTGAGAAGAACATAAACTGGAATTTGTGGAATTCCCCATCACTATGCTATCGTTGCACAGACAAAAATAGAATTCTACAGAAAGTAGCTTCCAGCCAACTAAACAATGCAGCGATCAGACCAAAACGCAAGGTAAAATGAGGTGACAATCAGTGCAGACCTAAAATTAGAATCATCAATATATCCAGTCGACTTAGAGAGACGCGGGCCACAATGTAATCAAGAGCACAAACGGGCCAGTTATGTTAATAAGTTGCTGTATTCTAATTGGTTAATCAAGTTAGGTAATAACAGATAACCTTCAGATGCCACATGAACGCTCATTGTCAGAGAGGAAGTAATCACTCAATTGCGTACATATGACGTCCTACCGTTTCATGCCCAAATATCCACTAGTCATTTTATAACAGATCAACAGACCATACACCACCAGCCTATACACCCAACTGATATTCAAACATTTCAACTGCGAACGGATTTATCCAAACCTCACACTGTGTAGAAAACCAAGCTACCAATTTCGGTCTAGTGGATAGACAACTACATATGTCAGCTTTCGCGAAGCACTACGTTTCTATTCTGGATTTATACATCAATTAAACAATTAATAGGGTCTCAGGGCAGTTAAGAAGCAGCACCAATGGGATTACATGCATTTTAGAAAACGTCGCTTGTTACAAAACTGACTCCAGAGGCCTCACCCTTCGTTGTGGATATTCGTTGAAATGATATCAACAAGGTGCATCAAGCGAGCATTCACATGGTGCCAGTATGTTACTGAAGATGGACAAAAAATTGTTGACGACGAAAAAATTGTTGTGTTGCAAACATCGTAGTTATTTGAAATTGTAAATAACAAAGCAAAGACCAAGTTGCGCAGAAATTTGAATAGGTATCTACTCAAAACGGGGAGGCGAATTATTTTGAGTCCATTGCAATACTTCAACTAGGACATCGCTTTTAGGAACTTGTCAAAAATGTTTCGTGCTTCATCGTCGGGCAGTTGAAGCCAGTCGATTTTGGAGGGCAAGAAAATACTGTATAGCTGTTTCGCTTTGATTGAAAGCATCAGCACTTAGCACCTCAATAGGAGAACAGTGAAGTTTGTTGTCAGTGCCGTTGTTTGGATGTTGCAAATCCCTCCAGAGCAACTCGGACATTGCGTTTTCACAAATGCGAAACAAAATTCAGCTTTGTCTCCAAGGAAAAGATATGGGATAGGCTGATTCATCGTTAAAAACCACCAATTCCTTCTTACTTTTAAGCGTTCTGTATTACGTGACTCACAATGATCGTGGCCAAACCAGATCGACAGTTCAGCGGTTGCAGGCATCCGCTTGCCATATAGGAGTGATCGATAAAAATTCTGTGATATTTCCAAACTTAGCTACAAAGAGATTCCAGAAAAACTGGAAAATAGGCTTTCGGAAACCATTCGACATTCGCTATGGGCGCAAAAAGATGTCCCTACGGATAGTGGTACCCCAAAAAGGATAGGTTACAGGACTCTGAAAACAGATCGAAGGCCTTCGATGGGAGAAATATCAGCGAGGCACCGGATAAAAACTGAACACTGAAAGCCAGTTCTGAAAAATAAGTGTTGCTTCTAGACTGCATCAGTGGAACTGATCGAGATTAAGTGGTTGAACTGGTGCACAGAGGAATATGTGATTTTGGACTTGTTACATTACTGGATGGAGATGGATTTCCCTGCATTTCTACATCATCATTAAGGTTACCAAAGGACACCGTGGACAGAAGTTGACACACAATGCGTGTGTTACGGCGAGTGTCAGTGGAGGATTAACCCTCCGACTTATTGCAAATAGACTTGGACAAATTCTAAACGACCAGTGAGGATTGCGCAGACAGCATCAACACTACCGCCACGAATTACGTGCACGGCTGTCCGTAGCTAATGTTAGGCTAGCAGAAGGGTGTGTCGGAACCCTATGTATAATGCAGATTCAGAGCTATTAAATCGAGCACACTTCGGGGGAGAAAACCACACTCAAACCTTGCATATCCAGCTCAGGCATTCGAAGCAACGCAGCCTCGTGACAGATTCAGAAGTTGGCAAAATTATTAGTCTCTGCAGCTGCATTAAGAATGCGAGTTTCGTGGGACGACTCAGTAAACTTTAACCAACATTCGGTATTCGATAAATCACATGATCAGCAGCGGCATCTTTGTCTGTTAGTCGTCCTGGATTGTCCTGGACGCCTCAACAACAGAAGAAGCGCAGAACCATAACTGTTAGAAGCATTCTGGAACTGCAAGGGCTGTGCTGCTTATAAGCTCCTGCAACCAAAAATAACCTATTAGAAAGGAAACGTATGGTGCATGATCACATCAAACAAGGTAGCATTTTTGAAGTAGTATAAACGTTCAAGTATTCAGAAGATAATAGCAACAAACAAACAGGTTGAATCTGGTGGAGGTACAGGTCCTTCAAAACGTGGACACTTTCCTAAACTCTGAACCGTCAAAAAGGACGCCGAGCATTTTCAGTAGTCTTCCAAGCAGCATTCCTATAAGATACCGTTAGAATTTGAGGGACTCAAGTTCCTTCATGCCTGATTAAAGCATATTTATTGATGATAAATAACTTTTCCGATGCAGACTAATAACACTCAGCAGTGGAGTGGGTAGATGCATGGGTGTTGGAGTATAACCGTGTTCGATGAAAACGGTTTAGACTCTATTATTCATCAAATACATGGCGTATTCTCTGGGATAACTTTGGTTTATTAAATGGTACTACATTTTGCGCATGTGTACCTATACGAAACGTTTTTTGCGATGTATCTGGAAATCACATATCCTACCTGAATGAACTTAAGACAGGTGATAAAGAAAGTAACGTGTGAAAATTGATGTTTATTTACTTATGAGGCCTGTGTTGTTTCATGTAAGCGTAGTGCGTGCAGACGTTCAGTTTATCTCCAAACAGACAATAGCTTTTGCTGATAGCTAAGGTGCTTATAATTACGGGGGCCTGAAATTTAAAGATCACAACATTATGTAAACCGTTTCTAAAACAGACCTGCAGTGCGCAGCGTAATGCATACATGGGAAATAGATACATCGAGAAGATAGACACATCGAGAAAGATACATCGGGAAATTGCACAGTTTTGCAAAACCATCTTTATGGCATGATATTTTGAGGATGAGTTCTAGTTGGCAACTATTTGAAATATGGTCGGTTACGCTTGACTGCAATCGGCCACTGTGATATTTGTTCCACCAGGGATTTTCCTTGATGTTGGCAAAATTGTGTTACCAGTTGTGGGATTGTTCGTATTAATGGGTTTTAGGAATTGTTGCTAGGAGAGCCTAGCTGAGTCATCGGTTGAATGCAGCCAAAACGTGTGAAGTCAGTTCGAGCTTTCGATGAATTTCGGCGAAGGTTCCTTCCCTACTCGTTATACTACTTTTGCTGGTTTCGCTCGATTTTACAGAACTCGGCGCATCTGTAGAATTACCCGCATCTGAACGCGGTAGGTCATCAGTTGATACACCATGCGAGTGTTTTGTGTACATACGTAAATGGATGTTTTTCCAAATCAGCTTATTTTTTTAGTTTTACGGCGGTCACTCGTTACTGAATTAATTTACCGCAATAACAAGTTACCCAGTGTGCTGCAAAAAATGATACTAGAAAACCCACGGCGACATATGAGCGTCGTCTTGTGATAGATACAGATTTTGAAGTGTCTCGTCCCTCTTTGATAGGTATTTAGAAATTTCATCAATTACATTTGAACCTGCACTGAACCAATTGGCAACAATCTGAGAACTTATATGGCAAGTGACAAAATACTACATAATGAACCATATCTTTGTGGAGATGTGGCCCTTAAATCCTAAGAATCAAAATGTCGACGGAGAGCATTTGCGGTAAGTAGAAAAATTCCTTTTCAGCGATCCAGCCAAGAAACGTATGTGGAAAACCAGTAAATAGTAAACGTGTTTGGAAGTGCTTAAGTCTGTTGACATTTATTTGCAGTGTTAGTCCTTGAAATTCGGATCCGATGTCGAAAGGTTCTCCACAAAAATCGAAAGTCACCAAATGATGATTTAATCCACTAAGCTAGGTCAAATGAAGTAAAGTGTTTTGAAAACATATAATTGTTCTTATGTTGACGAAAGTGCAATCTCAGGACAGTGATCGTTTACTGGCTTTCTTACAGAATAACCTTATTTCTCATCAGTCCAACAACCTTGTTTCTGTGGTTTGGGACACGAATTTATCAGTTTGGTAGCCTACCCAAAAAACAAGAGCATGTTTTGCATGTTCTGCAGGCAATTAAGGGGAGGGGGCTAAAATATTAAACAGCAGGAAAAAGTATAGGTATAATTAAGTTACTGAAAACAAATGAAATTGAATAGCTATATAGCTTCTCCGAAGAAAAGCGCACCAGGTGAAGAAGGGAGTCTATTTATTGTTTCCAGTAGAGCGCCATCTTTCTACAATCTTGCGCACAAAACCTGTATCGTATAGAATTAGCGGATCGTGATAAGGGGCCCCTGTAGAAGGTGCCACTATAAAGCCGCCTATTTCGCATTTGTTCATACCATCACCAATTTCAGAGGTATTCTTGAGAAAGTGATATTTTTAATCATTAATTCACAGGAACAGACCGACAGGAGGTACTGAGAAGGCTCAAGCTACGTAGAGGTATGTACGATCTAAGTGTTGTAAGATCGCTAATTTGCACGGCATAAGGGGTTCATTAGATCCATTATGTACATGAGTTATGCAGATTAAATGCAAACCAAATTTCTTTACATTGGTTTTACTGAAATGGGACATACTTCCACTTCTATATATATTTTGTATGCCTGGCGAAGTTTGATGACAAACAGACCGCGACTTTAAACGAACATATTTCTTGCGATAAAATTCTCGTGGCGTTATTTTCAAGTTCTTGAGACCTTTTCAGAGTCAAAAATTTTGATGAATTTTTCAGGTATCACAAACATATTATTCGGTTACTACTTAAAAGATTTAATCAGATTGGGTAAATAGTTGAAAAAATCGACTACATTGTGTCCGATTGATGTTCATGAGCATAATGTTCCTGGAAGAATTTTAATTCATGATTCCGACCTGACATTATGTAATTTTTGTAATCGCGACTAAAATATTTTCAAAGATTATGCGTTCATTAAAGATTTCATTGGCCTCCTTTATTGCAACACGCACAAAAAAGCGCAATCAAATGCAAGAGATACACAGACTGAATATCACTGGGCTTGTTCTAGTGTTTGATTGTAATTTTAACTTCCTTGCTACAACGCAAGCATATATCACCACCAAAATCCTGTGAATTTTGTGGGCGTAGATTTCACTAAAGTTGTGGGATTTCCACTTTCTGGATTAGTTTTATCATTCCTGTATGCTTGACTTGCTAGCAACTTCTAGTTTGCCTTAATCGGACATATATCATGGCTGAAAAGTTGGCGATTTCGACGGAATCAAGAGATGACTCGTCAATAGGATTTACTATTTTGGATGAGGCAAATTACTTTAAAACATTACATACGTCTTAAATCGTCTTATCTGGGAGCAAAAACAACTGATGACTTTGAAATCAAAAACAATAATGCGGACAATTTTTCTTGACTCACCGTCTTTCATGATCTTTGTCCTCTTTTTATAAACATGTTATACAAGTACATCCAAAATAATACGTATATATATATATATATATATATACTGTCATAGTCAGCGGGTGTCACGAAAAAATGTATTGTGGACCATAACATGTTCATTGAAGTTACCACTCGCAACCAGGAATGCTGGTAGGATGACAAGTTGAGGGGTATAGAATTTCCCAGGGTTGTTTTTATTTGCACCTTTTGTTGAAAGTCGAGTATCCGAATTAATCTGCTGCCCCTTCCTTCAGCTAAATAAGCCTCTTAGTGATCACGCGTCCAACATTTCCGCAGAGCTGCAAACGGGCATGACCTAGCAACTGAGGTGCCATCAAACGAATCAGAGGCGTTAAAATGCACTGGTAGATTGTGAAAGTTCTAAAACAAATTAAAGGTTATTTGTCATCACGACTCCTTCAAGTTACTTAAATAGCAGAGCTTTCACCGAAAGAAACAATGATGACATGTGCTTGGTTGGACTGAACCCGCGAAATTCGTCGAGCTAAATGTCAAAGTGCTTCATAGATTTTCTTCTTCAAAATGACCATATAGAAATGTTTTACATAGTCTCTTTTTTAACCCGTTGCTTAGTCGAAATTATTTTATCTAAGTCTAATATGACCACTTCTGATACATGACGAAGCATCCCAAAGATGTGTCGAGTTGTTTAATTCATTATTTGTCAGCGCTTCTCCATGTGGGAGTTTACGATCAGAATGGGACCAGTGCTATTTGTTGTTCTCAAGTTCACAGACGATGTCTAACAACAAAAGCAGAAGAGTAATCTTATGAAGTCTCCAAAATTAAATGATTAGTCCCCATTCTGCAATTCAGCGTCAAGGGAAAAATGTGTCGGAAATTGCTCACGAAGTCCCCCGGTATGCTAATGGCATATTAGAAAATTATATATAATAAGTTAAGTACTCTAATATTACCTACATTTTTGGCTAAAGCATTTGTCTTAACTGCTGGAAAAACATGCTCATATTCGAAATATTTATTGGGCCGGTAGAGAGCAGGGGATTAAAATCGATACTTGTCAACCGTTATTCCATATAATTGTAAGAAGATATGGAGGTACTTGTTTCCAAGTTTTGCATGCGATGACATAACAAACCTCGTCTAAATCTCCACTTGATTCTCGCCCGTCTCGACTTTGCATGTAGTAATTTTCAAATATGTTAGGTTCACTTATTTTGATTAATTACCGATTATAAATACCGACTGGTTCAGCTTGGTGACTTGAGTTTTGAGGGGCTTAGCAAACTTGGACCACTCGATCAGCTCAGTGACTTCTCACATATACTTCATGAGGACAAAATAGTGAATCGAACGTTTACGTACAAAGAAGATTCATTCAACCTCACTTTGAAATACTAGCCTCTGCCAGAAACCGACAAGTGTGTTTGACTATGTCGAAGGAATTTCCATCGGGACATATGTGAACTCGCCGGTAGAATTTAAATTTCAAGCCAACCTGTGAATCCCAAACGAATGGAGCAGATCTGCTGTGGATTTATTTAATCAGGTGATGCGTCAAACACTTTGTGGCTCTATTTCATTATTTTGGTGTCAGGGGATTCCGCAGTGCCCCTGGAGTGCTTTGGACGTGAGAACGGATCATCTAGTCTATTGAGGTCACGGTTATCCACATGCTCAGCGCTGTCCCGTAGATAAATCAAAGCCAGCACACCAGGAATGAAAGCTCATTCGCATTTACATTTGTGTTCCTGTGGTGAGTCTACGCCGGCAGTTAGCCTTTAAATCCAAGTTCACTTGCAAGCTGATATCAGAAATTCTGAGCCGCACTTCATATTTACTGATATTATGCGATGTTAAAAGCATTCACTTTTTTGTTTGCAGTGCAGCAGAGCACTTCATCCACCAAAGAACAACAAGGTAATTTATATTTAGCTTTCATGTTTACTGGCTCATCTTTTTATTAACGAGTGATTGAAAGATGTTTTTACACATACCTACACGTGTCAGAATAATGGAGAAATATCCTCAAGTGGAATCAAGCTGTGTAACTTAAGTGACGGTCAATAAAAATGTGTTAGAAGAGATTACACCACGTCGTAAAGTTTCATGCTGAATGCCATTCTGTGCACTGTTAAATTTCACCCGTCAGTAAATCATTATTATTAATATTAATAAAGAGTGAACCAAAGAATTGTTCTGAAGCCGTAAACCTGTGACCGTTCGGCTTTTGCTAGCAAGTTCTACTTAGGGGGACGTCTTATGGGCCGACACGGGCAGGAAGAAGGTGTGTACCATGGCGAATCGAGAATACAGGCGGTCCCGTTTGACGCACCATTGCAGTGTGTTGTTTTTAGTAATCAAACAACTAGAGCTGAAGCACTGAGTCGTAAACGATGAGCGTTTTTTTTCTTCCCATCAAGAAGGCTAGTTTCAATTAAGGTCCATTTCACCTATGTTTGTACCTCCCGGTGATCCGCATAACAGTTTTTCTCGACTAGATGCATTGAAATGCTTCGGGCAACAAGCACGCAGTAATCACCTACAGGATGTTTCGGGCGTTGAACATCATCGTTTCAAAACTAAATGTTCCTCAGTCTTCTGTGCACACACGGAAATATGCAGTGAAAATAAATTCCACTCAGGGGGAGATTGCTTCGGAATATCTCCATCTCTGAACCAAAGTGGATAACTCTTGTCGGCACTTAAGTTGTGACCTTGAGGCAGATTTCTCGGCTACCGCTTACAACGACCGACATTTCTGGATAAGGGTAATCAACAAAAATTAAGGCGATGCCATAAAGGAAATGATTGAAACGTTCACCATTATCTGCTGTTTGTGAGAGAAACACCCCGGGAATAATGATCTATGAAATGTTTTAGAAATGGCATGTGGAATAATTCCATTCTATGCAGTTGTCGACATCCTTGCCGCTCCACTGCTGTAGTGATTTATTTTGCTTAAATCCGTTACTCTTTTAGCAGAGCCGAGCTAACAATTTATGCTCCATCGGCTGAAAGCCGCGATTATTAGGTTTGATTTACAAAGATTCTTCCTCAAACTTCTCCGTATCCGACAGCTGCATGATCCATTTATTTTGGCTGAAATGTAGTGCGTATCCCATCATTGCTTGGGCCTGAGAAGTGACGGATATCACAGTGTTCTGTGTATGGAATTCTCGTATGGGCTAAGGCTTTGGCAACTAATCACGTCAAACGTTCCTTAACATTTCTGAGTTGCATGTAACATGGCACACCAATCGATTATTAAGAGTAGCATCAATAAGTTTTAACGGACTTCAGATGCCACCTGGTTCCACACCAGCACTTTTACGACACAAAAATTTCATTCTGAATGATTCGGCTTCGTCAAGCTACTAGCAGCATGATGTGCAACTAAACCAAATGTGGATTCCCAGGTTACGAGTTCGTCCTCTTGTATAGTTGAATTCAATGAAACTCATGGGTCCAAAATCACCATTTTGTGACTCTCTCTAGCAATTGTCGCAATTTTGTGGGTGTGATAGAAATAACATAAAACACCGTTGTCCTTTGCTTAAAGTAGCTGGTTTGCCAAAGCTGAGAATTCGAAATTCATTGTTTCGGAAGTATTTTCAATCACGAACTAGAGGACTCATTTTGAAAAAGTAGCAAAAATATTTCATCTGCCCAGCATATTCTTGTTCTATCTTTCGTCATGCAATCGAAGACAGTCAGTGCCGAAGAAACTCGTACAACTGTTTCAACTTAATTAGGAATCATCACTGGTGCGCATCTCATTATACTTTACAATGATTTGAAATCACGACATTTCAATTGGTAGTTTGGACAAGTAACTACTGATCAAACTCAAATCTGAATAGGCAACTTGCGCATCTGATTTCAAGCTTATATTTGTCTCCACCAGATTTGATTCTACTTTAATTACGCCTAAAAGTTGTTTCTGAGGGAATACACCTTTGATTGAAGTAGAATACCCGGTGAAAATCTACCTCAGTTGACGTCCAATAGTTTAGCAACTTTGAGGAATCCACATGGCTGGAAACTGGCCTGAGATAATTTCTTGAAATATTGCATTTGCTGTCGCTCTTCATTAGTTACTCAAGATAGCTTTTTATCTCGTATACCCCGATAAAAACCTGACCTACAACAACTACACATCGTCAGTCAGTTAGTTACCATGGCACGTGAAGATATAAAGAGTTCTTCTCCTTCATCTTATCAGTTCGACTGCATCAGAATGCCATGTCACCTCACATGCTACTATACTTATGAGCCTTCAAGCTGTATGAGACAACACTTGTTCACTCCAATTTCAGAATCACAAGCACTCTGTCCTCTACCAGAGCCCTGTTTACCTGGTAAGCAGTCACCCATAAGTTCATAAAACGTACAAGCTTCCTGAAGGCCACATGACAGCTACCCTGCGATTGAAACCTAGAGTTTTGTATTCGCCATTTCACGGTGGCAACTAAGATTGTTTTGCAAACACAAACTAAATATGGATTTTATGTTTATGTTTCTGTTTTTTTTAATCGATAATCACTAATCTTATCCAGAAATTTTCTGAGCGAAACAATCTTGACCCTCTGAGTGAAAGTTATTCGTTGAATCCTCGTTTCTAAAGGTTTCCCCATTAAAATTTCAGGAACTCAGGGCCCGTGTCCTGAACCTCAACCCCCTATACCCAGTAAGTAACCAAATGTACATTCGTCTGGACCAGTAGTTGAGTATATTTCTTATGTTTTGAGAGATCTCACTATGTAGCCTTTTTCTAACGTAAAATATCTATTCGATGGATTCGTGTAATACATCCTAATTGGATACCGAGTGTTTATTGGCACCATGATCAACGAATACCATGGACGTTTCAGTTTGCTCTATTTTCTCAGACAACCATATTTTAAAACCTAAAAATTTAGCCGAACGATTATTCTGACTGGATCAACTTGACATAGATTTATGATTAAAAGTTAAGCAAGGATCTCACTGGCGAACAGGATCAAGCACACAGCTGTGATTACTTACGTGCCAAGTATCTCGAAATTTTAAGCCGCGTTCCATCAGAACCGCGTAGGCCCCAGACGAAACTCCCAGTAATCACATTCACATCACTCTCGTTTGAACATTCTACCTTCCGGCGTAGTGATTCTGGTGACTCTACACCAAAGCACTAATCCTGTGTTTTGCTTTTATTAGAGCTCATCAGCAATGCATTTTCATCAATGTTTCACGATTCAAACCACAGACATTGGACATGTGAGTCGAGCGTGCCACCACTACACGAGCGCACGCTAGACGCGACTGAATTATCACATCTGAAGAGACAAATTTGTTCAAGCTTGAGTAGTGTGATTGGTATATTCGATATAGCGTTGGTGTTTCACGGAATATGAACAAAGGGTAAAGGGGGACAGTTTTGATGAACTATACTAAATGAAATGTAGGTACTGAAACATTTAATATGAACCTCATCTGGATCACGGATACCTATATAAAAAATGTGAGTACTTATTGACCTCACAGGAGCTCTTCCTTGTCCCAGATATTTTGGAAGCGCGATTTTACAGCAGGGATTAGATCTACTTTACTGCGGATTAGAAGTGTGACCTGTAATCGGCGGCACTCGTCGCTTGAGAAGAACGTCGTGTGGGATAAAACTGCATACCCTAACATGCCCGAATTATGGTTGGTGCCTCTGAATGGCAAACTTGGGCATCGCATTCGAAAACAAGGCAGTTGTTCGGATAGGTATGGGGGCCTTACTCCTGTGGCTGAAAACCGGCGCCGATTGATTGGTACGGAAGCCTTATTATTCATACAGTACTTTTACA
Organism: Opisthorchis viverrini; assembly: GCF_000715545.1. Taxonomy (NCBI): domain Eukaryota; kingdom Metazoa; phylum Platyhelminthes; class Trematoda; order Opisthorchiida; family Opisthorchiidae; genus Opisthorchis; species Opisthorchis viverrini. The sequence goes on from NW_008751746.1 coordinate 914,948, forward strand.
ATGTCGTGTATGATAATCCCACAAAAGCGACTTCGGTTCCTGACCTGCGAATTAGTAAAAATAGCTTTTTCGGCACCTGCATTGTTTCACTCCATATGCTAGACCCTGTGTTCCCACTGAGCTTTGTGGTCCTCCAACTTTCTACGCTTGAGCTTCATTATCCTGGGGTTTCTTGTCGAATCATATTCTGAACCTAATCCCATCAGGGAGTATTAGGAACTGGTTCGAATTTCATGGTTTCCTGTGTACGTGCCAGAAGACAAATCTGATAGATGTTGTCGCGTCGCGTATAGCCATGATTAGTTCTGTCCTCCTGATCAAACAAGACCTCTTCCGATATGGCACCAAGCGTGCTTGTTTTCACAACTTATGGCCGAAACAGATTTCACTCCCTGCTTTTACGAGAAAAACTTACTTGAAAACTTACAGAGCCATCTAAAATTATTGGTAGTATAGACCCTACCAACCGTTCACTTGTTGAGCTTTACGCTAGCACTGTTTACTAGACCTGTACCAGCATCAGCGCACCCTACGCCAGCAACCACAGCATCACGCACAGCTTGTGATATACTTCACCAGGATGGTCACTTGCCCATTAAACATATTCCATCTTCAGAAGATCTGCAGTAGATAAACACTGATAAATTGTCCACAGTACACTAAATAAATCATACAAAGTTTCTTCACAGCTTGTTAACGGTTTTCTGATGTGCGGTCTCCAATTGACCACAACCGATTACCTCCCGAAGGGCAATGGTTATCAATATGATTATTCTTTATTTTCCTGGGTTATATATGCTACGTTACAATAAATATTTGAGCATGGGCTGAATCAACAAGTTTCTCAGTGCATGTGGCATATGCCTTCAAGAAAACTTTATACAGTTTCAGCAAACAGATATGCAATAAGGCGGGTCTGACCAAATGTCCCTGTATGGTGAAGGTTCACAACACGATGCTTTCCGCTGTTCAAGGGGTATCAGCATTTGCACTACTGTGTTAGATATGCTTCGAGCTTGCCAGCCGCGAAAGAGAATGTAAGTTCATTCATTAGTACATCCATTAGTTCATCAAAATGAAACCGTCACTTCGGTGATGAACATGAGAACTCTTCCACTTAAAAACACTCAGGATTTCATCATTGATGTGGAGTACTGGAAAAGACTGCTTGATAATGCCTGCATTTAAATCCATATATCCTTGCATATTCTTCTGGACAAAAACGGCTTCTGCATGTGCAGTAGTTCTTATAGGTTCTGTCTGGGCGAGAGTTTCATTGTTCTGTGGCTCCAAGGAATCAACTGGGAGAGTGCAGCGAGAGTCAACATTTTGAGACACGCAATCCTGTAAACAAAACGCCAAAAAGACAGCATGGAGACCAGCATTCTCCAGTTCCTCTTGTGCTGTCACTTCACAACACCGCAAAGGTCACTGTCCCCATGCTATTTTCTCGCAAACTGAGTGAGCGACTCATTTGCTGCCTTACCTCCAGTAGAGCTGTGCAGAACTGAATTTAGGTTTAAAAGTATCTCCTGGCGTTATTAGCACACCTACTTATAGAACCCATTTCCCGCTTGAAAGGATCAAGCCCCTTAGTCAGACCGCGTCTACCAGGTGAGTCATCCTTTATAATAGACAAGTGCTCAACTCCTGGTTAAAAAGTTGATATTGATACTGCATTAGTACACTATTTTACTGATACTGTAAAACCGTTTTTTTTTCAATTGGTATCCACATTCCAAAAGAACTTTATTTGGACGAATATGTCAACATAACAAGACATTTTACCGATTTCGACGTGTGATTGCTTATGGGAAACACTTCACACCAAAAAACATCGCATGGGAATAAAAAAGAATCAAACGTACTCGTGCAGAACAAACCCTCACTGAATGTAAATAATAACAAGTAGAAAGCTTGCGACTGGTCTTGTAAGTGTTGTAGTTGTGAAGTAATTAAGTTGATTATCAGAAGGTAACGAGCACTAACAAATGCCTGTCATTTTAGAATGTGAATAATAAAATAGTTAGGTGCACTTGATAAAAATAGATACAATGCGAAAAATGGAATAGGCCAAAAAGTGACTTATCGTTTGAGAGTTCCTGGGTGAAGCTCCGGACGCGGGACGTGCTCTCTGCAGTATAGCTGCTACACGTGTTCCTTAGTTGTCTGTGGAAACTTGTGGAGCTCTGTTAACTTCCTGTTCTGTGCGCGTGTGTGTGTGTTGAGCCTAGTTGTATGCCGATTTATTGTATGCATCGCGAAGAGAGGGGTGTTCTTTCGTGTTTGATACTTGCAAGAACATGAATACAACTTGACCTGTTGAATGAATTCCATAATCCTGGCGCGTGACACAAGTGGTGGTTTAGACGTTTTGCTGTACGTGTTGTCCGCTGGGGTCGCAATTGGAACACAAATTGTTACGTGGTTTGAGTGTTTGTGACGCGTGCTCTGATGAGTGACCTTTACAGTATCATCCATCCAAGGACGTTGTGAATAAGAAAATCGTGGATAGCCAGGCTTCCCAGAATCGTGCCAACTCGGCGGTCATCCAACGTCCTTATTTCAGTATTTGAACAGCGCTACTAACAACCGCCTATTAAAAAATAGTCCGAATCAGGCGGATGCACTCTCAAATTGGTTCATTTCTCTTCATTCTTGTGTTGTAGCACAGGCTTCTTTTGTAAAATGCGTGTAATTGAGTAACGAAATCTGATAAACCAAGCACGAAAAAAGCGTCATGTTATATCAAAGATTCGAATCCAGTGCTTTACTATGCTGTAAATGCATAGATATAAACCTGGAAGAAAGAAAATTGCACCTTTGACGACCCTCCATAAAAATTGTTGGTTATTCACCTGGCTTAGTCTATATTAAATTCATTCTACCACTTGGTATCCATGCTGTCTGTGGATTTACTTGATTTCAACAGCAAGTGTCTTTTCAATCAGCTATTTCGAGTTTGTTGTCAAATACAAGAATTTGATTACCAAAGTAGGATGAACCTTTAATGGATGTTACAACTCTGTTTACTAATGTCAATCTGCCTGAAAATGTTGTCCTGGGTTGTTTTTTTATCAGAACAGAATTCAAATTTAAGATGTCTGAAATCAAATTGTCCAAGTTGTTGCTCCGGTGCACGGTGAATTCTTGACCTCTGTATAGTGTTAGCGCCAAAACCCACAGCAGCTTGCCTAAAACGATTAGATTTAAAGGACAACTTAATGCATCCGAATGATGTTTTCTATATAGCCGGTGGTGACTTGGATCCAAATAACATGGCTATAATATTAAATAGTGCTTTTTGGTTGATAGCCTTCATCCTTGAGTGTGTATTAAATGACCGATAGTTCGTACTTGATGCTCTGATAGGTCGCTTGCCCGGTAGGTCTCTGGTTGCATAGGAGTAAAACTGGAACTGAGGCATATATAACAGAACAACCAAGGTTGCACATCGTGTTGTTCTCATGAAGTCTTGTACTCCAAAAGTGGTCTAAAAATCCCGCCGAATATAGGTAATCTTATCCTCCTTCGAAATTGTTTGTGATATCTCTCAAGGTTTTTGTATGACTTATCAGTTTGTCACTGGCATTCGCGGACGTCGTGCAGGATACCAGCCAGATAATAACAGGTGGCCTCTTAGACGCGCCCTCAGTGCTGCGGGCCATATGGCAAATACTTTGTAATTTGTACTTTTGTACCTTGCACTTTGTACTGAGCAGGTAAAACTCTGGTGTTTCAGATAAATAGCCACGGCTTTCCCCTCAAATGACCACATCATAAAGACAAAAGAAATGGACCCGCACAAACATAGATCGGTATTGCTCATGCACTTGCCTACAAACGCATACACACAAAACAAAACAACATTATTCTTTTTATTCCCTTAGTCGCTTGTATACATTTCCCCTTCTAGTCTGTGACCATAACTGCATATTTACTAGTTGATCACAAGCGCCAAAACGTTGTTTGCTTGATATGGGTTGTCCTTAATGAAATATAATGATGGAAAACAAAATGCCCCCCGTCAATTTTACATGCATGTGTACAAACAAAGTATCATCGTAATTTTATTTTTATGGAAAAATGAAAGTACTACTTGTTGCAACTTACTCAGGTAAATTCCTTCCGGAAAGTGATGATGAGCTTTGTTCCTCTGGAAAAAGACGGGTACAAAAAGTACAAGTTCCTTTTTTCCAAACTTCATCTCAAGGACTTTGAAATATTCACTTGCGTCACTACAAACTCAACTCCATTGTCGATGGCAATTCGTGCAGCCATGATGCGCTTGTTGTTTATTTGGTTTCGCCACTAAAACTACGACTTCAGGTATAAGTTGCATTAACATTTGTCTCACATGACCTATGCGTTCTTAGGTTTACCAAAGACACCCCACATGTTTCCACTAAACGGTGGACACACGTATACCACTTATCTAGATTTAATCAATTCAAGCTAACTAGTGTAGAATCACAGCCTGATTTCCTTTTTGCTTTAACCCTGTCTACAGGTGAATTAGAAATATGGCACTTGATCAACCCAAAGAGACGTGGTGTACCTTAGTGAAGTTTATCGTGCAGGACCTATTCCGTAACTTAAAGATCTTCCATGTTTCAAAGTATGCAAAAGGCGAAATCCGAACCTCAACTTCGAAAGTTTCTGAACTAAGAGTTTGCACTCCTGATGACTTCATACACACAGGCGGATATATCCTGATTGCACAGTGACATCGTGGATGTGTGTCACTTTTTTTCGTGCGTTGGTGGATGCATGAGACTAACCTCAGTATCATGCAGCAGACAACGAGCCTTCTTTAGACGATGACTGTGACCAAGACCGTGTAAATAGTGTCCTAACCAAGTGACACCAATGCCATCTCTATCCATATCAGTTACCTTGACCTTTTCATGATTCACTGGACAAGTAGGGGATCGAGTCCACTCCGATACTCCTCTTCTATCCATGAATTCCGCGCGCAGATGATAGATGAAACGCTTGGATAATGCACATGAGAACTTCTGATAATAGAACTTGGTTTTGGGATTAGGTGAGCTCTGTAAATGTTTGAGCCAAGCCTTCTATTTTCAGCAGTGGTTTGGTTTCACATGATAATATAAGTTAACAAACCGTGGGTTAAACTTGATAGAATTACACTCATCCTCCTTGGCACTAAGAAAATACTCGTTCCAAAATAAATGTCTACATGATTTCTGCCGTTTTCTTTACCAATAAGCCTGAAATTGCTTGCCGTAAAATGTTAAATCTTGGATGTTCCTAGTAAAATGCCTCCGAGAACGCCTTCCTCAAATAAGCATACACGTGGTGGTCGTTGACTTGTTCGCTGAGCTGGGCAATTTGATTGCAAACGTTTCATCACCAATCGTGGTGACATCAGTGCGTGATTGTGGAGCGTAGTAGTCCGTAGCGGTGGGTTGGTGGTTGTGCGTTGGGTAGTGTTGTGCATGTGTTAAAATACGTGGTGCTAGCAGGGGGTTACCTTTGATCGCGATTAGTTGTTCGGTCGGGGTGTTCCATTGGTTGCTCCGTTGTCCTGTGTCCCCATTCGCCGATGTTCACGTGACCTTTGAGCATGCACGTTGTTAAAGAGGATTGGTGAATGATGACGCATCGCGCTTCTTCAGCCCTACGCTTAATCGACTATACAATGGATTTTCAGGGTCACTGTGGAACTACATTATAACAATAAATTATTTTTTAGGTATATCAAATTTTGTCTGTTGTGGAAATACGTCCTTTGGTTTTACTCTACTCTTGATTTTCAGTGCCTAAAAAGGACATATTACGGGCAATGCTGTCGAGGCCCCTGAGTATGTGTTCACACGCATTCGTGTATTTTCACTGTTTAACGAACTACACACTTTATTATAATTCATTCAATTTTCGCAAAAAACACCAATCTACGTGTTATGCAATTTTTATCACTATATGGTAGAACTCGGTATGTGCTTCCTTAATAGAAATCTTACCTGTGAATCAGGAACTACATCGGTGTCAGAATCCCAGGTGACCGACATATGTTGCAGAGGTTTCACCATAGTACTGCCTAGCGTTTGTCAAAGAAATTCATCCCACTCTGTTCATCCCAAGCCCATATCCTTCTAAACGAATATGACGATGATGTTTGAAGGGGTGAATTCGTGCGAGCCGGCACAATGCTTCTCATTTTTCCTATGTTATTTTGCGCTCAGAAACCGTTTTGAGGCTGATTCTGTCGATAGATTACGAAATACATATATGCCACTTGATGCCACTTAATGAAAGCCACTGATTCCGAAAGTTGGTTCAACTGCATCAATTGGACAAATTGACTATAATAAGCGGCAAACAGAGCAGTAACAAGAGTTTTCCATTGTGACAACATCTACTCTTTTCCAGGCAGACCCTCCAGTTCTATGGGCACACCGCAGCCAAGACCACAAGGCAAGTTTATTTGGGCGGTAAGCTAAACGCAGTTTTTTCGGCGATGGAATTGTAACGCGCTGAACGCATATGTGGCATCCGAATGTGAATTTAGATAGCGACATCCGGTTCGCACTGATAATCCCAACAACTGGTTACCAGACGAAACTGGTGTAATCAAGTGATAGAACATTGCATATCTTCCATGGGTAAATTGAAGAATCATGTGGTCAACCAATTCCATTCGAGTGGTATAAAACTTATGATAAAATATCCCTAAAATTTCATCGGAAATTTTACAAGCTTTCAAATGAATGATGGATATCCTCAGACGATACTTCAGCTGTGGGGTAAACATCTCCATAATAGACTATCAAGATTTGCCTCTTGAGGATTAGGTGTGAGAAATTTCCAGGCTAAATTTCGATCACAGATGGAAGATTAGGCGTTTTTCCTTAATCATTATCACACGTCTCAAGATAACTCTTATGGTTTGTCGCGCACAAAAATATGTTACCATGCCCTAACCCAAAAAACGTCGAAAAAAAACCAGAAATTAACAGAAATAAATCACGGCGGACGCTGATATTCCAGTGTGGATGAATTTTGATTGATGAAATGTACCTGGTTGTAAACTGCATGAGTTTTAACGATAGAATCACTTCATATGTGCACATTTCACCATTTGTGTGCAAAGCCGTGGTTCGATGGATACTTTGCTTCTCTCTGATGGGACCCTGTGTTGTGCAACAAAGAACTTTCAGCAACTCTACGGGTTGAACGTTCTTCTACTTAAATATTTTTGATTGTCATCCTGGATGGCTGTGAGAGTAAAATTATTTCAGTAATGTCTCTACATTGGTTGATTCAACGCGTATCCACTATTTTAAGGATTGTCTCATCAACTGACTCAAGCATGAGTTTGCTGGACGAACGAGTGTAGCTCTGTCCTAAGTTCCAAACTAAACTAGTTAATCGATGAAGGCTTGTTTAGTGACTTGTGGGAAAGCCAACGTTTCTCCCAAAGTTCGCTTTCCATACAGTAGCTTTCACTAAAAAATAAAGTGATTTCTGCTTTTTCCTGCTATTTAAGTTGGTACAGAATAACTCCTCAATAAAGCTTCTGTGACCATAATCCTACGAGTTGGTCTGGATGGTTCAATCGTGACTTCATTCTGTGCTTGTAATCCGTACTGTATGTCTGCGTTCAATTTTCTTCGAGTCACAGTCGGTGCACATCATGCGAATTGTTACAGAAGTTCGTGTCCTTGGCTACTGATTGAAGACTGCACCATTCTGCCCCGCGAGCCGACTAGCAGTGTGATATACCCGCTGTTAGAAAGGGCCACTCATCCTTCAGCCAAGTAACTCAGGTTACGCGGATGTACGATAACTGTCTTTTCTAATGATGACCGCTTAAAAGAAGGAATCACTCAAACTGGCGAATTGTTCTTTCTTTTTTTACATTTAGCTTGCTGAAAATATAAAGAAAATCCGAGTTTTCGGCCGATACGTTGTTTCCTAATCTATAATCTGTAATTAGCTTGAAGTTCATTGACATACCACCAGATGGATTGCCCTGTGAGGTTGGGATACATTTGTATGTCGAATTTCCCTTGCACCAAAACCGTACTGCCAACATAACTTGTCGAAAGCTTCGCCAACTCTGCATAGATAATCGGAATGGTTCGAAGTGTGTCACAGATTTTAGTATAAAAAGCCCCCAATTCAGGCCATTTACGTTTTCATGACTAATCACGTTTTCAGGTACACCTAGTGTGAGAGTATTTGCCAGTCCCTCATCTCAGCAACAAGGCAAGTTCATCGAAACGATTATTTGATATTTTATCTAGAATGACTGAATTTGGAGGGGTTGTTTGGTTGACTGGTTTAACACAACTAAATTTCCAAACCTATATATCTTCTCACTGCCGTACTGCCCTCAATTAATGGGATATTCATCAGATGGGGCCCTGTCACGGTTCTTCTATTGCCGTTCATGTTTACACTGTCCTATGATGATCGGACGGGGGGCGGAATGGCTGATTGTTGGTACTTTGAAGTTTTCCAATGATAATGAATTGTTGTACAATAAGAATTAATATCCACATCCACGCCGAAGATTCGATCAACGAACAAACATTTATCGTCGGGGTCTTGAAGCATGCAAAGCCGAGGTATCCTCATTTGCTCAAACGCTCACTAGAAAACTCTACTGGCTTCGTAGACCCAACACTCTGGTCACTCGTTGAGAGCGTTAAGTTCGGATGGGGTATTAGCTCATCTTCAGAGTGACTACCTTAAGACCAAATGGAATGCAGTACAGTTATCCATCAATGAGTAAGCAAACGTCATCTAACCCGCTTTAAATGACACCTTATATTAAATGGCCTCATTTCAAAGTTTGCCGCAGGTCAACCGATCGACATAACCAGAGCAGTATTTGACTTGTCGTTCGTGGGGTCGGTATGCAAATCCAACCAACCACGAGTAACTAAAATCACTTGTTCAGAAGTGATAAATCACTTATATCCGGTGCGCGCAGGGAAAGTGATGACTAACCACTTGCAATACATTCTATAGTTCCGGAGTGGAAAACCCTGGAATGGATAGGAAAATGCACTGCTGATGAGCTCTACTAATAGCGAGACTCGAGTCTCGTACTTCGCCTCTTTGACAAGGACTCACCAGAATATCTGTGTCAAGGAAAGGGGATGGAGGTTCAGACGACATTAATGTGAAAGATAATGAAAATCATTATTTCTGACCAGAAATTGAAAGGGCGCTTTAAGGCACATCAGATTTGTGGTTTTAACCTTCCCCCTATTCTCGGCCTCATGACTATCTTCTTGTCAATAGCATTCGGAACTGAGGAAAGTCAGTTCTTCTATTCCTTGGTTTTTAGGTTGTCTGTTATTCGCTGAAAGTTGACAATGTAACTAAACTGTTATAATTCGTTGCAACCCAGTTAAAGCGCCCTGATCGCATCGCTGTTTGTTTAACTTACAAATGAAAGACGCCGGATAATAAACTGACATCTATTGACCTTAAGTGACATTTTATAAACTGCTATCATGAGAAATGTGACTTTTTTCAGACTCACGAATGAGGACGTTTGTAAAGCATGCAAAGAACATTAGTAAGTGTATTTAGCAATAATCTTAACGATTACAGGCCGTCATTTTTTCATTATATGTGAGTGCTCCCAAAGCTAGTCCCTATTTAAAAAATACGGTGATACAAGCTCTTCCAAGTGGGCGGACTAAGATCCTTTGTTCCCTTGACGAATGCTGCGTAAGGACGTAGCCAGAGGACATTTCAATAAGATGAAATTTGTTTACATATCATCTTACGGGACGGTCCATTCTTTATATACTTTATAAGTATATATATATATACTTAGCAAGTGGTGGCTTTATACGTGCACTTATCCAGAGACAAACTGAAGTACAAAGCCATTGCTTTAGGCGGGTTAATTTCATCTGGTTGACTTTGCTCGCTGTTTCAGGATTTGTGCGCTTCGTGAAGAAAGGAAACGAAGGTAACATCACGGTCATTTTTCACTTATATGCTATGCTTGACCACCTGCAATGCAGCACTTGTCATGAATTCTTCTTGTTCAACTCAATGTGTCTGTTTTGTTATTCAGTAGGCACACGCCTTTGGGCCCAAAAGAGAGGTCGCCTTTTGGAGTTGCGTGCTATATTGCTTACGAGTGCATAGTTTGATACTCGAAAACGTTTTTAGTGAATACATTTTGGCCACATTAGCTTTCTGGGTTGTTGTGATATGCACACACACACACACACCCAAAATAATCAAACCAATGGGAACAGTTCCACTATTTACAGCAAATGTGAATTACGTCGAACTCAGTTATACCCAGATCGAGTCAGCTTAAACTAAGCTGCCCTAAAAATAAACAGAAGGATCGCAGAATTTCGCTTACGTGAAACCCTTGAGTGAACGTGTAGAGACTGTCCTCCCATTTACCACATGAAATTTGCACAATTTTGACTATCGCGGCAGATTATCTAAAACCTGAAAATTGGCCAGCTGAAAGATGCAGACTGAACTGACGACCGACACCGCGTACTTTTGGAGGACTCAACGCTAACTACTCGGATTTTGCTACTAGTAATCTCGTTCTTGCAAACGCATGGAAAAATTGTCATTATTGGGATGATTCTGCCTCTAATTGGGTTAACAATTCACTGAGATAAGTGGGTGAAATCCACGTAAATCCGCACGAAATGTCCGATTTTTAATAGGCATGTTGCATTGGTTACCACTGTTACTACTATTATTATCAGCGACAAATTCCCAAAAAACAACAAGCGGGATAACTTACACAAGGATAAATTAATGAAAGTAACGAGCAACTTTTCGCTCGGTTTCATTAGCAAACCTCTGCGCCGCGTATGCAATTGATCCCGAGATTCACTGTAATGACAGGGAAATTTGTCGATGCCATTTTTACTGATGTCTGTTACTTATTCGTGACGACAAAATGCAACCGCCACACGTTGCAAACTACGCCGATTGCAGCGGAGGCAAGACAGTTTCGGTTTGCATGACCCAACCTGTGGACGAGATATTCAAAAGTCTTCAACATGAATCCGTTTCCTAGTAAAATGTGAAATCTACGCAAAACAGGTTTGTTCCGTGTGCAGTAACATATAATTCTTTTTACAGCTTCACTTCCGAAGTCGTCGATTAGAGGTGAGTCCAAATATACTTACGCAATTTTTGAATGTGAGTAACTGGCTTAAGGCTGGCTGATCCAATATGGTGACACAATTCTGACCAAAACATCCAAAGGTGATAAATACATCGTAATTTTCGAAACATAACTTTTGGCCTTACCGATTAGAAAAGATACAGGTTACGGATAGGCACGCTCAAGCTTGATATATACATTTTTTGCTTATGTTTTCATATGTATCGTCTACATCTTATGTTTACAGTCCTCTCCCGAGCACGAGGTATGAAAAACACGTTTCTATCATAAGCATTTCCACATGCATCTTGTCGGTTATAGCGCATTTTCCATTGAAGAATGTCACGACTGACCGTAGGTATATGTGAGATGTTTACTAATTCCTCTTTCGTGTTTGTTAAACAGTTGAATCATTGATAGCGAACCGCGCAAGTAAGTCGACAAGCTTAGAATAAAAGTTGTGTGAATTTCACCCCTCCAGTGACAAGGCAACTAATGTCCGCCTTTAACTAGTGAAATTTTACTTTGTTCCTTCTCTCTTTTTATTTGTGTATGGGTGGATGATAGCATTCTATCCCAAATCTTAACAAAAGTCTCCCCACGACAGAATCTACAAGGTCGTAAATTATATTTGCACAGAGGGTTTGCGCTATATTTCTGATGACAGTTTGTATTATCGCCGACTTTGGTACTTGAAAAAATATGCACTTTGTTGCTACAAGCAAAAAAGTCATCACTTCGTTTTCTTCACGATCATCTCTGGTTTTGTGTTTGGTTTCCAATAGATGACACTGACAAACAGAGTTTATGTCATCTCACTGTTAGCCGCTTAACCTGACCTGCCACTTAGACGTGTTTAACTCAAAGACCATGAAAGTTGTAGGCACTTTTTTGCCATCCAACGTTGGGCACCAAATTTCCATGAATCCTTCTTCAACCACTTTGCTGAAAACTTCTCTCTCCTCGAAAACATGATCAGTTATTGATTGTGCGTGGTTCATAATGGTAGTCGCGTTAGTGACATCTCATGTGCCTTTCTCGAAAATTGACGCAGTGTTCTTTGCAGTTCTATTTATTCCACTTAACTCGCGACACATTGGGGATGTTTTCTTCAGGGACGTCACCAGACCTTTTTTTACCTATGTGATAAGACCAACAACTCGATGTTATCCAGCTGTACGTTGCGGTGAACTCAAGGAGTCTGTTGGTCATACCAAATTCACCAACCGTACGCGTGCCATTCAGAGCGTATTTCTTGAGAGGTTGCACTGAGTACGCCTGAGATAAAGATAAGTTTTCCTTAAGCATGTATGACCACAAACCGGGCAACCTTTTCTTAGAGTGTTCAATTACCAGCATGCGTTCAGGATCTATTTCGCTAGGAAGGTATTCAACCTCGAAGGAAAGTTGCCATGCAACATTTAAAACTTGATAACAATTTTCCAAGTTTTGTTAAGTTGGTCAGCCCTCGTTGGATTCTAATTCCGGTCCCCACCTCATCATGAATTATTTGCTTCGGGAGGCGGTTATCGCGCAAAATTTTAGGACCTGTTCACTGTGGATGTCCTCATATCAAGATTCACTTTATCCAGCTGATCTGACCGCAGCGCTGTAACTCAATTGCATTCCACTTTTCTGTTGGTTAAGTGTTTACTCTCTGCTGCCATAGCGTGGTGAAGACAATACGACAGTTCAGTTACCTACGCGATTGGTAGCAACATTTGGGCGCTGACTACCTAAAACTCATTTTCCTAGAAAGCGAAGCATCCCGCTTGACAACGGGTATACTTATTTCAATGTTGACCGTCAGATCGGCGAACCAAATGTCCACTAAGTAATGGAAGTTCTCACATCACTCAGGGCCATTTTTGATAGTTCGAACATGGCGCTCCTGTTTCTGAAACCGAAAGAAGGGTGACAAAAGGTGTTCTAATATTAGGATGAACCTAAAATGATGTTGGCTGCAGTTAGTTTCCGTAGTTATTCCTTTAGAACTGCAATTAAAGCGCCATTATTAGAAGGAAACATGCAGCCTGTGTTGGTCAATAAGATTCAAAGTGAAAAACTGATAAACGCGTGACTACTGAGTCGTCCCTTGACTAATGAGACTATCACAAACTCTGGTCAATTACAGACTGCAATTTAGAGCCATATACAGCAACTCTCTATCCGTGGATTTATTTTGAACTCAAAGGCGGTTGATTCAAAGGCATGATTTTGGCCCTCTTTCGGGAATAATGAAATTTAATAATGCTGAAAAGACCTTTCGGGTGGCATAGCAGGGAAACCCACAAAACCTCATTAATCTACGAGACAGGTTTCATCGGGAGTTTGCGGATGACCGCATGTCATTGCCTTCCGTTTCCTATTCTTTCTTCGCGTCTGACGCACTCTGTCAAAATATAACTTATGCTCCTTTATGCTACACGGTTGAAGTTCGTACTTTCCAAGAATTTTGTGGGGTGCATGAGACACTGACTACTCAGTGCATTTAAAGAGTACATAAAACAGTGCATTTAAACATTCTGGTCACGGGTATTCTTGAATTCTTGAATTCACCATCAAAACTTTGCTAAACATGCAAAAGATCTATCCATCCAATAAGACGCTGAGGATCTTCAGCGTTTGGCAAAGTAGAGCTTCACTTAGGCATTAGGTTATTCGTAAGACGGTTCACAACTACGGTTTGTATATCACTTCCAGTAAGTGTGGAATTCTGTACCCCTGGTTGGTATAACATTGCTTCCGTTTCACCGGATTCTTCTCTATGACCCTGTCCGTGTCCTCAGCTTTGGACCTCATATCCAATCATATATTTTTTGGACTGCGTAGATATTTTAAATGATGGCTTTTCAAATCGCAAGAATACTCTGGGTCTAATTGATCTGGTGGTTAGTTCAGCCCCTTCGAAATTCTCATCCAGGTTATCAGTCACAAAAGCATCATTCTCACAAAACTGTCTTGGCACTTTTTCTTTGCGAATCTATTAGTTTTAATTGCAATCACTCTGATGTGTTTTCTGTCCTGCTTCACTGTTTTTCGTACGTGCTGTCGTTGAACGGCGCAGCCTGGGATCAACTCCTTCATGGAAATCCTATAGTGCAACTCAAATTATACTAAAATCATGCATCCGTTTGACTGTGAGATCACTGTGACCGGCACTGGTATAATCCACAAAAGATTCAGGCTACTTATTGTAACTAATTATATATTAGTGAGCTCAAGTTCCGGAATCGCATGAACATAGCAGAAGTTCTATTCAGTTTTGTGGTTTGCAGGTACCATGTTGGTCCGTCAATTGCTGTTCCACCAACTAAGGTAGATCTTTATTGCACAGATGTGAAAATTGCTATAGCCGAATGTCCGGGGTGATCACAGAGACACCGGACTAATTTTGCTCGATTCTGCATGGCTCAGGTTCGGAACAACCGGAATAAGAATTCTATTGGACCACGTCGGTCAGTAGCATATGCATTTGACAAACACAATGTTCAGTTATTCAAATTATTTTGACTACTGGAAAGTAGTTCCTGGCAATCCTCTCTTTTGGACCAATCAAGTTTCGTCCAAACCCAAAAATGTGGTGGACACTACGGTCATAATCCTTTACA